>NW_015386336.1:173451-341004 GCF_001527695.2 Protobothrops mucrosquamatus
CGGGCCTGACCTAGGGTGAATTTTAAATAGGGATAATTTTTAATGATTTTAAATAGTCACAGCCACTAATATTTGGATTTTAATTGGTTTTTAGAAGGGGTAATTTTGTATATTGTTTTAACATGCTGTGAGCCGCCCTGAGTCCCATGGGGAGAAGGGCGGCATATAAATTTTGTAAAATAAATAAATAAATAAATAACCTGGTTGATCTGATGGTGCCTTTGCTCTATGCAAAAAATATAAAATAAAGCACTTATGACAGATAACTGTCCCAGTGAAGGAGAGCTCACGAATACTGGCAGATGTTCTTTAGCACCATCAGGTGTTCCAGCTCCATCTTAAATACAGGTAGTTATTGACTTACAACAGTGCACTTAGCCACCACTCAAAGTTATAAAGGCACTGAAAAAAATGATTTATGACCATTTTTCAACTTAAACTGTTGCAGCTTAGCATTCGAACACTTGGCAACTGACTCATAATTATAACAGTTGCAGTGTCCCAGGGTCATGTGATGCACTTTTGTGACCTTCCGACAAGCAAAGTCAATGGGGAAGCCAGATTCACTTAATAACCATGTTACTAACTTAAAAAATGCATTGATTCACTTAACAACTGTGGCAAGAAAGGTCGTAAAACGAGGCAACATTCACTTAACAAATGTTTCACATAGCAACAGAAATGTTGGGCTCAATTGTGGTCGTAAATCGAGGACTATCAGTAATTCCCCACCTCTTTCTCAATGACATCATCATTATACAGTTCCAAAATAAATATGCTCTACATTTGCTCTGGGAATTGCATATGTGTGTTGCTGCTTGACATATATTTATCTCAGTTTTTGCCATCTTTTAGAACTATGATCCTTGGAACGATCCTAATAAGTAACAATTGTCTGCTCATGCTTTTTTCAGAAACTTAGATTATAAATAAATTTTGTAAAATACTGGCTTGGCATTTATGAAGTGTCCTACTTTATGAATTCTAGGAAAGGGAGTCCATTCAAAATGCCTTATTGAATTCTGAGAAAATCCCAAAGTGCATAAAGCAGAAGAGTCTTCAAATAAAAGATTGATTATGTGCCATCAAGTCCTTTTCGTCTCCTAGTGACCACATAGATTGATTTCCTCCCAGATAATCTATCCCTAGTCTGTTCCCAGCCATGCATTCATGACCTCTGTCAAATAAAAGAAACTCTTCAAATAAGAGACTCGGCTGGTTCATATATTTTGAATTACTGAATAAACTTCAAACAGTGAAAAACACATGAACCACTAAGTTATAGACTGTAGTTTACAAACCGCAGTGACTTTTATAATACATGAAGTGAAAACCAATAAAATCACATTATATGACTTAGCACAATATGTGAATCCAGTCTCTATCTGCAAGCTTCTATAAGAAAGGTTTGCCGTGGCTTAACCTTGTGGCAAAAATAGGTGAAGGCAGTCAACAATAAAGAAAACCTAAGCAACCAGCAGTCTGCAGACCAAATCCAGGGTGTTTTCTGGCTTTTCGTGCTGCAGTCTAGATGTGCAAAAAGTGCATAGTAGAAGCAGTATTTGCGTTTGATTAGCAAACCTCTTTGAGGAGATGAAAATAAACTTTAACTCCTACTAAAATAAAATAAGATGGAACAGGATAATCCATAAAAGTAAGAACCAATGTTTGTGGGTAATAAGCTGCAGTTTTTAATAATTAATAATAATATAATAATGTTTCTATTACAAAGGCAGTAAATTCTTCTCATAGAAGATTAGCATCAGGTTAACTGTGCTGAACTATGATCTGGAAGACTGATGCAGACAATTTTTAACCAATAGTCAGTTTGGGCATATATTACCCATCATCCTGGTTATTAAACAGAATGAGCCTTCTTTCTTTCCTTAGAATCCCTTAGGAATCATGAACTCTAATTATTGCTGAATCAGAGAGCCACAGTCATCACTCAGTATGAAAACAAGTTAAGAAGTTCAAACTAGTAGTTGAGGTTAGATTTTTTTTTCATCTGGCTTAGAAGACTATAATTAATGTAAGAGATGTAACTTATAACAATTCTAGAATGGAAAGGTAAACAGCAACGGCCTTGGAGACACAAAGCCACGCATAGCTTATTTTTTATGTCTTGTGAACTCATCTGCTTTAAACTAGCTTCCCTATTGCTAAAACTGTACTTTATTCACAGAGGTTGCTGTATATCAGACTCTGGTTGAACAAAGACATACAGCCGTGCCTAGTGATGGCATTCTTCTTACCCTTGGCTGTCTTAAACAAAGAAACTTTGCCCTGAATTCACAGCTGAAACAAGGTCATAATCACACTTGTCAAACAACTTTACAATGATTAGACTTCTAACTGCACTATAAGTCTAAGGTCCTTCCCTGTTCCCTCTCCCACTTTTTAAAATGAAAAGCAACTGCTAAAGCAACAGAAATTAATTTTAATTAAGCATACTGTTTCCATGTCTAAATAAATAATGTAGAATAATGCAGCTTGTATATGACTGCATTATATATAGTATAATATTAAATTTCTGATGTTAATCACATCTTATAGATTTGTTTGTATATATCTATAAGATGTGATTAACACCAGAAATTTAATATTTTTACATTTCAGTTATTTGAAGACACCTACACACTTGTTGAAAGTAGAGTGCCAATTCCTAATATAAAGAAACACATAAAGATCAGAATTTAATTTTGTTTCTACCTTTAAAAATTAGGTCAGTGCTTCTTCTAGAAAAACTCCTTGATGATCACAAAGTGCTTCTTGAATTACTGTCTGTTATGGACTGGGCATCTACAAACAAATTTCTTCTCTCTCCTTCTCTTGAAGCACTACAACATAAATAAAAATTAATTAATCAAGCCTACATATTTTTAAGAGTCTCAAAAGCTATTTTACATAAGCTAATTATATTTAATTAAGCCTAATAACCTATTTTATTACTGATTCTATCTGAGCATATTCCTAAGCAATCCACACAGTGCTTTTTCTTCAGTTTATCCTTCAGTAACATTTTTCAATGTCTCCTTTGTATTTTCTGCTGATTAACTGAAGCACTAGCTGAAATCACCAGTGATGCACCCACTTGTATCAAAGTGACAAATACAGTAATGTCTAGTTTCCAAGAAAGAACATTCTTCAGTAAGAATATGTATAAACCATTGTCTCTCAGACATACTTAAAACAATCTTCAGAAATTGCTTGTTAAGAACAACTCTTCCCATGTTGTTGCTCTTTCTCAACAGTATTCAGCTTGTTAAGTATCTAAGCACTATACAACAATCAAGTTCCAGTTGCCATCTGAATTGTATTTGATTAAGCCCATATTTTAGGGTATCTATTCTCCCAAGGCCATTACAAACTTGTAAGATCACAAATTATTAAAGTAAAAAAAGCAAAACAATATGAAAAAGGAACAAATTAACATAAAAATCTTCTCCTCATTTGTGGTTTGTTCATAACCCCGAAAACAGAAAACAGTGGCAAGTAGTGCAGGAGAAAAGCTGAAAGACTTTCCCCAGAGAAATACAAAACACGAACAGTGCATGACAAAAAGGGTCCAGTTTGCTGGTATTTCAGGATCCAATCACTCTCAAAGGGCACCCATTTTAACACCAAGGGTTTGAATCAGTCTTGACTCCTGGCGACTGCCTGAAAAAGTCCCTGAGGGTATTCTTGACAAGGATTTTTGGAAATGGTTTGCCCTTGCTTGCTTCCTGGGGCTGAGAATGAATGATTGGCCAAGGTCATCCAGCTGGCTTCCTGCTTAAGGTAGGACTAGAACTCAAGGTTTCTAGCTTGTTGCTTTAACCACTATACCAAACTGGTTCTATGATAAAGAAACAAACATAAATAAATAAAACTGTCCAGAAATATTTAAGGACAACACTTTACATTTGGCACAGAAATTAATAAGCCAGCAATGAAGCTGATACATAAGAAGTGAAATAGGTCTCAAATGCATTATTCCTCTTATGATTTGGGAAAATGTTTCATTTCTGTATTTTTGTCCATCTAGAATTACAGTTAAAAGATTCATGTTTTCTTGGTAAGTTAAGAACATGTTCCTCTGCAAAAACCAGACTCCATTTCAGAGGAAACGTACTGATAAATTCTTGAAATAAACAGTCATTCTAATATACTGAAAAAGAAAGAGAAGTCTTTTATCTTACCAAGTCATTCATATCTCACTCACTCAAATGAACTTCCTCATTTTATCCAAGGTCAACCCCATGTGACTTAACTTTTTCAGTTTCACAACAAGCATCTGTTCAGCAAGAACTGGTGGGACCACAAAACAAACTAACAGAAAAATGAAAAAGCTAAATTGTTCTGGGATTTTAGACTTCAAACAGACAAGAATATTACTGCCACATAATACCCCAGACGTAGCAATTATTGATAAAAAAAAAAGATTGGATGTTGCAATATCTGGAGACACTAAAAAAGAGATGGAGAAAAAAAATCACAAAACACAAATAGAAGTAGAATAACTGTGTCAGAAGAAGGGCAATACAGTACCAATACAATAGTAATAGGTGCCTTGGCGCAATCCCAATCTTCTGGAGAACTATTTGAGTACCATCACCACTGATAAAATCAACTTCACTCAATTGCCAAAGGCAGCTTTACTAAGAACAGCTTACATCTTGTGACAATACCTTTAACACTGTCAAATCTCTGCCTATTTCAGGTCATTGGGAAGGGCTCGATGGGTGGATAAAAGTTCCAAATCCAGTCTAAATAGCTGGCTGTGTGATGAACCATAACAACAACAATAATTATTATCAGTCAGTTGCAAAATGCTGCTTTATTCGAAACAGTTTACAACCTGCGATGGTATACCACAAAACATCATCATCTGCCTATCCCAGACCCCTTGGGAAGGACTTGATAAGTGGTTTAAAAATGCCAAATCCAGTTTGAACATCTGGCTTATTGTGTGACAAACCATAAGTAATAGAAGCTCAACTAATCTGAATTTTTGATCCTTGCTTCATTACACTGACTACACAACCTTATGCATGTTTTCTGGAAACATGCCTTACAATGACCCATAGAAAGATTGCTTAGGTGTGCAACCATAAAGTTTTCTGAAAGGTTTAACTTGCTTCTTTACAGACAACTGTACTAAGGTATCATTATCATTTAAGTATATTTCCTGCAATTTAAGCAACAATAGGAATGTTGAAGTACTGTAGATACATTTCAATCTGCATCAGTGTACATATTCAACTGGTCATCCATAAATTCAGTGTTTTTCAACCTTGCCAACTTTAAGATGTATAGGTAGACCACAACTGAGCCCAAATTTATGTTGCCCCATTTTATAATCTTTCTTGCCACAGTTGTTAAGTGAATCACTGCAATTGTTAACACAGCTATTAGTAACACAGTAACATAGTTGTTAAATGAATCTGGCCTTCCCATTGACTTTGCTTGTCAGAAGGTCGCAAAAGGTGATCACATGACTCTGGCACACTACAACAGTCATAAATATGAACCAGTTGCCATGCATCTGAATTTTGATCATGTGACCATGGGGATGCTGCAATGGTTGTAAGTGTGTAAAACGGTCATAAGACTGTTGCAACTACAGTCACTAAATGAACTGTTGTAACTCGAGGACTATCTATACAGACATCAACTCTCAGGAGGCTGGCTGGGAAATTCTGGGAACTGAAATCCAGATATCTTAAGGTTGCCAAGATTGAGGGACACTGCTGGCTTTTTATTTTAATATTCTAAATGTGACAGGGCATTCCCTAGCTGTGGGAGATTCATACTGCGACCATAACACAATGCAAAATAAATTAAATGTGGCATCCACAGTGTGCATTTCTGATAGGTTTGCAATGCATTAGGAATCTCATTAATTTCACTTCCATGAAGTAACAGCAGTTCGACAATAGAACCAATTACTCAGAATGGTGATCTTCTCTTCACTGGATATGTGCACTCAGAGGGTAGACAGCATCTGTCTGGAGTGCTTTAATTTAGATTTCTGCATTGAGCAGGAAATTAAATCCAATGGCCTATCTGGTCGTTTAACTCCATGATCCCAATATCTCAGTTCATCCCCCTTAGAGTTTGTTTTCCTTCTGCACATATATGTCAAGGTCTTGAGTGATAGTCTTCTGAGAAGAACTGTCTTAATAATAGTTTGATTTCAGTGCAATATCTGCATTGTCAACAACTTAATCATACTATAAATTGTGCCAGCAAGTCTCCTAATATTTAAGGCAAGTGTCAAATGATCACACTTCCTGTCAAGCTAGAGGATTAGTATTTGATTTTTTACCAATCAATTTAGAACTAGTGCCATTAGAGAGACAGAATAGACAACAGACACTTCAAACAGAAGAAAAAGCTAGGTTACCATTTTGACCTAAATTCTTTAAGTTAATCTCATCAAAGGTTCATTAATAATGAAAAAGTATTGCTTTCAGCTGGGAGGAAAAAAACTGACCAGGAAAATGTGCAGTGAAATAATAGTGGCTACCTTGATGAAAAAAGGCAGACATTCAGCTGCCATGAAACAGACAAATTCCAATTGTGGATTACTAGGAAAAGATTTAAAAACTGAAACAAAATATATAAAGCCTTTATACAAATTTAAAAGTGAACAACACTGAGTTCCATATCTGAAGAACATATAAGAAGTAAAGAAATTCCACCGTATGTCCTTTAAATCAACTATGCATTAAAGGTAAGACTGGACAATGTGTTTCCGTATGGTCTAGATATAGGTAGTCTTCAATTTATAACAGTTTGTTTAGTGACTGTTTGAAGTTACAACTGCACTGAAAAAAGTGACTTATGACTATTTTTCATGCTTACGACCGTTGCAGCATCCCTATGATCAAAATTCAGACGCTTGGCAACTGACCCACCATGGGAACAAATTTATTTACTTTTTACATTCCTAATATCAGTTAAGATTTACTATCAACAGAGTCAATTTCTATGTAGTGTACAGAAAAAAAGAGGGGGAAGAGTGAAAGAGAAACAGCTTTCTCTTTTAAGCAGCCAAATACTGTTCCTCAGTCAGCCTCAAAATTGTTTCACTTTTCCTGCATTGCCACAGCACAAAAACAATTAGAAATTCAGTATTAATTAGATCATAATATATTAGCAAAGTTATGTGACCAGTTTGGAAATCACAAGAGAAGGTAAGCTTTCATATGACTAAGCAGAAAATATGGCAGAAGAGATTTACATATAAAATTAACTCAGGATTCCTTTTTTAATCATTTGAATATCACCCTAAAAGCCAAGCAACTATGGACAATTACAATGTTATCAGTCCACTGTATGCCTGAAAGATGGAATCTGTATGGCCAAAAGTCAAAAGCTATTTTAGATAGCTGGGTGATATTTAGATCCGATTGAAGCACAATCCCTATAGTAGAATGAGATCTTCCTTCAAGTCACTGCTACTCACAGCAGTTACCCAACCAACTTACAATTTCAGAGGATAAGATTTTGTGTCTGGCATCCCAAGCTAATTATAAAAAAGTTTACATTGTGGCTTTTAACTACATTTTAACTTATCACAATTTGTCACTCTACATAATCAGAGACATCCCCTGCTCATGCAGACCACTAAAAGCCCTTTGCAACATTAACTAATGAAAGCATATTCTGCCTAACATCTATGAAGCACTCATTCAATAGCAAGTCATTTGTAAACATAAATGGGAAGTTGCTAGAAGTTACCAAACAACAGAAGGGAATACACACAAAATGCCACAGTATGGGCTAGTGGAAAGAGGAGGCGATTTTTTAACCACCAACTGGAAAACTCCACATATTCCTAATTAAAATGCCCAGTCAGCTCAGAACGATTGTAGGAGTTAACTTAACTCTATCTAAACATCGCCAGATAGAAAAAGAGCATTGGGATCTTGTAGAGGAGGCATTTTTCCCTGCCGAGATGTATTCCTGGTAGTAAAAGGGCCTTTGGTTGAGTGTTGACACCAAACATTTCGTGCCATGCATGCGACCTGTGGAGTCCACGGGGTCGCGAAGAGTCAGGCACGACTTAGCGACTGAACAACAACAACGATTGATGCTATTTCAGGAAGGAGAGTTTCAATTCAAGAGAGGGGACTCGCACGGACTTGCCGAAGATCTCAAGGGGGAAAAAAAAGCGATCCAAGTGGGACATTACTAAAAGCCCCAGAATAGATCAAAAAGGAGAGGGGAACGCAGCATTCACACAGTTCTTCAACACAGCCAATGACCCCATTTCCTTCTTGCCCAAACACAGAGGACAATTCCCAGACCAAGATCACCAGGATCAAGATTAGTCAAGAGTGTCGGGTGCCGGGGAAGGGAAATGGGGTGAATTTACAAATCCCCTCTTCAAAGCCGGAGGTCTGCTTGTTAAAAGACAGAGCTGGACGCGAGATCTTTCCTTCCCGGCCCCAAAGTTTCCCCAGAGAAATCTGGCCGATCACCTGTGCCCGGGCGATGGGGCATCTAGACCAGGGGTAGTCAACCTTGGCTCTTTTATGACTCGTGGACTTCAACTCCCAGAATTCCTGAGCCAGCACAGCTGGCTCAGGAATTCTGGGAGTTGAAGTCCACGAGTCATAAAAGAGCCAAGGTTGACTACCCCTGATCTAGACTAAGGCCACCCTAAGGAGTCAGGGAGCTCCTTACCCGGCCCTTCTCCTCGTTTCCTCCGCCCGTGAGCCACGCTCGCCCTCCGCAGCTCCCTTGTTATCTTCGCTCACAGTCCGACAGAGGAGGAGGAGGAGGAGGAGGAAGAGGAGGCGGCCTGTCCCGCTTTCGCCCGCGCTGGCTCATGCCCGGGGCTCTCGACCGACCATCCTGCAGCCAGCAAGGCTCCGCGTCCCAGGTCCAGAATGGGGCGGAGGCTTGCCCCGGAGGAGGAGCGTCGTTGACAAGCCGGCCGGAGCTAAAGCAGCAAAGCCGCGGCCAGGCGACCCATCACTTCCTGCCGTCGCTCAGAAGAGAGGCGCCCGCAGTGGAAAGAAGGCGCAGCGCCATCGCCTCTCAACCCAGGATGACGAGCGGCTCGCGGAGGAAGAGAGAGAGCAGCCTCGCCCGCCGCCCTGCTGAGGAAGACCTGAGCGTCGATCCCAGGGTTTCCAGCCAATCACGAGGCGCCTCAATGAGAAGCCCGGCTCCAAAGCGAAACAAAAGGGCGGCAGGAGCCAATGAAGGAAGCGGAGGGGCGGAGTCGTGGGGCTGAAAACCGGCAGGGCGTTAAAGGAGAAGTTGCGCTCAACCATTTCGAAGGCAAAAAACTCTTTCGGAACTCAGCTGGAAAAGTGACGCGCTCTTCGCGTCCATTCCTTTGGCAAGCCGCCAATGCCCCTCCTTTAGTGGCGGGATCAAAGCAGAACAGTTTGTTCCGAAGCGTGCGTTTTTATTCCGGATTACTGGAGAATGCGAGATATATATATATATTTTTCTAAAAGTACTCCTTCCTCGGGCTTGCGTCGCTTGGCATTTTGCGAAGCGTCTCCTGTTAAGTGAGGGCACAAACCCTTTATTAACTTTTTTTTTTTTTAATAAATTTTTTATTGTAACCCTTTATTAACTTAAAGACAAAACAAGCGCCGTCAGCGCGGCCTCCCATTACTTATTCAACCGCTGAAGAAACCCGAGGGCGTGCGCCACAGAGGCGCACCTCATAATTCAGCGAAATGAAATGACAAACGGAGCTGCACTCCACGAACGGAAGGCAGCAAAAGAATAAAACGTTCTCGGCCGATGAAAAAGACCACGAAAGCTCACGCGGTGCTCTCCGGAGTGCTGGACTCCCAACGCCTCCTTAACTAAGACCAGGGGTAGTCAACCTTGGCTCTTTTATGACTCGTGGACTTCAACTCCCAGAATTCCTGAGCCAGCTAAGCTGGCTCAGGAATTCTGGGAGTTGAAGTCCACGAGTCATAAAAGAGCCAAGGTTGACTACCCCTGACTAAGACCGTCGGAGCAAACTTCCGAGCACCGTCGAGCCGCGTTTATTTCGCCTTTCCACCTACAGGCACCCCGCCTCCTTTTTCCTCTCCGGCGAAGGACCGCCTCTCTCCCCCCCCACCACCCGTCCCCTCGCTAAATATTCATAAGAGCGCTTTCCGCCAGTCTCTCCCGGTGAATATTTGCATATTCATAAGACGTTTGCGTCACGATTCCGAAGCTTTCGCGGGCTTTTGACCCACGTGACCGGTGATCCGCGCGGAATTCAGGCTCCGGCGGCGCTTGTAGTTTGGAGGGGGGGGGGGCTGCTGGTTGGAAGAAGCTCCGTCGGATCGCGGGCCAAGCGGAAGAAATGGCGGTAAGGGAGCTTCTCGCAACGGACCCGCAAGGGCTTTTCTTGGCAGCCGTATTGGTTATTTGTGTTTGCGTCCCTCGGGTGGGCCGCTTTTGGGGGGGGGGTTGTTTGGGGTCATCTGGTTATCTCGTAATCGTTACCTTTCGTAGTTTTCTCGTTCGTTGTAGAATCTGTATCTAAAACCTTTTCCGGACCTTTTTTTTGCCTGGCGGAATTTGCAGGAAGAGTGAAATGTTAGGCTCTTATTTTTCTGTTAACTAGTGCAAATTCCTTTCCCAGCCGTAGACCGGGAGGTCTGTGCCGCCCCTGTCAAAACGTAGGAGGAGTTTAGATTACAGGGCTTTTCAACCTTTTCACCCATTGTACCACTTTTAGGATATGGCAACATCCGAGTACCACCGGTCGCCTAGCAAGGTGTCAAAAACTTGATGACCCCCCCCCAAAAAAGGAAAAAAAGTGATAAAGTACAGGTAGTCCTCGACTTACAACAGTTCGCTTAGTGACTGTTCGAAGTTACAATGGCATTGAAAAAAGTGCCCCCCAAGCCACAGCCGAGCAAGACACCTGCCTGCCCCACCCGGCCGCGCTCTTCCTCCTGTCCGAGGTTTTCATTGTTGTGAGCATTTCTGTTCAGGATTGGCAGCGGGGGTGGGGTGGGGGGGTGTTTGGTCTTTATTCCCCCCCGTCTGCTGGGTGGTTGCAAAAGGTTTTGGTCACTTCACAAGACCCTGGGACACTGTGACCGTCATAAATATGAATCAGTTGCCAAGCATCTGAATGTAAATCACAAGACCCTGGAGAGGCTGCAATATTCCAGTTGATCGGTGCTTCTTCTGGGCTCAGCAGAAGCGCCAGGATCAGCGCCGAGCTCCAGCTGGAGCCTGGCGCTGATCCTGGCGCTTCCACTGAGCCCTGACAGCCCTGCAGCTCCAGCCGTCTCTCGCTCAGGCTTGTGCGGTGCTGCCACCGGTTCAGCTCATGCCCCTCCCCGACTATCACTTTTCTAGGATGGTCGCGTACCACCTGCCAGGTGCCAATGTACCACAGGTGGTACCCGTGCCACTGGTTGAAAAGCCCTGGTTTAGAAGATGGGAGTACAAAGAAATATTCTCCGCCACCGCTGTTCTGCAATTGAACCGAAATGACTTCTCTGGAATTTAAAAGAGCGAAAAAGGAAAAAAGAGTCTCACCCCGTGCCTGCCAGGCGCTTTATTAGTCTGTCTCTTTTTTTTTGCATTCCTTTTGCGCCTGGAGAAGTTTAGAAAATTCGAACCGAACCAAGTCCTAGGAAAGTACACGTAGCCCTCGACAAACGACCACAACTGAGCCCCAAGCGTCTGTTGTTAAGTGAGACGTTCGTTGAGTTTTGCCCCGTTTTACGACTTTTCTTGTCACAGTTGTTAAGTGGATCGTTGCGGTTGTTCAGTTAGTTAACCTGGTTATTAGGTGAATCTGGCTACCCTATTGGCTTTGCTTGTCAGAAGGAAGCAAAAAGTGATCGCGTGACCCCGGGACACAGCAAAAGTCATAAATAGGAACCAATTGCCAAGCATCTGAATTTTGACCACATGATCATGGGCAGGGGTAGGCAACCTTGGCTCTTTTATGACTCGTGGACTTCAACTCCCAGAATTCCTGAGCCAGCCATGCTGGCTCAGGAATTCTGGGAGTTGAAGTCCACGAGTCATAAAAGAGCCAAGGTTGCCTACCCCTGATCATGGGGATGCTGCAAAGGTCACAAGTATGAAAAAAACTGGTCATAAGTCACAGTTTTCAGGGGCATTGTAGCTTTGAATGGTCACTAAATGAACTTTTGTAAATCGAGGACTACCTTTATATTAGCCAAATTCACAATGTATTTTGCACTCTATTGTGTTAGGATTCCTCTGAGTCAAACATGGCTACCAGCCCGGTGCAGAACTCTCGGCGAGGAGATGCCTTCACGTC
This sequence comes from Protobothrops mucrosquamatus, assembly GCF_001527695.2. NCBI lineage: Eukaryota > Metazoa > Chordata > Lepidosauria > Squamata > Viperidae > Protobothrops > Protobothrops mucrosquamatus. Next base: position 185,717 of record NW_015386336.1, read on the forward strand.
CAGCCCAGGGAGAGATCTACCCCCCTTCGAGGACGAATCTGAAGGACTCCTGGGGACCGAGGGACTCCCTGATGAAGAGGACGAAGATGGAGAGGAGTTGATTGGAGAAGGGATGGAAAGGTATGGGTCTTCCTCCACCAGGTTCATGTTTTCACATGAAACCTCAGAATGAAACATTTGGCACTCTGTTCTCTTTTCTTGCCTGTTTCATCAATTCAGTGCGAATCAGGTTGACTTCAAAGGGGCTGATGTGAAGATGTTTGTATTTAATACTGTAAGCTGATATTGGTATGGCAGTAAATTCAGATTGCATTATTTCATAAACAGGACACTCCTACGCATATTGTCATGCACCTTGAATCTTTCTCATTCCTTGCTGTTGTTAGCAGTAGGAAACCAGCAATTTGGTGTTCTAACAGTTAATCAGGTATGGTAGTCAACTAGTTGATTAGAATTGCGTTGCTTGGCTTCCTGCCATTAGTAACTAGTGACCATGATTATTATTTTTTTCATTATCTTGCTAATCAGTCAGGAAGTGCGCAGGGTTCCTAGGATTTGAAGATTGGTATAATGTTTGGGCTTTACACACACACACACACACACACACACACACACACACACACACACACACACACACACACATATTCAGATTTCTTTTTGCTGACAAGAGTTAAAGATTTTAAGTGAGAGACTAGTATAGCTATTTCGGACTCATTTGTCCTCATCAGCTAGCCACACCCCTTTATGGGATTCGAACCTGGACAGTCTACATGCTAGGCAGTTGTATTAACCACCAGACCACAGGCTCTCCTCCCCTCTTTGTCAGCCGAATCAAGGGAGTATATACAGAGAGTTTTTCAGACAGACGGTCTGATTGATTGCACCTTTGGCATTTTGACTGCTATACTGCAGTTCTACTTTTTATAATCTCTTTTGCCTTGCAGCCTCCCAACTAGGGGCGTTAAGCAGGCTCAAGTCGCTACTGCGATACATTACAAATGTTTGATTTATTTGAAATGTGGGTCATTTTTTTTCTTTTTTGCACACAATTTCCCCTTTTTTCTGGATATATTTTTTTCTGTTTTGCATTTTATTCTTGTTGATAAAGCAAATATAAACACAGAAAATGTGCAGGGTTCCTCATTATTTTGGGAGAAGATAACCCATTGTGATCAAGTTTATCCCAGCCTCTAATATGTTAGAAATTGTTTGCACCTGTTCGAGAATAGCAGTCCACAACATTTCCAGCTTGGTGGCCCACCCTAACACGGGGGGGATGAGCAGCATGCGTGCCCTCCACTTGCACAGATGGTGCTTGCACTCAGGCACAAAGCTTCACTTGTGTGAACTCTACGCACATGGGTGGCAGGTACTTGCGCAAGTGCTCTCTGCTCATGCAAATTCAGCTTTGTGCACACTCTTGCCCATTTCTCCCGGTGGTTGAGGACCCCTGGATAATATAAAGGAATTGTTTCAATTAAGAAAGAAATCAAAGGCTAGGCACTGAGCCAGATGCTTATGGGCCTCTAAAACATCCACAACTATCTGAATGCGCCATCCCTATTCTAGATAATATCTACCTTGATGGAAATTGTTAGTTAGTTTAAAAGTCATGCATTACATGGACTTCAGTTCAAGTATCTCATTACAAAACTTGAAGCCAAGTGTTAATATGCCATTTATTGCAAACCTTACAAACTGAGAGATGAGGTAGAAGTTCATAAGGGCTGGATTTGCACATCTAAATTGCTCTAAATTCATAATTTCCATAGAAGTGTATGGAGTTATTGTAATTCTTTTTCTTCTTGTGCCATAACCGTTATCGGACGTTGGCCATCATGTTGGCGATCCTGTTTTTATCAGCAGCCGCATGAAAAAGTGCTGTTGAGTTTTGTCCAAACCAGTCCCTTAGATTTTGAAGCCACGATGTTCTTCTTCTGCCTGGGCCTTGTTTGCCTTCAATCTTTCCCTGGAAGATTAAATGGAGTATGCCGTATTTTTCTGGGTGTCGCATCACATGTCCGAAATATTCTAATTTTCGGTTTTTTGTTTTGATGATTTCACTTGGGTTTCCCAGGCGGCTTATCACCTCCTCATTTCTGATTTTGTCAACCCAGCTTATACGTAACAGCCAGGTGTTGTACAAGTTGTGATATCCAAATATAAATGTCAGATCTGGTGCTTTGCAAAATAAGTAATGCAATGTAGTTGATGAACAGATTTTTTTTTTTTTGTCCAGGGACTATCGTCCTATTCCTGAGCTTGATGTCTATGAAGCTGAAGGTTTAGCCTTGAATGATGAAGATCTGGAAGAGCTAACTGCCAGCCAAAGGGAAGCAGCAGAACGTGCAATGAGACAGAGGGACCGTGAGATGGGTCGAGGCCTGGGCCGCATGCGGAGTGGACTGCTTTATGGTACATTTTTAAATGAATGGGTAGCGATGGCTTGGTTTATAGTATACAGTTCCTTAAGTCACATTTAAGATAGTTGCAGTATCCTACAGTCACATGACTCCGATTCCCAGTCAGCTTTCCATAAGCAGAGGTCAATGGGGAAGCTGGGAAGGAAAGTTAAAAGTTGCTCAGGTTAGTCTGCCCCACCTGTGCATCCTCCCCCAGCCCCCCTGTGCTTGCACCGCGTTTTCATGACCACTCGTGCACCCTCTCCCACCCAGAAGCAGCCACACATGCTGGGCCTCCACCACCACTTGCACACCCTCCCCAAGCCTCACTACACTCATGCCACACCTCCCCCACAACTCACATCCTCTCTCTCACGTGACAGCAGTCCTCCCCACACACACACACACTGTATTTCCCTCTCATTCTCCACCTGGCAGCAGTCATCTGCCGCCACCTGGGACTTGCAATTTCCTGCCAGCTTCCTCACTGACTTTGGCTGTTGGAAGCCAGTAGAAAGTTGGAGAAGGTGCTCACTTTACAACCCATGATCTTCACTTAACGATGGAAATTGAGACTTCGGGGGTTGTCTAATGTAGTGATGTGGTCACATAACATTGTGCTTTACAACTGCATTGCTTAGTGATTGAAATTCATAACTCAGTTGCTATCATAGCTCAAGGATGATTTTATTTTATGGCAATAAACCAGATTGAAATCATGGTTAGCTTATTGATTACAGTTATGATTTGCGGATATAGACATGAAAGTGTGTGGCATCTAAAAAAGGATTTGGCCAAATAAGTCACGAGCAATTTGATTACCTGTGAGTCTGATTCTGATTTATTTCTTACTAATAAAGGTAAGTCTCACACTGCTCAGCCTTATGCAATATGCTGAGTACATAGCTGACCATTTTAATATTTACTGCCATATGTAAATGGAATGGTTTTTAATTCATAAACCACTCAGAGTCACTTTAAATAGATGGGCAGTGTATAAATTTGATTACTAAGTAAATATACATCTGAATGGGATTGCTCTTCTTAACTGAGAGTCTTCAATATGTTAAAATTAAAACAAACTTGAAAGCAAATCAGTTAAAAACAAAGAATTTTTAGAATGTAGCAAAATCACAGACTTTTTGTTTGACACTTGAAATAGCATTAAATCAGAAAATCAGCAGATTCCAAAGTGATACCCTCCAGATGTATTGGAATACAATCCCCATAATCCCCCCAATGGGAAGTTATATGTAGCCACATAAAACATGAGCATCATGTTGAACAGCAAATTGTAGGAGTTGAAATCCAATTTATCTGTGGGGGGAAATGATCGTTTGGGGAAAGCTATTAAAAAAGGTGACATCTATCTAAGAGCCCTATCTCAGAGAATTGATTTAGTTTCGTTACCAGTTGTAAGTTTATGTAGCTGTCTGATAATCCCTTTTTATTTCCTCTGCTCCTTGCCCACCTTTTAAATTCTAGAGAGTGATGATGAAGATGAGGATCGTCCTTTGCGGAAGAGGCGCCTGGCTGAACGGGCTGCTGAAGGTGTGGAAGAAGAGGAGGAAGACATGATCGAAAGTATAGAGAACCTGGAAGACATGAAGGGGCATTCAGTGAGGGAGTGGGTGTCCATGGCAGCTCCCCGTCTTGAAATCTACCATCGCTTCAAGAACTTCCTAAAGACCCACGTGGATGATCACGGTCACAATGTCTTCAAAGAGCGGATCAGTGACATGTGTAAAGGTACAATTGTGGGAATGCAAGAAAAGTAGTTTAGAAAACCGACAGAATGCTAGTTTCAAATGTTTCTGGTGATGACTCATATTGGCCAGTTTCATAACTGCACTAAATCATAACTAATACATTGTAAGCTAAACCATTGTTTACAAACTTTATTCACTGGATTCATACAACATGCTAAACCACAAATGACTTAGTGCATTGTATGAACTTAGTCACTGTTTGAGATATATTTCTTTTAACCTACATTATATCTCGTACCACATGATCATAGCTGGTAGGTGACATTAAGGTTCCTAATTGTACTATTCAGATGGATCCTAACAAACCATTTAAGACTCCTTTACAGAATAAACATAATACTTAATGTGGGGAATATCTCAGCTTAATTCTCTTTCCCATGGTTAGAACTACACCTGTATGGGCTGCACTTTCTCTTCCCTCCCTATGCCTATACCAGTGATGGCGAACCTTTTAGAGACGGAGTGCCCAAACTGCAACGCAAAACCCACTTATGCATCGTCGGGTGCCGGGTGGGTGTGGCCCATTGGCTGGGTGTGGCCAATTGGCTGGGTGTGGCCCATTGGGTGGGCGTGGCTGCGGTAGTAACGGCAGACTGGGTGGGACTAAAAAGTTCAATTAATCAATTCCAACTTTGCAAGATCTTTTTTTTTCCCGCGAGAAGTTGAAATTGACTGATTAATTGAACTTTTTTTTTTTTTTGCACATGGCGGCAGAGGCCTAAAGCGAAAAGATTTTATAAAACCCAGCTGAAGGCCTAGGACTGGGTGACGGTGCGCGTGCCCACAGAGAGAGCTCTGAGTGCCGCCTCTGGCACCCGTGCCATAGGTTCGCCACCACTGGCCTATACTTTTTTTTGTAGGTGAATTGTGCTGCAAGAGTTACAGAACAACTACTTAATTATTTTGAATTACAATGCTAGTGTTTAAGTTACTAAAATATTGGCTAGCAGTTTTTTAAGGAACACATCTATTATATTTTTATTCTTAATGTTCATTTTTCTTAGCCATCATGAATAAAATTCCTTCAGTAGAAACTGACAACTATTTTCACACCAAAAACATAGATTTTTTAAAACAAAAAATACTGGAGGTCAAATAAGACATAAGACATAAGGATTGCAAATATATTTTGGAAGAAACCCAATAAACTCAGGGGTTTTTTGCATTTCTGCAGTGGTAGGTCTAGGTTAAAAAAAAAATCTTCTCTTGGCAGAGAACAGAGAGAGCGTGGTGGTGAATTATGAAGATTTGGCTGCCTGGGAACATGTCCTTGCCTACTTCCTTCCGGAAGCCCCAGCTGAGATGTTGAAGATCTTCGATGAAGCAGCCAAGGAAGTAGTAATGGCTATGTATCCCAAATATGACCGGATTGCTCAGGAAATCCATGTCCGCATCTCACATTTGCCTCTGGTGGAAGAGTTACGATCACTTAGGTAAGAAGGCAGTTTAGTATTGAGGTTGGCAGCACTAACAAAACCTATCAAGGCTGTTTAATGATTTATGACCCATAGTTTATTAGAATGTAAGTGATCCAGCTGATAAACTATTGAGTAGGTCTCTTGTAGCATGATTGCTTCAAGGACAAGAAGTTCAGTGCTGCCTAATAAATGCTCCCCTACAGAATTAGCCTGACAAGTCCTGAAGTTGAGTTACATCACAAAGCTAACATGCTTTAAATTATTTTGTTGCTCTGGAAGTATTGTAATCTCTTAAGTTTCTACTAAAAAAATCAGGTTTCCCTTTCTGAGTGTAGAACCATAGGAGAAAGCCATGAAGAATTGATTAGGTATAAAGCTGCTATTTATTGTAGTCAAATCATATTCATAATTCTTGGTTTGTTACAGATTACCCTGTCATTCCTCCTGGAATTCAGGGTAATCTGCATAGCATTCCTTCCACCAATTTAGCCCCACAACGGTGATGTGTAAGGGAGGTTGGGCTTTCCACAACTGAGGTTAATCCAATATTTCATTATTAAACCAAGCTAACCCATCTAATTTGTGATATTTACTCTGGCAGCTGGTCCTTAGGGTCTCAGGTGGATACTTAGGGTCATTTTTTTAACTGGGAATGTCTGAATATGAAAACTGGGGTCTCCTGCGTGAAAAAGTATCCTCTACCATTGATTTAATTTCCCTTCCTTCACTCCATTCCTGAGCGATTCGCTTCTCAAAGTTTTGAGCCTTGTTCCTGCTTCTTCTCATAGGCAACTACATCTGAACCAGCTTATCCGCACAAGTGGAGTTGTGACAAGTTGTACAGGAGTCCTTCCCCAGCTCAGCATGGTCAAGTATAATTGTACCAAATGTGGTTTTGTCTTGGGGCCTTTCTCACAGTCTCAAAACCAAGAAGTAAAACCAGGATCTTGCCCGGAGTGTCAATCTATTGGTCCCTTTGAAATCAACATGGAAGAGGTGAGCTGTGCTTGATTTGATATTAGGAAGCCCATTGCATTTTTCAACATGGTCTTGTTCAGACAGTGAAAACTAATTCTTAGATCTATTGGAAGGGCAGCTGCCTGATCCTTGGAAGAGTTTTGGTTGTTTGAGGAGCCCAGGTTGTATCCCCAGCTTTACAATAAAGAAGTAGTGATTTTCCAGATGCTCATAAATACTAGATTCTATCCTGTAAGAACAGAGACATTATGAACAGTTCTAACTGGCTGAAGGGAAAAAGGAAGCAACAGCCATACCACAATAGGAAGCAATGCAGTCTCTGCCGGTAGGGCTAGATTAAATGAAATTATAGGATCAATTTGTCTGATTGAGTTCAGGGGGGCTTGGATATGAAAATTGGAGAAAACAAAGCAGAACCCATGGCAAAGTCCTCAGGATTGCCATGATCCTGAGCAAACTCACTCTATAAGGAGCTTCGATTGGAACAAATGCGTGAGGAAGGTATGTATTCATTTAATGCCCAGCTAAACTGTACATGAGGCTTACCAAACCAAAATGGTTGTTGAACAATCATAATTCAAAACAAAAACAAATGTGAAACTTTTCTGGAGGTATGTTGAAAGATAGGTTAGCCTGCTGTGTGTAGATTTGTGTTATATTCTGATGAGTCTCCAAGGTGCTGAGGTTTGTCCGTTTACAGCTAAATACAAGTCTGCCTGATCTTCTGAAGTTTTTCATATGGATGTGGGGAAAAGAGGTCTTGTATAAACCTCCTTGAATCTGATGTCTTGTTGTTTAAGGAATGTGCTAAGAATTTTGTTTGCAGAGTCCTTTTTGTGCTCCATGAAATTCCTAACTTCAGGTGCTTGATATCCTGACAGACAGTCTACCAGAACTATCAGCGCATCAAAATCCAGGAGAGCCCAGGAAAGGTGGCAGCTGGCAGGCTTCCTCGCTCAAAGGACGCCATTTTATTGGCTGACCTGGTTGACAGTTGCAAGCCAGGGGATGAGATTGTAAGTATAAGGTCCAGAAAAGCAGGGAAGTTCAGAGATTGACGCATATTGACCACAACTTAAAAACTATCCTGGTTATAGAGTTCAGGAAAGAGCCTTAATGAAAATAAAGCTGCCTCTGGATGAAATATTTATTGATTTGTATCCCTTTATTATTTTTTACAAATAATTTAAGGCAGTGAACATACAGTATCCAAAAGACCTTCCTCTTCCTACTTTCCCCACAATAACAATCCTGTAAGGGAGATTGGGCTAAGACAGAGTGACTAACCCAAAGTCACCCAGCTAAATCTGAAACATTCATAGCAAAAACTTGAACTCACAATCTGTGTAAATTGGTTTTCTGAAGTCCACCAGAATGGCTATATCTTTTAGTTCGTGTGTAGCACATTTCAGTCTGAGTTCCTTGCACTTTCCTTTTTATTTGTCTGCATGATCATTCACCCTACCTTGAGATTCTCAGCTGTCAACTCGGCCCTGGATTTGAATACTTAGAACTATGAAAGGAGTTCTCAAGAACTAGCATCTTCAGTGGAACTGTTTCAATTAGTCACTGTGTATTTTTAATACAAATTTTTGTTCTAAGTGTATTAATATACTTATGTATCCTAAAAATGTTTTTTCATCCGCATTATAAAAAAAAAAAAAATCCTTAGACCAGCGGTTCTCAACCTATGGGTCACGACCCCATTTGGGGTCGATCGACCATTTCACGGGGGTCACCAAGCAAGGCTGTCCGCCATTTTTCCCCCCTTTTCTGGCGGGTGCCTTACATCCCTTGAGCTGGGCCAGCTGGTGGTCAGCCTGCTCCGTCTCTGCCGCTTGCCAGCTACGCCTCGGCCGGCGCAGGGGACGGAACCACGCATGCGCGGCGCTCTCGGGCAGGGAAAGTCCTCGACTTACGACCGGTTGGGTAGTCCTCGACTTACGACCGGTTTAGTCCTCAACTTACGACCAGTTTAGTCCTCGACTTACGACCGGTTTAGTCCTCGACTTACGACCGGTTGGGGTCGTGGCATTAAAAAGGTTGAGAACCACTGCCTTAGACCATAACAGAAATTCTTCCAACACGTAATAATACATGATGTTGAATATACATGTTGTCCTTGACTTATGACCAGTTGCTTAGCGACCATTCAAAGTTATGACATGCCTACCAGGGGGCTACATATGACCCACATTCAAAATTCTGACAGTTGGGGAGAACACACACCCCTCATGGTTAACTTTGGGCACTTGGCAACATGGCTTCATTTTATGATAGTTTTGCCAAAAATCAGCATTTTAATTTTCAGCAAAACCATGGCCATAGTGAATCATTGGTTTCATTTAACAATTGCTGCAAAAAAGGTTGTGAAATCAGGTTGGTCACGTGACCGATCCATTTTATGACCATCCCAACTTAAATATCATGATGGCCAGGCTCCATTGCAATCACAAGTTGAGGTCTACCTAATTAGTTATTTATTCTATTCATGCTTCATTAATAATATGATGATGTCTGCTTATGTTCATGCTCCTTAAACACTTCCTTTCTCCCTCTTTTTGTCTGCCCTCTCCCTAAATTATACAAATTAATTTAGTGCCAATGATTAAAGAATATCTTGCTCTTGTCTTTTAGGAGCTAACTGGAATATACCATAATAATTACGATGGCTCTTTGAATACTGCTAACGGGTTTCCAGTGTTTGCCACTGTGATCCTGGCCAATCACATCACCAAGAAAGATAATAAGGTGGCCGTTGGGGAGCTCACAGATGAAGACATGAAAGTTATTGTAGGACTGTCCAAAGACGAGCAGATTGGAGAGAAAGTGAGTTTGAAAATCAAGATCCAACTTCCGGTTTTCTGGTTTCCAGTTCAACAGTATGAAAGCTCCAGAGATTACTTTGCTATACAGTCATTCTACGTTTAATAGGGCTTTGCTATACAAGCATTCAAGGTTTAGTAGGAGATTTCCATTGTAGTAGTACTGTTTCTCTTTTAGCGTCTCTGTTGATAAATATGTTGGCTGTGTATTTGCTTTTCCCAGATCTTTGCCAGCATTGGTCCTTCAATCTATGGGCATGAAGATATCAAAAGGGGGCTGGCTCTAGCCCTGTTTGGAGGAGAACCCAAAAATCCAGGTAGGTTGACCAAAGTCACTTTGGGATCAACACTGCTTTCACATGATGAGATTGAACTTGCTAGAGAGGATACCTGTATTATAGTGGAGAGAACTGGCTGGAAAAGATGTTCATCTTTTATTTTTACAGTTACACATTCCCCTATTAATAAGCTATTCTCCATTTTGGTAATTTATTCCAGAAAATAACAGCAATTTCTTACCACCAAAAAGTTCAAACATGAAGCTCCTCTCTAGTTTGTAAACAAGTATATGTTATGAAGTATGCATACACCACATTTCCTTCTTTTCCATCTGGCCAGTTTTATCAGAAATTCACCTTATTCTTAAATGAGGCGGGGGGGTGTCTCTTTTATTTTTGTTCCACTGTTCTTTGTACTGATGTCTTATTAATCAAACTTTGAATACTTACTGGGGTGGGGAGTATTAATAAAGCAGACAGTTCCTCAATCACCTTATTTCTTTATATTACTATATCACTTTATCTGACTCCTTCTTCTAGAAAGCAATCAGATATTTTAAAGTATGTGAATGAGCTTTATTTTATATATTTTGCTTTAATCCTGCCCTTCCTCCAGTGAAAACAGAAAATGCCATATAGTTGGTTCCCTTCCTTCATTAACTAGCAATTTATGTTCGGAACACCATTATGAATTAGGTTACACTGTGCCAGAGGTTACTGGGTGAGCTTCGGTGGACCATTTGATCTCGGGCCTCCCAAGTTCTAATCTACCATTTTGTCTCATTGTGCCAGCCACAATTTGGCTCACTGTTCTTTCCATCTAAAACACTACAGGAGGAAAACATAAAGTCCGTGGAGACATCAATATGTTGCTTTGTGGCGATCCTGGCACAGCCAAGTCTCAGTTCCTCAAATACGTGGAGAAAGTAGCCAGCAGAGCGATATTCACCACCGGCCAGGGGGCTTCTGCAGTTGGCCTGACTGCCTACGTGCAGAGACATCCTGTAAGCAAGGAATGGACCTTGGAGGCTGGAGCCCTGGTGCTGGCAGACAGAGGGGTGTGCTTGATAGATGAATTTGACAAGGCAAGTATTGGCTTGGAGGTATGACATAATTTGGTCAAGCCAGATTCCAGTCCCAACCGTGTACGCTGCTCTAGGTAAGACCTTGAACACAGAAAGTGAAACAGATAGAAAAGAGGTTGGATTTTAGGGCCTATCTAGAAAGAGTCAGTGTTGAGATCTGGAACTGAGAAAAACTGCTCAGAATATTAAAGCTGGTGGTGGATTTGATATGTTTGGGGGATGCTAGGTCTCAGATTCATTAATGTAGTGAAGCCTATAAGGGAAGATACCTTGGGGAGAGCATAGCACAGCACTGGGACATATCCTTTGCACATAAATATCCAAACCTCATTCTGAGCATCTGCACTTTAAAGAAAGATCTGGTCAATATGTGAGCGGGGGGGTGGAATTGCTTTGAAACTCAGTATTGACAACTCTGGCTGGAAAATACTTTCTGTCCTCGATAACATTGCTCTATCTAGAGGCACTGAACTGTTAAGAGCTTTGAATGTGTACAACTGAATTCTGCTTTTTTTATTATTGGGACTAATTGGAGTTTTAACATCTTTTGCTGTTCCTCAGATGAATGATCAGGATAGGACCAGCATCCACGAAGCCATGGAACAGCAGAGCATCTCCATCTCAAAGGCTGGCATTGTCACATCTCTACAAGCTCGCTGCACTGTTATTGCTGCTGCCAACCCCATAGGTACGTGGGGCCCATGGAAGAAAAACTCACTAGGGCAAAAAGTGCCACGTATTGTGTTAAACTTCCTGTTTAAAAATTTCCTGTCTTTTGGATACTGAAAGGAAGAAGAAGACGACCATGCACTGTTTTTTAAAATGCTTCTTTTCCTATTCTAGGTGGGCGCTATGACCCTTCTTTGACCTTCTCAGAAAATGTTGATCTGACCGAGCCCATCATATCTCGTTTTGATATCCTGTGTGTAGTCAGGGACACTGTGGATCCTGTTCAGGTAGATTCTGCAGATCATTAGACTTAAGGAAAGTTAATGAAGGGACTATCATTTTAATACTTAACTGAATGAAGAAGAGAGGTACACAAGATAGAATTAGCTAATACCATTGACCTCTTGTGTGGCTTGGGAAAGTAAAGCTCACAGGAACACTTTGATAAGCATGCAAATAGTCCTTGACCTGCCACCATTGAATCAGTGTCTGTCTGAAATTACAACTTTGCTAAACGGATGGTGGTTACAGCCAGTCCTCATATTCTGGCTGTCCCAGCATTCGGATGGCATGTGCTTGCAGTCTTGTGTGCTTGGCAACCAGTTCGTGCATAGGACTGGTTGTAGCACCCCACAATCACATGATCAGCTTTTGCAACCTTCCTGCCAGCTTCCCAAGAAAGTCAAGACGGCAGAGAAGGTCGCAGGTTGCTGGTCTCCCCAAGCTACACACTCTTCCACCATTGCACTCATGCCATGCCAGCTATTGGCACACCCTGACTCACTACACCTGCACTATGTCTCTCTTGCACCCCCATGCACCCTCCCTGACCCTCACTGCAGCATTCTCACCCCTCTTCACCTGCACCTGCCTTCCCCAGCAGCAGCCACTCGCCTATCTGCTGGCCTGGGACTTGCAACTTCCTGCTGGCTTCCTCATAGACTTTGGTTGTGGGAAAGCAGCAGGAAGCTGCCTCACCTAACAATTGTGCGATAGCCGGGACTGCAGGGATTGTTGTGGCTAAGCAATGCGGTCGCACTTTACGACTGCATCGCTTAAAAGACAGAAATTCCAATCTCAATTGCTGTCATACGTTAAGGACTTTCTGTTCTTGTCATAGATCTATTCATTTTTGAATAAAAGTTAGGCAATCTGGAGAATTACTTTTGAGATTGTTTTATAATAAACGATATAATATTGGTGTTTTGGATTTTTTTTTCTTTTTTTGCAATTCTTTCTGGAAGGATGAGATGCTGGCTCGATTTGTTGTCAGTAGCCACATCAAGCATCACCCAAACAGCAAGGATGCAGTAAATGGAGAGTCTCAAGAGATTACCCTGCCTAATACTTACGGCGTAGAGCCCATTCCACAGGAGGTCCTGAAGAAATACATTATTTATGCAAAGGAAAAAGTCCATCCCAAACTCAACCAGATGGACCAGGACAAAGTGGCCAGGATGTACAGTGAACTCAGGAAAGAATCCATGGTAAGCAACCAAGGAGGTGGGAAATCCTACATTTCAGGGTGAGACTATTACCTGCAGAATCACTGCCCATCTCACCAGTTAAATAGAGCTGGAAGAAACGTTGGTTCCAATAAATCTGAAATCTGGTTCTTTTTAGAAGCAGCCGTAATTACATGGTTGGCTCATGAAAAAGTTCCCAAATCTATAAATGAGTACTAGCTTTATCAGAACCCACCCAAAAATATGCAAGTCTTTACCTTCTTCTGAACTCTTTACTACTTAATGCTAAATGAAATTGTTCACCAAAATATCTCTCAGTAACTATTGCATCAGTATTTACCTTGTGCTAAAATTGGCTTTGGATTACAGAAACAGCTAGCCTGATGTTTGGACTTTGTTCTCCCATCCTTGGGGCTGATTGGTTGGTTTTGACAACTTATCTAATAGACAGAGCTGGTAGCATTTTGGCTGGACCTCAGTTCAAGGATCAAACAAAAAAGGTCCTGATTCCTGAAAAAAAAAAGAAAGGGGAATAACCCCTCGGAGGCATATTCCTTATAATCTATACAATGCACTAGTTTGCCAGCAGATGGCAGAGTCCTCCCTTAATCATTGATGCCTTTTAAACCCATTTTTTTGGGGGGGGGGTGTTTTTCCTATTTACTATCTCCTGTGAGCCATTAATGGTTTTTAATTAGCTTCATGCAGTATTAACAACTCCCCAGAGTAGAAATGCAGGCTGTAACTTAATGGTGTGCAATTTTGGTCAGTTTCTGAATCATTTTGTGTGGCAGAACAAGGACCGCACTCTAAAATTAGCTGAGACAGGGTCCGCTATGGATAAGGTCAGATGTTTTAAGAGGTAAAGTAGGTGCCTTAAACCTGTCAGTCCTTAAGGCAGTGGTGGCGAACCTATGGCACAGGTGCCAGAGGCAGCAATCAGAGCCCTCTCAGTGGGCACGCGCGCCGTCGCCCCAGTCCTAGGCCTTCAGCTGGGTTTTATAAAACCTTTTCGCTTTAGGCCTCCGCCACCATGTACAAAAAAAAAGGTTCAATCAATCAGTCAATTTCAACTTCTTGCAGGGAAAAAAAAAGATCTTGCAAAGTTGGAATTGATTGATTGAACTTTTTAGTCCCACCCAGTCTGCTTTTACCACCGCAGCCATGCCCACCCAATGGGCCACACCCACTCAATGGGCCACACCTACCCGGCACCCGACAATGCATAAGTGGGTTTTGGGTTGCAGTTTGGGCACTTGGTCTCTAAAAGGTTAGCCATCACTGCCTTAAGGCATCCATTGATCCTCTTCAAAACTCCCCAGCTGCTTTTTACAGCACACTTAAGTGGTGCATATAGGAGCATAAAAAGAAGGCTGGCCAGTCACAAGCCGTTCTTGGGGTGCCCTTTTTGCATTGCTGGTATCAGTCAACAGGGCCTTTCTCTTTTCTTTCTTCAGGCAACTGGAAGTATCCCCATTACAGTGCGCCACATAGAATCCATGATCCGAATGGCAGAGGCTCACGCTCGCATGCACCTGCGGGATTATGTGGTGGAGGATGATGTCAACATGGCCATCAGAGTTATGCTGGAGAGCTTTATTGACACACAGAAGTTCAGTGTTATGAGAAGCATGCGGAAGGTATGCAGAGAGGTGGATCCTTCTATGGTGGTGGTGATGGTGATTGTTTCTTTTGGGATGATGGAAAAATACCCTGAGAACTTAAATTTTGGTAGAACTCCAATGGAGATTCAGGAAACTGACTTTAAAAAAGGACTTGGATATTTTGCATATACACTTTTATGCACTGCACACTATTATGGAAGTAAATTACAGAGCCTATCTATCCTGTCCTTCATTATCTGTGTGTAGTATGTTGAAACTTAATCTGGATAACTGGAAACTGCAGGGAAGATAGATAGAGAAATTATAATTTTTCTCCCAATTTATCCAGAATCGCTAGGTATCCTGAAGAGTCTCTTAGGACAAGTGAGACTGTCAGCTATATTAGCACTTTGATCTTAGAAGATGATGAAATGTCAGGTTGAGAGAAGAATATTATTTCTTACTTTAAAACATTTCTTTTGGACTGTTCAAGAGATGAATAAATGCCCTTCTTGGGCCTCAGTAATGAATCCTGGAAAATGCTGCCAGATGGCAAAGGAGTAGGCTGAGGGCACCATCATCCACGCTCCTGATGAATGAAATAGCTTTTGAGATGAGGGTTGGAAGCTGGAGACACTAAAGTTAATATTAGAATTGGGCCAACCTTAGTTTGGAAAGCTAAAATATGAATAAATAACCATATTCATTATCCTGAACTTCTTGGTAGAGTGGGATTAAAATATGCAGTGAATGAAAAATTATGCTGCGTATTTGTGTCTAGGCAGTTTATAGACAACTTTGAATCAGTTCAGTGCTTACAAAATGTGAGTACTTTAACAATGTTTTTAACTGCTTCCTAAACATTTTAGAAAGTCCAGAAATTTGAAGACTATTTTTTACTCTTATATTTCTGCCCTCCCCCATAAAAATCAAATGTAGGGGGGAGAAACTCTATTGCCCATCTTAGTATTTGGCAAAGGCATTTCTGTGATCCTTGCTTTGATTTAGTAATTATCTCTCCCATTTTGATGAATAGATAAATGAATAGCCTGTTGTTCTTCCTTTACTGAGAGCCTGTCCCCCTGAAGGCCATGATGGATGGTTGAGTTCCTTGAGGGGCAAAGTGGGTTGTTGGGACATTGGTTTGGGTGTTCATATGATTGGGGATGTGTGTTTTAGCCTGAGAGGAAGGAGTAAAAGGGCGGGGTGATGGTGAGCAGAGAGCAGGCAGGAGCATTGGGACAGTGATGGGTAGAAGGAAACATGATGGGAACCTGGGACAGACTGCACTAGACCTACTGTTTGAAAATGATTTTGGTATCCAGCCCCAACTTCTACCTTCAGGATCCTACTTCTGAATGTAATAAAGCCTCCCTCGTGTATGCTTTTGTCTTGGATGAGGGCACCAACCTAGCATGTCTCATCAAAACCTGATGGGTCCAGAGGGGAGTGTCCCCCTGGGTTTCAGGGTTTCCATCAACCGAGACCCCAGGAAAGAGAGGGAGGTGTTGTTATTGCTATCCATGAATCCTTGCAGGCCCCAAGAGGCAGGGCAGATAATCACATATGGAACAGTCTTCTGAAGGTGGGCTCCAGTAAGCAATTGTTGGTTTACCACCCTTTCTGCTACCCAGCATCATCCCTGCCTGAATTTTGGTAGTTAAATTCCATTGCTGGGCTGATGACAGAATCCTGGAGACAGTTGAGGATTTTAATCTGCTGCCACGAGATATTGAGCTTGGGGCAGTGCAGGAACTCCTGGCCTGTATGGATCTGTCCCAAGTCATTAATGATCCAATTCAAATAAAACATTTGGGGTTTTTTATCTTAATTATTTTTTATTGGTTTTGAATTGTGTTCTATTTAATTTTGTTTTTGTTGTGTTGTGAGCCACCTAGAGACATTTGGAGTTGGGTCTGTGTCTTAAATCAAATACATTAAGCAAAATAGGGTAAAATTCAGTGAGATTAATTTATAATTCATGTTTTAGATGCTTGCTCATTTAATTACCAAAATTCCAGCTTCGAAACCTTTTTTTTTTTTCAGTTAATTGTGTATTATTCTTCGGTTCTTGCCTGGGGTTTGATACAAATAAATAAGCAAACAGATAAATTAAAAGGTCCTGTGAAAATGCTTTGGAGCCTTTTCTCTCTTTATCTATTCAGTAACCAAATTTTCTTGGAAAGCTCTGTTTGCTCCCTCAAGAAGATGGGATTGAATCCTCAAAAGTCCCTTCAGTAGGCCAGTATTGAGTTTAAATTAGACAGTGATTAAAATCCTTTTATTTACATTAATAAAAGGCATCCATTTTTCATTGTTTTAGAATATTCCCCTTTTCAACAGTGATTTGTGCCTTTTATCATCTCTCCCTTGATTATTACAATTAACTCTATGTGGAATCGTGCTAGGAGATTATGTACAATGTACTTACTCCCTGTTGACTAGTTGGTAGAAGCTACTCCAGCAGGAGAATGCCAATGTTGTGCAAGCTGCATTGTCTACTGGAAAACGTCTCGGTCTATTTCAAGGTGTAGGTTATCCCTTATAGACTTGGGTCCTTGCTCTCTCTAAGGATGTACAATTTGCTCACCTGATACATGCAAGCTGAAAGGGGATGTTGCAGATTTTTACCCTGCCAACTTTTAAGGGGAACGTGTTTTCTTGACTGTAGCCCCCTCCCCCTAAAACTGTTCATCTATCCAGATGAGAATGGCTCCTGTCTTACTAGTATTTCAAAAGGCTCTGTAAAAAGAAGTGTTTTTCCAATGAACTTTCAGATAGGATTGGTAGTGATTAGGGAATCAGTGGAGTGAGTGCTCAGGGATGTTTCTACATTTGTATTAACTTGGTTTGTGTACATGTGTTCATTTTGATGTAAGTTTCCTAGAATTCACTGTTAAGCATCCTATAAGTATAATAAAGTAGGTAATTTCAGATTGTTGTTGGCTCATTGTTGGACTCCCCTCTTGTTCTTTTTGTACACAGACGTTTTCCCGGTACCTTACCTTCAGGCGGGATAACAATGAGCTCTTGCTGTTCATTTTGAAACAACTTGTATCAGAACAGTTGATGTATCAGAGGAATCGCTACGGAGCACAGCAGGACACCACTGAAGTGCCGGAGAAAGACTTAATTGATAAGGTATGGAGCGTTTTTCCCTTTTGTGGACATTGTACCAAGACTAAATCTAGTTATTCTGCATCTTCTGGGTTCCCCTTTCTAAGCTTTGAATAAATGGGCTTTGAGCACTAAGTCTTTTGTCGTAAAGAAAAGCATGAGATATTAGACCAACAGGCAAAGTTGCTCCCTTCTGGGGTTACATTTTTGTATTATTCTGAACCCCAAAATGTGAGAAACTAGTGCAAAGGCTTTCTGGGGCTCGTGATCACAAGGACATCATAAAGAGGGAATGATCTCACTGGAAAGGGAGAAATTGGGATTTTTTTTTCCTTACAGATGTTTTTGTTGTTACTGGGCTGGGTTGCAGTTTTGCATTCAATGGGATTTTTGGATGTTGAATAGACCCATTTTATTTTCCGTGAAAATTACAGAAAGCTTGCAATGCATGCTGGTAGGTTGTTGCCAAATGTCCGTGTTATCTAGGAAGAGAGCATTGGGTATCCCATACGGTACATCCATTATAACAATCCTGCCTTGTGAGCCTCCAAATGGACTGCTGTAATGAGCTTTATATGGGGCTGCCCTTGAAGAACATCCCAAAACCTCAGGTGGTCTAGAACAGTGTTTCTCAACCTTGACAATTTTAAGGCATGTGGACTTCAACTCCCAGAATTCCACAGCCAGCATTGCTGGCTGTGGAATTCTGGGAGTTGAAGTCCACATGCCTTAAAATTGTCAAGGTTGAGAAACAATGGTCTAGAATGTGGCTGCATGCATAGTTAGTTATGGATGTACCTTGGCTAGCTTCTGCTCTGCAAGCTGTATTGGCTTTCATTATGGTGCAGCTAGGTGACTGTTCCCTAGAACAGAGGTCCCCAATCTTTTGGGCACCAGGGACCGGTTACATGGAGAGAGGTTTTTCCACGGACCGGAGGGGGCATGGTTTTGTGTGCTGCCTGCATCCCGCCGATGGGGCTTTGCTTGTTTTTGGGGCCCAATTGCTGGCATGCTGGTCCCCTGACCGGGAGTTGGGGAACCCTGCCCTAGAATGCTTTTCATGGCATGGGACTAGCTTATTGGCAGGTCTGCCTCTCCCCAGTTGTTTTTAACCTAACCTGTTTAGGTCTGGCAAAAAAGACAAGCTGGGCATTCTGACAGATATTGTGAATAGCAGACATTGCAAATCAATAATCATATGTAAAAGTTTATTCTGGCCAAATTATATGTTTCAATGAATATCTCAATTGGGAGAAACTGCCACAACATCTCCCGTTTTTCTGCAAATTTGATTGTCACTTAACTATCCATGTCCCCTCTCTCTTTCTCCTTGCCAGGCCCGTCAAATCAACATCCACAATCTTTCTGCCTTCTTCGATAGTGAGTTGTTCAAGATGAACAAGTTCAGCCGTGATGTCAAGCGGAAATTGATTGTACAAACCTTCTGAGGCAACAAGTTCGCAAGTGGTTGGAGACATCAGAGCTATGCTTTCTCTTCTGTTGTAGCAGTCTTCAAGGCTCTTCTTTATATATTCCAGAAAAGAATAAGAAACTCTGCTGAAAAGCCTGTGAATAGAATATAATAGAATGGAACAGTTCCGTGGTTAAAAAAGCAGAACTGCTGTGAGCCTGCATTTGCTGGACGAAGCCCCAGAGGAATTGTTTCCTGTTTGCCTCATTTTGGAAATTGGACTTGACACTGATAGTGGTGAATGGGTCAGTTCAGACTGTGCAACAAGCAGTAATGCTGTGCTCATGTTCACTCTAAAGCATCTGCTGCTTTCCATTTCTCCTCTGTTATACCCTGCTTATTGCTTCATGTACTTCTTATGAAAAGCTGAAAACACTCTATGTTGAAGATTAGTAGAAATTCACATTTGTTTTACTTTAGAGCTGTGTTATGCCAAAACAATTAGAGATGTGCAAAGCTAGTCAGAGGGACATGCCAAGAGCACCCCAAAATCTTGTCAGAAGCAGTTCAGCAGCATGGGCCAGAGGAGGCTTAACACAGTTCTCCAGAAGTTCTTTTCCCAAAGTAATATTTTTACACATCCCTGAAAATAATGTTTTTTTCTTATATGTTTGCCCAATAAAGTTGTAACAGGAAAATGTTTACTAAAAATAATGCCCAAAGATTTTAAAATAGCTTCTTAAAAATAAAGGCACACATTAGTTTGCTGTTTAAAAATGGCCGTATTCCCAAATCAGCTACTTCATTATGACTGCTGCATTTTTAATAATATGCTTTTTGGGTAATGTTTATCATTTTTCCTCTGTCGTTTGAACTTTTGTATTGAAGAAAGATAACTTAAATCCAGTTGTAACTCTTAAACTTTTCAAATCCATTTTTATATCGGGTTTGTCTGGAGATGGCACTTCATCAAATAACTGGGTCCTCCCCAGCATTTTAGCAAGCAGAATCAGAAAGTAAATATCTAAAACCCAACGTTTGTGCAGAATCAAGATTTCTTCTGGAAAAATAGCAGGAGTGAATTGTTTACCTGTCTTGAATTTTTGATAGAAGATTAACTATCAGACACTAAAGACAGAACATCTGTATGTCCCTCCAAATGTTTCTTTTGCACTAGATGGTCATTAGTGCTGGGAGACTGGAGTGAAGTAAATAAAGAATAAATACAACAAGCTTTAGGCTTGCCTACCCATGATCTGAATCACCAAGCTAAGAACCTCTGGTTTTATTTCCACCTTTGTGCTTTAAGTTTAAATTATTTCCTGTTTAGAGCTCTTCTGAATCTTCACAACTCAATCTATTCTATGCAATGCAATGGTCATTCTCTTCTGCTGTGTTTGTAGTTCCATTAGTAACTTTTCATGTTGTATCTGTTTTAAAGGGATCTCGGAGAAGGCTACTTGAGAGGTAATCCTGTTTATTATGCAACATGGTCTGTTTATTATGCATCACTGCGCTCTAGAAGTTCCAACCTTTTTCTTTATAGGCTCCAGTGTTTGACTGATTTCAAATATATTCAACAGTAATGTAATTGTTTACCTTTAATTTCCAGAATGTTCGACGTTGCCAGATACCTTGTGTAGACTAATAAAAACTTAAAATAGAAAATCCATTTTTGCTATACAGTAGTAGACAAATGCTTGGAAAAGTAGAAAGTACAGACCTAGATATTTAGCAATTGCATCTGCACTGAAATTGACTGTTGGCTCCATTGCTGCTGAAAGAGCTACTTGGATTGTTACAAGAATTGAATTCTTCTTTTCCCACCCCAGTGGTTAATTCCATATGACTCTGTGTTCGACCCTAGAACTCCTAATCTGATATTCTCAGCGAAGTCCATAAGGTTAGAGGCTCAAGGATTTATTCCCTGCATAGCATGTCGTTCTGAGGACTAGAATGTTGGGTTGATACCAACAAACATATACATCCCATTCAGGCATTTCGAATGCAATATTACTGTCTAGGCCTTGCTGGCTGAGAAATATTTCCAAAATTTGGGGGCTTATTTTTTAAAAAAACTTTTATTCATTGTTCATACATACATATTTAACTAACGCAATATGTAATCTTTAAAACATAACAAACAAACCTAAGGGAAAAAAATCTATTTTATATTTTATGCTTATCAATAGTTAAAATAGTTTTCCAAGCCTCTGGCATTTTTCTTCCCTGTAAAATAAAATTAATCATATTTTGCAAAGCTTGTAAAAGTTCGTCGACACATTTATAATAATCCAGTAATCCATATGGTCCAGGAACTTTTTCCCGGTTTAATCTTTTTTATAGCTTCATAAACGTCTCTTAAAGATCCATTTATACAGTAATAGGTATTATGAGCTGTGGTGAAGGGCTTGCCACAGAGTTGTGCTGTAGGCACCCTTCTATAACAACACAAGCAAATTACCCTAGTGGTTGCTCTCTTGAGTCAGGGGAGTGCCCTCCCCAGTTGGCTCCTCTGACACTTGGCTGCTCTCTCCAGCCACAGGAGCAGTGCTCTTCTTCCAGACCTTAAGTTTTTA
Organism: Protobothrops mucrosquamatus; assembly: GCF_001527695.2. Taxonomy (NCBI): domain Eukaryota; kingdom Metazoa; phylum Chordata; class Lepidosauria; order Squamata; family Viperidae; genus Protobothrops; species Protobothrops mucrosquamatus. The sequence goes on from NW_015386336.1 coordinate 207,318, forward strand.
ATAGCTGAATTATTAGGCTGCATTAGAACTTAATAAACCAACTACAGGTAGTCCTCAATTTATGACCACAATGGTGCCCAGAATTTCCACTGCTAAGCTAAACAGTTAAATGAGTTATGCCCCATTTTACGACATATTTTTTTTTTGCCACAGTTAAGCAAATTACTGCAGTTAAGTAAATCTGGCTTCCCGCATTGACTTTGTCAGGAGCCAGCTGGGAAGATTAGAAATAATGGCCACATAACCCGGGGACAGTGCAACTGTCATAAATAGATGACCATTGTCAAGTGCCCGAATTGCAATCACGTGACCGTAAGGATGCTGCAACCGTCGTAAATGTAAAAAACAGTCAAGTCACTTTTGTCAGTGCCATTGTTACTTTAACAGTCACTAAACACATAGTTGTAGGTCGAGGACTGCCTATATCTATTCTGTTTTTGTTTATATGTTGCCCATTGTTTATGATTTCTAGTTTTAACAAATTCCATTGTGGAGCATTGTAAACTGCCTTGAAAAAAAATGGTTTGAAAGGCACTGCTGTTTTCAGTAAAGAAAAATATTTAGAACAATATACAGTATAGGAAGAAGAAGGTAGCCACCTTCTGAATTCCAGTGATTCCGACAAGAATCTATTATTCAAAAGAGATGCTTCAAAGAGCTTAAACCTCTTAAGTGGCTTTATAAAGCAGGGGTTCCCAACCAGGGGTGTGAGATGATATTCCAGGGGGTGCAAAAACTTGGGTTTTCAAAATTATAGTTTATATGCATAATTTGTTGCCATTATTTCAAACTTTTGTAAGGGGTACGAGAATATATCAGAAGCGTTCTAGGGGTGCGGGGTAATAAAGCCATGTGTTAAGTATCATAAACTCCTCTGTAAATCGTGCTGAATTTGACTATAATCTTGATCTTCTATTTTTGTAGTTTCGCCATTGGTTTACTGCTAGGCCTGAGGCAAGATCACATTTTCACTGAGAAAAGAGTAGAGGATAGGGCCAGGGGCGAGGATGTCATGATGATTATTTGACTTCTCTCTTGCATGAGGATAATGTAGTATTTTTGGTACGGCAAGTAGTGCATACTTTTGTTTCATCCACATGGTGTAATTGCATGCAGAGATGAGTATTTTAATAGGCTGTGGTATTACCAAATGCACAGTTATTCCAGTAACTTATAAGATGCAACACAGTAGGGACTGTTGGTATTTTACTTTATTTTGCAACATACAGATGGTGGCCATATTTATATGGCAAACTCTGTGCATTCAAGTGCTTAGGGAAAAATTGTCACACAAATAATTGCTTTACTGCAAAATTAGTGCCAATTCTGCTTTGACGTGCTCGTGCTGCATTTTTTTAAATTGATTATGTGCCCTCAAGGTATTGTCAACTCTTGATGCCCACATAGATGTCCTTTTTGACAATCCATCTCTTCAAGTCTTCCAATGGTGCACCCATCACCGCTGTAATCTAATCTAATCCATCCATCCATCCATCTTGCTGCTGATCTTCCTCTCATCACTTTTCTTTCTCGGCATCAGAGCCTTCTTCAGGCTGGAAGAGAAGATTCTGTTTTCTTGATGCAAATAAAAAAAGTAAGCATGACCTTTGGTCAGCAGAATTGTAGAACAAACTCCAAGGGGTGGGGGAGGAGGCAGGTAGCTTTATCCCCCAGTAACAACTGACCCAGCAACAATAAAATCATAGATAAGATTTTTCAAGAACAGAAAATAATGATGGGTGAAAATAAATTAAGTATAGGCCTGAAAAGGCAACATAAATTTACTCTGCCTTTTCTCCTTTTGTGGTCTTTGTGCAGTTCCACATGGAGGTTTCTGACACACATACACACACACACATACACGTTAAAAGTCTTTAACCTTCCAAAACAGGATTGTGCAATGATTTTGTAGTTAGCAAACAACAAAATTCACCGCTGAATGCTCCAGCGAAAGAGGTAGCAATAAGATGATGTTATTGGAAGAGAAGGGTACAGAATCCTGCTTCCTATTGGAATGGATTTGCTTGTTGTTGTTGTTTTAAAAAATCAAACTTATCAGGAGCCTCATACGATTATTACATTTTTATTTTCCTTTTTCAAAGAGCAGAAAATGTTGACGTACAAAATTCAGCAGTGGCTACCCAAATTTAGCTGAACAATCTTAATGGTTGGTCTATTTGATTTGATTTTTATCCTGATTTTATTATTTTTTATAATAACTCAAGGTAGTGAACATACCTAATACTTCTTCCTCTTCCTATTTTCCCCACAACAACAACTGTGTGAGGTGAGTTGGTAAGGGAGACTGACTGATCCAAAGTCACCCAGGGAGCTTTCATGCCTAAGGTGAGAGTAAAGCTCATAGTCTCTTGGTTTTTAGCCTGGTGCCTCAATCACTAGGCCAGATTCATAAACAGGACCTCAGTTGCTTGGTACTTTTTAGAGCTCTGTTTCCAGCTGGAGACATTTTCCCTTTTTAGTGTTGTCTCTTGAACTCTGTATTTGATCTGGGTTACTGTATTGAAGAAGTATATTTTTATTTTATGGTGCCCAGCTCCCAGCTTTCACCAGGCACAACCTCTATCTCCTTTTCCTTAGTGAGAGACATGGTGGACATCTCCAAACCCTCTCCCTTTGAATTTTTTTGAGGCAAACATACCAAAACGGGTTTCCCATGTTGGATGGCTGCTGGATACGGTCAGCTTCTATGTAAATGGTTACCTTGCTCTTAGACTGTGCATTCCCTTTAAGATGAATTTTCTAAATAATATATTAAATTTTAGTACATACAGAGATAACGATCAAAGAAAAATATGTTTGTTCAAAATATCCTCATATTGAGACTCATTTTTTCCCCATATGCAAATAGTCTTCCAGTTTAGTAATACTTCTCTATCCATTGAATTCACAAAAACATCCCTAAAATATGTAGAAATTGCATTAGGAGTCAGACCTAAAGTCCTTGGGTAGCTGTGATTAGGACAGAATAAAATGTTAATGAGGCAAGGTCGCTGAGAGACCTTGCTGAGTGTGTTTACTTCTGTGTGTTTATTTGGCCATGAAGCTGAATATTTCCAACAGCATCTCACAGCAGGGTGAGTCTTGTGGCAAAATGTCTCAGTACTTTTCCCATGATCTCTAAGGTGCCACTTAACCAACCCATACTCATTTTTTGATATGATTCACAAGGTATTTTTCATCAACTATACAGCTGTTACTGCTTGCTACAGATATGATTTCAACTCTTCATACTAAGCAAAAGGCTGACTTTTGTAGCTGCTGCCTTCACACAGCCACAATTTTGTCCTGAAGCTTTACAGGGAAGAATAACTGCATTATTATAGGAAGAAAGTGGTAAATTTGCTAAGTAAACAAAACCAAGTTTATGTCTGATCATTAAAAGTGCAGTACTTCAGAAATCAATTGCAAAAGATGCTTTGGAGTGTGCAGGAACATAATACAGTTTGCAGCTCTTTAAAGTAGCCACATATTTCCCCAGAATCACGTGGCTGACTCCTGCAGAGGGATGATACATTTGAAATACTACACAGCCCATAATAACTCTTTGGAATCAAATCTGAACCACTGCACTGCCACACTGGTTTACCCGTTGAATTGGCAAGATACCTAGCTGAAAAAAATTGACTGATTTGTGCAGCTGTTGCTGGCAAGTAATGTTGGAAATTATTTTAAAATATTTCTGTGCAATAGAGAACAATCTATATTTTAAAATAGTTAATCTCAATTTTGCTTCCCTATTAAAAAAAGAATTCTTCAAATTCAGCTTAGCCCTACCGTACGAATGCATTTATAAAATCCCCATGAAGGGTATTACTATGACTACCATGACTAATGGCATTCAGAATACCCTGGTGGGGAGAAAATGGAGATATTCTTCCAGCTGCATGAAAATGCTTTTTCTTTGAGAATAAATTGGAAAAGAAAGCAAGGAGCTTGGGTGGCAGTGCTCTTTGACTGAACATGCACCAATCTTTCAAAAGATACCTGAGCATATTGTTGTCTCTGGCTTCTCTTATCTGCCTTTTCCCCCTTATTCTCTTTATTTCTGTAGATTAACCTTGAAATAAGTCTTAGTTTAGTTTTAGATAGATCAAGATCTCTGAGATATTGTATCATTCGTTTTTAATGATTATACAGCTGCCTCCTTTCCCTGACACAATCCTTTTTTTCTTTTCCTTAATGTATTTAAATTTCTTAACTATACAAGTAGTCCTCAACTTATAACTGTACATTAAATGGTTCAAAGTTATAACAGCCTCAGAAAAAGTGACATGCCCCATCTGAAGTTAAGATTGTCACACTATCCCTATAGTCATGTGATTGCAATTCTGGTGCTTGGCAACCAGCTCGCATTTACAACAGTTGCAGTGTTTTACATTCATATGATCATGAATTGCCACTTTCCCAGCCAGCTTATGATAAGCAAAGTCAATGGGAGAAGTTGGGATAACTTTAACAACCACAGTGATTAACTTAATAACCATGGTAAAAATGGTTGTAAATTGGATTGGTCATGTGATGACTTACTTAATGACTGCATCACTTAGCAAGCAAAAATTACAGTCCCCATTATGCTTGTAAATCAAGGATTTCTTGTACTTCTGTTCAAATGTTGGGCCAGCATGTATTTCTTTAAAGAAGGATTTTCCTCCTTGATGTCTAAATGTATAGAAAGTGAAAACTGATATGATTGTTTTCCTATTCAGCCATAAACCAAGGAGTATTCCAGTACTTGGAAATGATTTGAAGCTTCCTGCTCTGGATCAGGATTCAAGAAAGTCAGCTCTAGAGTGTGTCAGGTTTTATCAATCTTTACTGGATTAGTACAATACAGCCTCCAGATATACCAATTTTAATTCCCTGAATTCTCATTGATAGCACTAATGGCTGGAGAGTTTGGGAGTTCAAGTCCCACAATTAGAGGACTCCCACAATGAGAAAATCTAGATTGGGTACTCACTGAGACTGGAAAAATGAGCCAGTGACTTTCAGGACCCTGGAGAGTTCACTTCAAAATGTTACACTACTGTATGAGGTTATGTCTGTGCAGATTATGTCTATGGAGATATATGAAGTTATATAGTTTAATGGTAATTCAACATGTTCTGTATTGATCACCCCTGAAACACTTCTTGACTTTTATCAACTAAGGCCAAAACAAAAACAAAAAAACACCCCTGCCCAGACTCTGTGATAGAACTTAGATCACAGAAAATATCTGACATTTTGGAAATGTGCAATGCACTGCTTCCAGTTATGGCATTTAGGGAATGGCCTGAAGGCTCAGCCAAGAATGAACTGGGGAAGTGTTCCTTCAGCTTTTTAAAGCTTATAACATTAGGATTTTAAAGACTATTCCAGCTTCTTCAACTGGACTTAGTAATAAATAGGGAACTAATGTAAAGCCTCCAAATTTCAAGTAATGTGGTTCTATCTTAATTTCTTAACATCTCCTAGGTTTCCTACATATAACATACGAGAGCAATTCAGCTTGAAACATACCAGAAACTAGATGCCTACTCAGGAAAAGTATTGTTGATGAAGCTCTCTAAATCTATTTCAGGGTTGTACTTAAGGGAAAATAAAAAAAATAAACATTGTAAATAAATAACTTACCCCTTTGAAAGCTCCCTAAATTAATGATCTCTTCTATAGTTGGGGTCGTCAGTTTTGAAGTTCAACAATGCTTCCTCCTCCTCCTCCTCCTCCTCCTCCTCCTTCTCCTCCTCCTCCTCCTCCTCCATCATCTCTACCTCTCCCCAATCCTTTTTTCACTCCATTAAGCTTTATCAGATACTAAACAAAGGCAGAAAAATTCTATTCTCTCACTTGTCTCTATCATCTTCTCTTGTCACTCTATTTCTAAACAAAATAGTCCTAAGCATCCTAACCCTTTCTCAAAAACATTCTGTCTCTTATTCATTTGTTTTTATATTTTGCACACTCCCCAGGTCTCCAAGATTTTTTATGGTGTGCAGTAACCAGAATTGTCCATAGGGTTCTAATAATAATAGGGTCATAAATCTGTGAAAGGCAGGCTTATTTTTGATCTTTTGCCTAATGATCCCTAAAATGGATTTTGCCTTTTTCAAAGTTGCAGTACATTAATAGTTTTTTTGTTAAACCACTCAGCATAATCCCAAGATTAACTAATATCCCATTCAATTTCCATAAACGCTGAACAGATCCACATGAAAATTGAAAAAAAAAAAGTAAAAATAATCAGTTTAAAATGACAATCATCTCATTGTAAATCATTGTTTTTTAAAAAAACAAAAACAAAAAATCCCCCTAAAGCTCCTGATAAGAGTAATAACCTCACTGCCTTCCTAAACTCTAAAAAGTAAAAGGCTCACAGAATGAGTTCCTCTGTCAAAAACAATCCTATAAATTTATATATTACTATATCTTGGGAATTTGTGGTTCACAAGACAAAAAAATACAATAAAATAAAGCAACATAGATATAAATAGGCAATAAAACCCAAGACAATCCAGACAGTCCCCATTTAGTAGCTGTTTGAATATAATGTGCTGAAAAATATGACTTATGACTAGTTTTCACACTTGAGACCATTGCAACATCCTCATGGTCATGTGATCAAAATTCAGATGCTTGGCAACTGACGTGCATTTATGAAAGTTACAATGTCCTGGAGTCACGTGATCACCTTTTTTAACCTTCCCAACTGGCTTCCGATAAGCAAAACAATGGGGGAAGCCAGGTTTGTCTAACAATTGCATGATTCTTTTAACAACTACAGTGAATCGCTTAACAACTATGGCAATCAATGTCGTAAAGTGGGGCACAACTCACTTAGCAACTGTCTTGTTTAGCAATGGAAATTTTGGACACGATTGTGGTTGTAAGGCTGAGGACTATCTGTATATGGCATCAGGCCCCAATAGCTCTCTGGAACAAATTAAACTCCAATGAGAGGTCTTTCCATTCCATATATGGCTTGTAGGTCAGAACCAGCCCTTTGAACTGTAGTCTGAAACAGCATAGCAATATTCCCCTAAATGCATATTTTCTTCATATTTCTTTCATTTTGTCACCCTTTTTATACTCTGGCATGAACATAGCTCCACATACATCTGTTGCACTCTGCAATTCTTTTCACTCTCCTCCAAGCAGCTTCCATTTCCCTTTAAACTTACGTTAGTTTATATTCATTATTTTAGCAATTAATCTACCTTGTAGTAACCTTTCATTTGAAACTCATAGTTTCTTGGAGTAATGGTAGCCCAGACTCCCTCTACATATTTTCTTTTTTGGGGGGGGGGCCTCCAGGCTCACAAAGATCTGCATATACTTTATTCATCAAAACTTCATTAATGCAATAGTCCAGAAGTCAAGATCGCCTTGGGATGGGTTTGAATTTCGTGGGATTGGTGGTTGCTGATTTGATGAAGTATCCATTATTAGAAGTTGGACATGGTGTTAGTTCTGTTCTGATTGGTCCACCTTGTCAGTCTGTTGTGAACAATTCAGATGTTAACCTGATTGGGAGGTAAATTATATCTACTTCTATTGTTCTGTTGATGGTTCATTTGAATGAATGCCATTTGAGTGCCAAGCTTCCAGGAATTGTCTGGCTCTTCTGTTGTTTGCTTGGCTGATTATTTCTATGCTATTCTAGTCAAATGTGTGGCTCATTTTGAGGGCATGGGTGGCTGATCTTGGTTCTTTATTGTAGTTTTGTTTTCTGATCTTGGTTCTTTATTGTAGTTTTGTTTTCCTTGTTTCTTTGCTATAATTGGCATTTTGTCTGCTCTATGCAGTGAAGGTTACAGTCTCGTTTCTGTATATGTTGCCCTTTCTTGCTTAGTAGGATATGCAAGCTTTTGGTTTATACAAGATTCTTTGTACCATTTTTTGTAGGCTTGTGGGCAGCAAGGATGCCCAGCAGACAGAGTACTCTGCTGGCATGTTCAAACTGATGCTTTCATTTTTGCTTCCATTTTTATTTTTCTTCCCTGTCCATTTTATTCCAAGTTACACATGAGCACTACCAAGAAATTGTCTGTTCCACTTGCCATACTTCTCATTCCCTTTGTATTTGTTACTAATTCTCTCAGGCTTTAATAATGCACAATTAAATCAGCCTTGCTTATAGATGTACTTTTTCATGTTATATATTTCATGAATAGAACTATGTTTAAATCACATATCTGAAGTAAGTGAATAAAATTAATTATTCAAACAATGAACAACAGAGAGAATTGGACAGCAGATACAATAGTAGTATACAGCATTTAAATTTATATGTAAAATTCTGGCTTATGACATAACTCACTCTGTGTTTAATAGCTGTTCTTTGTTACCCCAACCTAGTCCTGTGGCAAATCGTATGCATGTTTTAATAGCTGTGATACAAAATTTAGCACCCTTATAGGTAATGTTAGGCTTATTGTAAGATAAAGAAAAGTGAGGCTAAACCTACCAGATGGTCACCATTCTCATTTATTGTTGGAATTCATGATGGCCCAGTTACTTTTACTCTCTTGCTTCATTCCCACCTATCCATTTATGCCACCTATATCCTATAGAAATTATCTGTCAATACAAATTATGCTGAAATAGTTCCTACTTAATTTAAGAAAGCTTCCTGTATTCCTATTCCTGTTTACTATACACTTCTTAGGAAAGCACGTATCTCCAAACATACACATCCTCTCCTTTATAGCTTTTTCTCATTTGAATAATTTGAGGATACCCATTGAGAATTCTGTTCCCTGCCAATGCAGCTGGCCCCAGCTATCATTAATACGTTCATTAGATTCATCCTTCTTTTGTTCAGTCATTTGGAGAGCCTTGAATGAGAAGAAGCTGATAGAAAGCATTTTGGCTGAGGCTCAAAGGAGCTGCTATACCACACAAGATCAGCATTGCCCTGCATGCAATTGATATCTGCTCCTGCAGTCAGTGGTATTCATGTAGAAATATAAAGGAATAGGTTGTGGGGCAAAAATGGGGAAACTGGGGGCTCTGCAAGTATTGCTGAACTACAAATACCAGAAGTCTCAGTCAGCAGGAGCAATTCTAGATGGGCTATCAATAGAGAACAATCAATTTTACAATCTCTCTAGGGCAAGGGCCTCACAAACTGTTTAGAATAGGCAATTTAATGACCTCTAGATATTCTAGACTAAGAGATACTAGGATGGAACTGATAGATGCTATAACACAAAACATCTGGAGGGCACCAGAACCTATAAAAGGGGAAAACTGGACTGCAAAATCAAAATGACAGCATGCCAGTTTAGGTTATGGTTAGGATGGAAACAGATGGGAAAGGAAAAATGATGATTTAGAAGTTAAGAGGGACAACTACAGAACCCGAGGGCTCCAGATTAAGGGGATTGAAGAGAAGAAACTGTTAAGACACATAGGAGATGAAATAATAATAATAATAATAATAATAATAATAATAATAATAATAATAATAATAATAATAATAATAATAATAATAATAATAATAATATAAAGTTGGAAGGGACCTTGGAGGCCATCTAGTCCAACCCCCTGCTCAGGCAGGAAACCCTATACCATTTCAGACAAATGGCTGTCCAGTCTCTTCTTAAAAACTTCCAATGTTGGAGTATTCACCACTTCTGGAGGCAGGTTGTTCCACTGGTTAATTGTTCTAACTGTCAGGAAGTTTCTCCTTAGTTCTAGGTTGCTTCTCTCCTTGATTAGTTTCCATCCATTGCTTCTTGTCCTGCCTTCAGGCATCTTGGAAAATAGCTTGACTCCCTCTTCTTTGTGGCAGCCCCTGAGATATTGGAACACTGCTATCATGTCTCCCCTCGTCTTTCTCTTCATTAAACTAGACATACCCAATTCCAGCAACCGTTCCTTATATGTTTTAGCCTCCAGTCCCCTAATCATCTTTGTTGCTCTTCTCTGTACTCTTTCTAGAGCCTCAACATCTTTTTTACATCGCGGTGACCAAAACTGGATGCAGTATTCCAAGTGTGGCCTTACCAAGGCATTGTAAAGTGGTATTAATACTTCACGTGATCTTGATTCTATCCCTCTGTTAATGCAGCCCAGCACTGTGTTGGCCTATTTGGCAGCTGCAGCACACTACTGGCTCATATTGAGGTGATTGTCCACTAGGACTCCGAGATCCCTCTCACAGTTGCTACTATTGAGCAAGGTACCCCCTATACTATACCTGTGCATTTGGTTTTTCTTCCCTAAATGTAGAACCTTACTTTTTTCACCATTGAATTTCATTTTGTTAGTTGATTACACAAAGCAAGCTGAAATGTACCAACACCTCCTTCACCAACCTCAGAGGTTTCTTCCCCAAAATACATTACAATACTTGCTCTGACTGACGATGAAGCTCTTGGATAAGCAGTGAAATGTCTCAAACTAAGAAGAAAAATAAGGAAATATTTGATGTTGTAACTTGAGATTTGTACTAAAGATTTATGTATGTTATTGAACTATTGATTGACCAGCCACCACATTGCTTTTTAAATACTTAATTGTAAAATTAGAAAATTAATAAAATATTATAAAAAAAATAGGTCCAGTTGCCATGACTCAAACTTTAGACAACTTTACCTGGATAACTGGTAACTAGATAACTGTATGTCATTGACATACAGTTTCTGTTATTTGATATCCTGATATCAAATAAGACTTTGCATGCAGTTGCACATGAGCTTAGGAAAAAATGCCAACAGTGCTATCTGAGCTCCAGATTGTCTTTCCCCTTTCAAACATAAAGCACTGTGCAGCCCATTGGTGTCTAGAGTGGGATGGTGCTGAAAGAAACAAGATGGTGGCTTTCATTGCACAGATATTACCACTGTTTTTATTATTACTTGCTATCTCCCTGGACGCCCCTGATATAGCCCAAGTACCTATGGATAATTTTGTGGAAAAAAGGGAGACTTTGGCTATCTGAAGCCATCCTTCAGAGATTTGGGGAAGTGGTAATATTAGCATATTGGAACAAGTGAGGAACAATATGGTGAAAGGCATGGAGGATAGCAATGGGTAAAGATGATCAGTCTTTTGCCTCATCTGGAATTCTATGATCTTGTATAAATGAAAAGTGCTTTCCATTAATGTAAAGCCACTGCTAGATCTAATCCAGACATGTTATTTTTTTAATGCAAAATATTCAACTATCTGAAAAGGCATGTCTATGACAGGTTGTATCACATGATTATTTTGAAATTATGAATTAATTCATAGAACAATTCACACAAATGTTAAGTGATAATGTGATTTTAATACACCCAAGACCTAGGTGGAGTTATTTTAATGTGAAATACTCCTATTGGTGGTCAAAGTTCAATTTAATTCGCTGATGTGTCTCCAAAGACTTCAACTAGTTTTCTCTGAGGACATTTCCCTGCTTTATTATGTTCTTCTGCTTACTAGTTTCCTCTTCCTTCAAAATATCTTTGTGAATACAGGTAGTCCTCGACTTACAACAGTTCGTTTAGTGACCATTCAAAGTTACAATGGCACTGAAAAATCCGACTTAAGACAGTTGTTACAGTTACAACCTTTGCTGCATCCCCGTGATCATGTGATCAAAATTCAGATGCTTGGCAACTGGTTCATATTTATCACCGTTGCTGTGTCTCGGGGGTGTGTGTCACATGTTCACTTTTTACGACCTTCTGACAAGCAAGGTCAGTGGAGAAGCCAGATCCACTTAACAGCCAGGTTGCTAACTTATCAATTGCAGTGGTTCACTTAACAACCGTGGCAAGAAAGGTTGTAAAATGGGGCAAAACTCACTTAACAAATGTCTCACTTAACAACAGAACCTTTGGGCTCAATTATGCTTGTAAATCGAGGACTAGGCCTCACGTTCTGACACTTAACTGTACAATCTCTCGCCTCCGTGCCAGACATTTGCAAAATACAAACTGCAAAACTGTGTTGGTCAATCCACATGAACTCTGAAAATGGTATGGCTCTGGGTTACGTACAAAAGGGTCACTCCAGGTCTTCTCTCTTCAGTGGGTTTAGGAGACTGAATTATTTTGGAGGCAAGAAGCACAACGGAAGCAAATGCCTTGGGGAGAATTTACTGGAGCAAGATAAAAATGATTAGAAACCAGCAACTTTTAACAGGTTCAGGGTTATTTTATTGGATTTTCAAGTGAAAAGATGTGAACACCCAAGAGCCACTTTTAGTGCAAAAGAAACCTATGTTTTAACAGGGACTCTGTATTCAGCGTTTGTTCTGTACATATTTAAGACCAATATTCTGCAAGCTTTCTTTGTAATCTGAATCTTTATGAGATTTTAAGTTGTGCACATCAAATTTCTTAGGCTATATGTAACCTTAATTTTGGAACTTTTTGTTCAATGGCCTTTTTTCAGGGCGGCAAAGAACAAGCCAATTGTCATTGGGATCTGAATGAATTGATGCGTTTTCAACTTTTATTTCCAATACAGAATATTGCAATTCTTAAAAAAAAATAATAAGATTATGGTAAACTTGAAATGGGTTCAGAGTAAACCCCTTGCTGGGTCTGCAGCGAAACCCAGACAGTTTTGTATTTAGACAAATATTCGGAAGAGTTTCCCCAGCTGCAGATTAAAGAACGACATACTTCTGAGAATCCCCTCAATGGAAAATTAGTCCTATCCGGCCAGGGAAAGTAGTGCTTCTCCGGCCGGCCACCGCTTGACCTCGGCCTTCGTGGGTTCTGCTCAGGCAAAGACCAAGTTTCAGGTCTGGCTTCCTTTGTCCCCGTAAGTTGCCCAATGAATAGACAGAATCCGCGGCACCCTTAGGGTTGCCAGGTGTCCACTATTTGAGTGGACAGTCCACTTTTTTCACATTATGTTCACTATTTTTTTTCACAAAATAGTGGACATTTTTTTTTTATTCAAAAGCTTTATGATGAAATGGTACGTAATCTAAAGCTGTACAGTCTACTTTTTTTTACTACTTAACACCTCCCCCCCGCTTGTCCGCTATTTTTTGGAAGCAGACCTGGCAACCCTAGGCGCACCCTCTCCCTTTAGGACCCGGGTGAAAACTGAAGCCGGGAAGGGGCAGTATGCAGCCCACTGCGCAATGCACACGATTTCATACTTCAGCATCTTGGAAACCTGGGAGACCCACAGCAGCGGCCACACCGATCCAAGAGGGGGCGTGGAGAGGCAACGCGTTGAGTCGCTTCCAGGAGCAAAGCCAAGCCGCTGCAGCTGGCCGCGCAGAGCCCGGCCTTCCTGCCTCCATCCTTATTGATTTCTTCGCTTCTCGCATCTCTCTCTCTCTCTCTCTCTCTCTTTTTAAGCTGAGAAAGAGAGATGCGCGCGACGGCTTTGCCAAGGGTCTGACCGGCCAGCCCAGCCAAGCAGGCTGTATATGCATTTGCTGTGTGGATGCTGCTGCCGCCGCTGCATTTGCTTGCTGGCCTTGGACCGGAGCCGTTCGTGTATTGATCGGGCAACGTAGAAGCCCTCCGATTTTTGTTTCTTTTTTTTCACCCACGCCCACACCCACACCCTCCAGCTTGAAGCTCCCTTAGAAGGGAGGGAAGGAGGGAGGGAGGACCTAGAGAGGTTTGCAGGGAAAGTTGCGAGTCACCAGGGAGGGGGGTCGCGGGGGCGATGCCGTGTGAGCCCGGGCTGCTGCAACGGCAGGAGAGAGAGGGCTCTTCAGGAACAAGAAGGGGCCGAGCCCCGTGGGCAGCTGCTGCAGCAGAAGCTACGTCCCACTGAAGGAGGAGGAGGAAGAGGAGGAGGAGGAGGAGGAGGAAAGGAGCACGGCGCCGCCGGAGTGGAAGCATCATGAATCCTGGCAGGCGTCGGGCGCTGCGGCTGCTTCTGGCCTGGGGTGAGCCTTTCCTGATTCCCGGGGGTCGCTTCGTAGTAACGGGGCATGGTGGGGTGTTTTCAGCCCGCGTGCAGGCTCGAACCAGGAGAAGGAGGGTCGCTCCAACGCGTCCTGGACAAAGAGGCAGGCGGCGCGGAGCTGGGAGCGGGCTCCGGGCTGCCTGCTTGCCTGTCTGCCTCCCTGCCGCCGCCTATGGAGCCAAGGAGCGGCGCGGTGGGAAGGTTCCAGCCGTCCCCTGCGGGCGTTGGGCCGGTCTGGGCAGGAGCAGCGAAGTGGCGGTTCTTGCTGCTGCTGCTGCTGCTGCTGCTTGCTCGGTCGCTCGCTCGCCGCGTTGGGCTCCCTTAAGGCGCGAACTGAGAGGGGCCGATCTGTTCGGCTGAGCCCGAAGGGATCCTGAGGCTTTCTTGTCAGGAGGGAGGTGGGAGGAAGAGGAGCCCCACTAGGAGGAAGGACGTCTTCATTTTGGCCGCGCAACGCCGTTTGAAAAAAGGCATTTCTTTCCCAGAAGGTTTCTCTAGGTCTAGGATGTCACCTCAGGATTGTAAGAAGTTACTTTCCTCCTGGCTGGGTCAGTTAGAGGCTGCTATTTTTCTGGAAACACTTTTTTTTTTTTAAACTCTGTTCAGGAGGTACAAAAACCAGAAATTAGCCAGCCGTATTGTACCCCAACATATTTTATGCCCAATACGGTTGGATTATGGTTCAGTATCTCAGCCAAATCCAGAAAGCTAGCCATCCTGAGTAAATCATTGGAAAAGCATGTCGTGGGAACGCAACCCGTGATGAGGCAGACTTTAAAAACTTCTTAACACATTATGCTAAGTTGTGACTTGTTTCACCATAGTGCTAAGGTAGAAAGCCGGGTTTCCAAACTACATATATAGGTTCACAGAAAGCACTGGGCAAAATAAATAATCAGGTGTGCATCTTGGGCTTAAAATTAATCAGATTTTAATAAAATCTGAACAGTTAAGAGTTCTCTGTTGGCATGAGAAGCTAAGGGTGAAAGGAGCTCAAGATGGGGGAGTTCTTAAAGAATATACGAAAAGCACACTTACAAATACTTAATTTCAGTGAGGGAAAAATGGAGGCAGCACAAGCCAGTGAAGCTTTGTGAAGATCTAAAAATGAAAAGAGGACAGGTCAGAAAGGAAGAGCATGGACAGTAGATTGAAACTGTAGAGCTGGCATCAAGTAAACAAATGATCAGAATAAACTGACAAATGCAAGGGAAACTAAGAATGATAAAGACTTCTTCAGTTTCATTCATGTACCCTAGATAACTGGTGGAGGAGGAGAAAGAGGAAAGGAAGATGGAGCAAATTACAGATTGGTGAAACATCAATGTCTGGGAAGATTCTAAAGTAATCACAAAAAGATCTGTATTTAGCACTTTGGATATTTTGCAGTTGTTACCAAAACTCAATACAGATTTATCAAAAACAAATCCTGATAGGGTAGCTTTGTCTCATTTCTTTGGTCAAATAACTTAATAAATTGTGGGTATATTTCGACTGCTTGAAGCATCCCATGACATATAAATTGATAAGCTACCTAACTGTGGGGTGGATGACATAACAATGAAATGACTATTAAATGTACACATACACAAGCCATGTCAAACTCGCGACATCGCGTGACGTCGCGTGACGTATCGGAGCTTTTTCGCCATTGCCGGCAATGGGGTGGGCGCGGCTCCGGTATGATGAAACCGGCCCGCGGGCCGGCAGTTTGACACCCCTGACATATACACACATCAAATCATTGTTAACTCCTGGTGAATACCTGAATTAGTCCCTGCAGTTTTCAGAAGTGGTTTTGCCACTGCAGATGTCAATGATTCCTCATCAAACTGATATTAAGTGAAGTGCTACAAGAAACTGTCCTAGATCCTCAGCCTGTCATGTTTATTAATGATTTGGATGAAAGATGACTAGAAAGTTTGTCTGATTGGCAGATGGCATACAGCTAGCTGGATTAGCTATTATCCTAGAAGACTGAGATAAAACTCAGTGGAATTTAACAGGCACAAGTGCGGGAAACACTGGGAAACAAAGATCAAATACACAAGTACAGGATGTGGGGATATATGACTTGGTAGTGATTTTTTGAAAGGGTTAATTGCAAAGAGAATACAGTAGGGGTGAGCAATATGATTTGGTTGCAAAAAAGAAAAATGCAATTTTAGGCTGTAACAACAAAAGTATTATTTTCTAGTAAGCGCTCCACTTGATCCTAGCTTGATCACATTTTATATCTAGTATTGTATCCACTTTTGGATACCATACTTCAAAAAGGAGTCAGAGAAATTGGAACAGGTTCAATGAAAGACAGCGTGGCTCACTGGGACATCATGTCTTGAAGGAGCTGGGTGGCATTTAGGCTAGTAAAAAGATTGTAAAAGATTGAAGAGATATGATACCATTCTTCAAATATATGAAAGGACATCACATAGGGAAAAAAAGTCGAAGTGTGTTTACTTTCCTTCTAGAATGAAGGACACATAATAATGGATTTCAGGTACCAAATACCAAATTCCAATTGAATGGGAGGTTTTTTTTTTAAAAGGTTGCTAGTGTTTTAACAATTTGCTAGTGGAATTAATTTCCCAAATAAATGGTTAGACTCAGTTTCATAGTATGTGTCCAGATGAGGCCTGCACAATAATCTATCTGGTATAGCTTAATTTGTATGCATATACAAAATGTTCTGGGCATGGAAGAGCTGGTTTGCGGTGGTCTATGTATGGATCACAATATTAGTGCTTTGGACACAGACCTGAAATAAGTGCCTTTGGTCTGAGCATGGACCCAAAACACATGTATTCCAGAAAGATATTTTCAGGTTAATGAAAACAGGAAAAAGTCAAGGTCAGTGGCAATGGTGGTGGTTAAGCAGACACAGAGAAAGGAAGACGGGAAGGATTTGTATCCTCATCTGTGTGCCATTGCTGCCACCACTGAATTCAAGTATGCATATCCAATTAACCAACCTGCTCCTCCCCCCCCCTCTTTCCAATGTCTTCCCTGGCCTATCTCCTTTTAGCCACTTCTGCTACTCTTCTTTGTTTGGGATTCAAAACAAAATACATTTCTTATGACAGGCATGCCTGTTACTTTGCTTGCTGCTTTGAGCAGCGAGTTGGCCCAGTGGCCTTTTTCAAGTCTTTGATTCTATGAATCTTATATGAGAGCACCTAATGCTTGTAAATTAGCATGCTATGCCACCTCATCTAATTGTGGTTTATTCGTTCTTAAACAAACTCCTGTTTACGATGATGTGTGATCACATTATTACTTGTGTCTGTATAGTAAAAGCCTTTGTTTAAGACATCTCAACATTCCAGTTTAAGCTTTAATAGAAGAGAATATCTCCAGCTCAGGGTTGAACTGAGGAGGGCTCTGTGCTCTCTGAGCTTGGTTGTTTACTAACAGATGTTTAATTACCTGACTAGGTAAAATCATCAGTGCTAATGAGTCTGGGGTTGCTCTCTGTTAATATAAAATAGCTTGCCCTGCCTGTAGTATTGGGGGTACAGTTTTCTCTTTGGTAGTTCCTTGAATTGCATATTATTTTCTGCTTGATTGTCTGGTGTTAATCCCTGCTTATCTGGGTGTTGGTTGCTCATCCAAGCTAAATCCAAATCCTAGACAAAGCTAAATTCAAAAACACCAGGGAATTCCTGGAAGCTTGGCATTCAGATGAATCAGCCAAAAAAGACACACAGAGATAAACCACATTTACATATCACTCAAAAGAAACAATACAAAACTAAAAAGGAAACAAAACAACAGAACATATCCTCTCCAGCAACCAAAACCCAGATAAGCAGGGATTTAATATCAGGAAAATAATCAAGTAGAAAATAATGCCCTAACCAAGGAACTACCAAGGAGAAAACCACATCCGCACCAATACTGGTAGGGCACAAGCTATTGTATATAAACAGGGAACAAACTGTACACTCACACTAGCATTGATGATGTTACGTAGTTGGGTAATGAAATGTCTGCAAGCAAGCAACCAAACCTAAAGAGCACCAAGGACTCCAGAGTTTAAGCTTTATTGTACAGTGGGAACAGGAAGTCATAATCACTATATTTGTTTTAAATATTTATTTCTTATGGTGGAAAAGTTGAAATTTTGCCTGTCTTTTGTATTATTCTTCTTGCATAGAATGAAACCTCCACCTATCAAAAATACTTATTGAAACTCTTGTTAACTTTCAGCAACTTTGAAGTTTAAAGGTCATTCCATATATTATATGCTATCTGGGAAAACAGTGTCCTCCTATAAGTAGTTCTTGCTTAACAACCACAATCAGGACTGGCAAATCTCTTGCTAAATGGTACAATTGATAAGCAAGACATGACAAACTTAAAACATCACTTCTGCTGCAGTCACTAAATGAATTGCAGTGGTTAAGCAAGACATCATGTGACTATGACCTGCAATTTTATTGGCAGCTTCTTCATTAAATGTTTGTCAAAAGATTGCTGTGAAGCTGCCAAATGTCAATCATGTGACTGTATGGACTGAGTCATAAAGTTATTTTTTCAGCACTGTCATCACTTCAAACAGATGCTAAACAGGGTAGCTGTCAAGCAAGGTTTATCTACATATATTACCTGACTGCAAGGTGCACTATATTACAGCAAATTAGAAAATCGTAACAGTGTGTAGCTATATCATATAATATTGGAATACCCACATTTTTAGTGATACTTATTTGTACATATGACTCAATTTGAGTATTAATGTAGTCAAATTGGTCTCCAGCGTTGCTTGCCTGTCGAGACTGTTTAATGTTTATGTATTTCAATTTACTGTATATTCATTTTGTTTGGTGGAATATACTAATTTACCTTAGAAACAATGAAAGAATCTTTGATGTAACTCACTTTCCCATACTATGGTTGAACTGGAATTGCTGCTCTACTTCTGTCTAGGAGATTGTGTAATTTTATACCACACTGAGAAAACTTTAACTTTTGGTTTCTCTTCCATTTCAAGATATCTTGATTCTTTATAACTCCTTTCCAAGAAAAAAATAGTGTAAGTGACCTTTCTTTTAACAAAAC
Organism: Protobothrops mucrosquamatus; assembly: GCF_001527695.2. Taxonomy (NCBI): domain Eukaryota; kingdom Metazoa; phylum Chordata; class Lepidosauria; order Squamata; family Viperidae; genus Protobothrops; species Protobothrops mucrosquamatus. The sequence goes on from NW_015386336.1 coordinate 226,254, forward strand.
TGTCTGAGCAAACAACCTCAATTTATAATCTCAATGAGCTATGCACAATTTTAATTTTAAACATTTTTAAGCAACTACTTTAACAAATTTATGGGTGGTATACTTGGAAAGATACAAATTGGCCATTCTGATTATCATATGACTTAAACTACTTTTACCAATAGGCTCCATCTTAATTTTCTATGTTTCTGAAGGAAATCTGTAGAGAAATAACTATATATGTTGGAAATTAACTCTAAAATGCTCAGCTTTAGTATTAAATGTTAGGGACACAGCCTTCTGTAGATGTCATAGTTTGACTTGGAAACTTCTCCAAGTTCCAGATATTTGGAAGTTCTTAGACAAAGCATTCTGTACTAAAACATAGACTCAGGTTTATTATTGTTATATTATCAATAACTCTTTTTAAAAATTGTGAGATAGAAAGTATGAATTAGACCCATATATTGCAAGGACTGATACTCTGCCCTGCAGCCAACAGTTGTATGAGATTCATTTTGTTTGGACATGGAATCATAGGATTGCAAGGATTTCAGAGGTCTTCTAGTCCAGTTCCCTGCTCAAGGCAGAAGACCTTACACCATCCTCATCAAATGGCTGTCCAGTTTATTTTTGAAAACCTCCAGTGATGGAGCACCCACAACTTGTAGAGGCAAGTTATTCCATTGGTTAATTGTTGTCACAGTCAGAAAATTTCTCCTTACTTCTAACTAAGATCTCTCTTTAACAAGCTTTTACCCATTACTTCTTGTCCTGCTCTCTGAAGCTTTGGAGAATAAGTCAATCCCCCTCTTCTTTGTGATAGCCCCCTCATGTCTCCCTCTCATCCTTCTCATCCTTCTCTTCGATAGGCTGGACATACATAGCTCCTTTAACTGTTCACCACTATTTAAGGCTGATTCTTGTCATGATCATGGAAGAGTATATAGTTTCCTGGGATGTCAGAGCAGATCTGTCCCAAATCTAATCCTTTTAAATAAGTTGGATGACAGCTCTCCTCATCCCTAACCAGCATGGACAATTTCAAATATATCTAATATCTGTTCCATACCATTTGGAGGAAGGCTCTTCCAGACTATGAAGTTAGTGTGATGGAACATAAGAAAAGGTTTTTGGATACACATTTAAGTCAGTCCAAGGATTAAACCCAAGTTCCAGAGCTCAGCTTAGATCTGGTTAGGTTTAGTCTTCCTTCAGTGGATCATAACCTTTTTTAATACAATACTCTCTTTGTGGTTCTGGGTTTGTAAAGTAGAGGTACCGTTGATTTTTCTCAGTAAACTCTTGTAAAGATAAATAGGGGCATGAAATGAAATGCACTTTCCAGGCTCAAACTACAGGGACTATGAAATGATAAATTATTTCTGGTGCAATTATTTTGCTGCATAGTTTCTTTGTATTGGTGTTTAGAGACAGATTCTGAAAATGGCCTCTGGGAAATTTCTAAGATGGCTTTATAGAAAAGAATTTCTGGCATCCTTTACTTCTGATTATCAGGTCTTAGGCTACTGCAATGAGGCCTCTAATAAAATTAAGCAGATCTTATGAAAATCAAGTGGTTTCATATACATGAAGAAAAAAAATAGAACAACTAAAAGCAGTTGATGATGTGTTGGTATAAATGCAATGACATGTGGTCCTTTTCAAATTGCCAGCAAGTAACCTGCAGCTGATGGATAGACTAATAAAAAACCAAATGGATACTTCTTTAAATGGCAGGAAATGCTAAAAGGGCAGAGAAAGATGAGGAATTCATGAACAATCCAAATTCTTATACAAGTGATGACTCTTACATTTAAAGGAAAACTTCATAATATTTTTTTAACAGGAAGTCACCACTAGAAGTTTGAAATCTTCCACAGATGGCTTTCTATTTATAAAGTCTTCCTTAAACGCATCCCCTTCTGTTTATGTCTTGATTAGGTTCACAAAACAGGCTAGGACAGGTTCGCTGTGAACTGATTTTATTAGCCATGGAATAAACTACAGCTGTCTGGCTTCATACAAATACATTAAGCCAGAGACAAACTACATTATAGTTTAGCATACTGTAATGTATAAACCCAGACTCAATCTTTGAACTGAAAATTAAAAATACAGTAGTTCCTTTATCCTGGATCCTGAGGATGGCTAGCTTGTTCCAGTTCTTATTTCTTCAGTGGACCTACCAGATGTGGCCACAAAACCCCAGACAACTGCTAGTTCAGAGGGTTTCAGATTTTTTCAGAAAAGGAATCCCTGATCAAGAGTCAAAGCTCTAGTGATTAAAAAAAATGGCACTATCCAAGTGACCTTCTATAGTCTTTCAGAAAACTTCATCAAGTTCTTGCAGAATGGTAATGTTCTACAGCTACAGTAGATGACAATATACGAAAAACACCACCTTTTCATTACCACCTAGTAGACACCTGCATTACCACCTAGTAGACACCTGCATTTTTGTAGCATAGATCTCTAGCTGATCATTTTTAAACAATTTTAAAGAGCCACAGCTACCAATATTTGGATTTTAATTGGTTTTTAGCAGGGGAAAATTTTTTTTTTTTTGTACAATGTTTTAATATGCTGTGAGCCGCCCTGAGTCCCATGGGGAGAAGGGCGGCATATAAATTTAAATATATATATATATATATATATTGTGGTCATAGTCACTCCTTTCAAAAGTAATTGTCAAACATGTCTGTTTCATTGTAACACTATCAAATAAAACTATTAAAATTATTTGCCTAAATTTCATTTTGGCCAAGATAGAAATTGCTTCCCTCAAAGAAGTGCTGTTAACTTCTTCATCTGCTAGACCTAAAACTTATTTTGGCCCTTTTAATTCCCATTTGTAGAATGACTCCTAGATACTGTAATTTTATGGCAATGAGAAATAGCAGACACAATCTGAAGCTTGCTAAATTCTTGATCTAATTAATAATCAATGAAAGTTGTGACAGTTCAAAGGCTTGAATTAGTTTTCCTCCTGGGCCTGTGGGAATCCATAGGGGGCCAAGGAGGAGCAAACTATAAAACATAAATGAATACATATTTTTGATGACATCACTGCATATGCATCACTCTTTAGGTGTCATCATAGTTTGCTGAAATTGCTACTGGATGGGAACTTTCTCTTGAAGAGGTCACAAAAGAAACTGGGTTCTCACATTGCGTAATACCCTAATATTAATTTTATGGTGTAGTGGTAAACCAAAGGCACTTTGATTACAACATGGTTACGGCTTGTCCTGTAAACTCAGCCCTTTGAGTGAATGTTTAAAGCACTAAGAACTATACGTGACACAATATAGATCAAAATGCATGTACCTGAATACGGAAAGCTACTGTAGGATTTATGGATCAATAGGGAACCTGAATGTAAAAATAGTGACTTCATGGTGTCCTGTAACTAAGGTCCTGTAGTTTGCCAGCCCTTCAAAATGTTTTTTTGGACTTCTTGGTTTTAGTCTGCAGCCCTGGAATTTCCTGAGATTAACCAAAATTGCTTAGCTCAGCCAGATGCTGCCATCCAGCTGAGCTATCAGGCTAGAAATTGCTACTTTAGAGCTCTTTTCAATATTGATTGGCAGCAAACCAGCAGGTGAGATGACCCAGAAAGACTCTGTTTGCAATTTGAGATACAGCTGGACTAACATTGATCTCCACAGAATTCAAACTAGAGTCTTGGACTTTAAGAGAGCTAATTTCAATAAACTTAGAGCTTGGGAAGGATTCCATGGATGAAAATCCTCAAGGGGAAAACAATCCAAGAAGCTTTGGAAACTTTCAAAAGTGAGATTATAAAAGCCCATTCTAGCACAATACCAATGAAGAAGAAAAATAACAGCTCTGAAAAGAAGCCAGCATGACTGCATAAAGAACTCTTTGATAAATTGAAAAACAAAAAGGTATAAAAAAGGTATAAAAAGCTTGGGAAGGATTCCATGGATTAGAATCCTCAAGTGGAAAACAATTCAAAAAGCTTGGGAAATTTTGAAAAGTGAGATTATAAAAGCCCAATCTAGCACAATACCAACGAAGAAGAAAAATAACAGCTCTCAAAAGAAATCAGCATAGCTGCATAAAGAACTCTCTGATAAATTGAAAGACAAAAAGGACAAGTATAAAAAGTGGAAAGAAGGGCACATAACTAAGACAGAATATCAGTAATAACCCCAAGCCTGCAAAGATGAAGTGAGGAAAGCTAAGGCTCAAAATGAACTAAGGCTTGTGACAAAAGTCAAACGTAACAAAGAAAAAAGTTTCAACATGTAAAAAACAAGGAAAAAAGTCAAGGAAACAATTGGTCCATTAATGGGAGAAAGTGGCAAGAAGATGACAAGCAACAGGGAGAAAGCAGAACTGCTTAACTTGTTTTTTGCATCTGTCTTTACACAAAAGGAAAAAAAAACCCCAACCTATAAAAAACAGTAAGTAAAAACAGGCGAGAAAATGGTAAGTGAGCACCTGTCCACCCTAGATGAGTTCAAATCACCAGGACCAGATGGACTACACCCCAAGGTTCTGAAGGAACTGGCAGATGTGATGTCAGAACCACTGAACTATATATTTCAAAGATCCTGGAGCACTGGGAAACTACCAGAGGACTGGAAAAGAGCTGATGTAGTTCCCATCTTCAATAAAGGGGAAAAAAATGAATCCAGGAAACTACAGACCTATCAGCCTGACCTCAATACCTGGAAGATTCTGGAAAAGATAATCAAGCAATGAATCAGCAAACACCTCGAGGCAAACAAAGCTATAATCAAAAGTCAATATGAGTTTGTCAAAAACAGATCATGCCAGACAAACCTTATTGCATTCTTTGACCAAGTGACAAAATTAGTGGATCAGAGGAATGCTGTGGATATAATTTACTTGGACTTTAGTAAGGCATTTGATAAAATAGACAACAACCTATTACTTGATAAGATAGAAAATGTGGGTTAGACAGAATGACCACCAGATGGATTCGTAGCTGGCTGACCGGCCATACTCAGCATGTGATCCTCAATGGAACTGCATCTACATGGAGGGAAGTATGCAGTGGGGACCCGAAGGCTCTGTTTTAGGACTACTACTCTTCAACATCTTCATCAGTGATTTGGATGAGGGGATAGATGGGGAACTCATCAAATTTGCAGATGACACCAAGCTGGCAGGAATAGCCAACTTTCCAGAAGATAGGCTTAAGATACAGAAGAATCTTGACAGACTTGAACATTGAGCGCTATCTAACAAAATGAAATACAGTGGTGAAAAAAGTAAGGTTCTACATTTAGGCAAGAAAAACCAAATGCACAGGTATAGTATAGGTGGTACCTTGCTCAATAGTAGTAACTGTGAAAGGGATCTTGGAGTCCTAGTGGACAATCTCTTAAATATGAGCCAGCAGTGTGCTGCAGCTGCCAAAAAAGCCAACACAGTGCTAGGCTGCATTAACAGAGGGATAGAATCAAGATCACGTGAAGTATTAATACCACTTTACAATGCCTTGGTAAGGCCACACTTGGAATATTGCATCCAGTTTTGGTCACCACAATATAAAACAGATGTTGAGACTCTAGAACAGAGGTGTCAAACTGCTGGCCCATGGGCTGGACGTGTCACGATGAAACTGCATCCACCCCATTGCTGGCAATGGGAGAAAAGCTCCGATACATCACGCGATGTCATGTGACGTCACGAGTTTGACATGTCTGCTCTAGAAAGAGTGCAGAGAAGAGCAGCAAAGATGATTAGGGGACTGGAGGCTAAAACATATAAGGAACGGTTGCTGGAATTGGGTATGTCTAGTTTAATGAAGAGAAGGACGAGGGGTGACATGATAGCAGTGATCCAATATCTCAGGGGTTGCCACAAAGAAGAGGGAGCCAAGGTATTCTCCAAAACACCTGAGGGCAGGACAAGAAGCAAGGGATAGAAACTAATCAAAGAGAGAAGCAACCTAGAACTAAGGAGAAACTTCCTGACAGTTAGAACAATTAACCAGTGGAACAACCTGCCTCCAGAAGCTGTGAATGCTCCAACACTGGAAGTTTTTAAGAAGAGACTGGACAGCCATTTGTCTGAAATGGTATAGGGTTTCCTGCCTGAGCAGGGGGTTGGACTAGATGATCTCCAAGGTCTCTTCCAACTATTCTGTTCTGTTCCGTTCCATTTTTAGGTGTCTGGCTGGATTTCTATACTGCTGATTCAGTCGGCCCTTTCTTCTCCTCTGCTGCCAGAGATGTTTCCTGGTGGCATTACAGCAGTGGCCTTTCACAGTCATCTTGAGACAATTTTTGCAAGAGTTCTTATGATGTTCTTATTACTTTTCTAAAGATCAGGGGCTGGTTTTGGTATTGTCTTTTCCTCCTTGTTCTCATCCTCATTGGATCCTCAGGATTTCACAAGTAAATAAATAAATCCTACATTTAAAGTAGGTGAGTTGCATATGTGTCATAGTTTGACACATCATAGCAACTTCCATCTATACTTTACACAGGTGGAAAGAATTGGGTGACGTTCCTCTAAATGTCCTTCCTTTCTGTCCACAGATAATTCTAAAATATTTATAGTCTTGTGAGTTTTCTACAAGCCTCTACATGATTATCCCCTATGCTACATCCTGAATCATTAACTAACATTTGTTTCCCCTCTTGCTACAAGCTCAGAAAATATTTAGGGCTCTTGGGAATGAGGGTGTGCTAAAATCTCTGTAGGGAGTCTCTCTTTCCCCGCTTGGACTATTATCAGAAGAATGCTGGCCTTTCACCTATGTTTTCTACAGTCCTAATTAGAACTGATTGCTCTGCTGGGCTTCCTAATTCTGCATTCAGAATGTTCTACCACCAAATAAGAGACAGCAAAAGGAAGGAGGTAGAGAAAGGGGTGCAAGAAAAGTACAAGATAGATGCTTTGCAATAATTCTGGGGAAACAGCCAGAGGAGTTCTGTATGTCTCCTGACCTTTCTTCATATGCACAAGTAAAGTCACTGAGATCAGTCCATCGAGCTTTAAAGTCTGGAGGACTCTCTCATAGGTGCTACTGTTAAGTCCTTGGATAAATGGCGAAGGAGGCAATTCATGTTACAGAACAGATCTTTATTTCTCTCAGTCACAACAACCAACCAACAAGAGCAGAGGCACGCAGGCCTCCTTTTATACTCTCGGATCCCTGGGCAACAACAACCAATAGCAGGCACCCTTTTTCCCGCCTTGCGCATGCGCGCAAGGCTGGCGCCGCTCAGTCTGGTCCCGGGCAGCTTTTGCAATACCCGGGACTCTTGCAGGGTCCCGAGCCTGCTTCTGCAGGCTCAGGACACAACAGCTACCATCGCTACTTTTTTATCCTGTTGCTTGTGAGTGTGCATGTCACTTCCCAAAGGAGCACTGGCACTGTTACAAGAATGATATAAGCATATATTTATCCACACCATACCATTTCTTTGTCAAGACAAATAACTTACGATGCTTCTGCTTTGACTGCAGAAAGGAAGGTAGCAAATTATGGAGTGGAAAGTTTGTGCTGAGTCACAGATTTGAGACAGTGAAATTGCAATGTGCTGTGAAAAATATTAACGGGAAAAGACTGCCCAACATATTCCAATATGTCCTCAATATCCTTGTAATAAAAATGGTTTTCCTGCGGAATGTCATCTTAGCCTCTAGGGAAAGGGGTGTTGTAAGCAGTTTTCACCCAACCAGACCTTCTCTACTATTGCTCCTATGTGTCTTCTTGTCAACTCTAAAGCAGGGATTGAAATGAATCTCTTCCCGCCTCTGCTCTCTTTCTGTACAAAAGAAAAGAGATAATAGCAGAGGAACAACAAGAATGGGTTGGCAAATCATTTGTTTTTAGCACTAATTCTGGGTCAGTTTTTCATCAATTTGGCAGGAAAAGAACAACAGCAGTTTTATCTGATCAGGATAAAATTCTATCTGCAGAGAATAGCTTGAGATACTGGAGCTGGGCCATGGGTGTTCAGTAGACCGAGTGATCACAGGGATGTACTATGACTTCATCATGGGAAAACTACTTTTGTGTCCATATGTCAGGTGGTCTTATCTGAGTATGTAGGTTGCAACATTTATGTAACTACATCATAGTGCAGGTATCATTTTGATGTCATCCCAGTTTTCTGAAGATGCTGATGGATCTTACCGAAATATTTGCAAATACTTTCTGATAGGTATCTTGAATAGTAACTAGAGGCATTGTACCACTGAGATATTGTTTGGTATTACGTCTAATCAAACTTGACAAGCATCCTCCACAACATTGCGTAATATTTTCAAAAGCATTCCCAGTGTTGTAGGGCAATGTATCCCATAAGTTGATTTTGCTTTTTGTGAAGATACTTTTCCTTCATATGTAATGGACTTTATGCCAGGCAGCTTCATCAAATCCAACTGAAGTCCCCTCACATTGTTTTGTTGCACTTATCCTGGTTAGATTGACACATTGCTCTACACCTTAGTCTATGGTTTCTCAAATAAGCCAGAATGATTGGATTCACACATTGCACTAATCATAAATTACAATTTGCAACTTATATTATATACTAAGGCAAAATGAAATAAACCATATTAAAGTTTGATGCAAGATGTGAACCCTGCCTTTTTCTCTTTTCTAAACTGTTGCATAACCAAGTTGTCTAGTAACAATGACTGAGTTCACACATATCCATAACTGGAGGAACAAGTGAGGCAAGTGATATTTGAGCATTAATATGTAACAGTGGGATTTGTATCAGTTTTGTGTCACCATTGCTTGCTGCCTATAGCAGTCAACCATAATAAATATTCTGTTCCTAGATTCTGGACAAGAGAAAGAAGAGTCTGGTTATGGATGTTACCACAGAACTCAATTAGTCTTACACGGTGTAGTAAGAGATTAACCTAGTCTCTTCAATCTCAAAATTTGAGAGGAAAAAAATACAGACAGTTCAAGAAAGTCACAAAAAGATGTACCTGAGCACAGGCAAGATTCAACCTATTCCAGTGGTGGCAAACCTATGGCATGGGTGCCAGAGGTGGCACTCGGAGCCCTCTCTGTGGGCACATGTGCCGTTGCCCCGGCCTTGCCTCCACCCGCGACCCCCTCCTCTCTAGCAGCCACCCTGAAGGAGAGTCGCCCTCGAGCGTGGCCCACACGGAGCAGCGCAGCCAAGAACATGGCAGCCAGGCAGCATAGACCAGACTCTGCCATCATGCCCGATCATGCAGTTGATGCTGCAGGGCGCGGGCAGAGGGTGTGGCCGCCATAGCAGTGCTGGGCTGCCTGGGCGATCTGCGGCGGGCCCTGGAGGCGGTGAGTGGTCCTGGGGGCAGGGGGGGCGGGAGATGGGGGGCAGAGTGGGGGCAGAGCAGGGAGGTGGAGCAGGGGCGGGGCCAGTTTTTGGGCACTCGGTCTCTAAAAGGTTCGCCATCACTGACCTATTCTGATATTCTTCCAACCTTTATAATTTAGTGATTCTGGGAAGTTCAGGAGGACAAAGCCAGGTTTATTTCCAGATGGTGGGTACAGGTCAAACAGTTACAGATGCTTTTTTTAGCAGTCTAATTAACTAAGTGTGTGTTATGCTTGTAACAGTATTCAGATTTTTTTCTAAAATTTCCAATTCCTGAGGAGGCCATTTTTGCCAGGAGTCCCAATTCATCGACCAGGATTTCTGCATTTTTCTATTCTCTGATCCTCAGCTTAATGGAGGCAATGGCCTTACATTAAAAAACTTGTTTTAGGATTAATAACTACAATAGCCAGTAATGTGACTCTGTAGGTGATACAGAATCTCCAGTGCTTTCCTCTTCTGATATATTCTTCAAAAATAATTTATCCTGGGTAGCAATGCAAAGTAGTTTTGTTTGGTTTTAACATAGCATATTATGTGACTGTATCCAATTGTTATTTAACTGGTAAGTTGATTTGATTGGTTATAGGCTATCAAGTCATCTCTGATGGCTAGTGACCACATATATTTTCTCCATCACAATGTATTCTTAACTTGATCTTTCAGATTTTTCTATGGTGCACTTGTCATCTCTGTAACTGAGTCCATCCACTTTGCTGCTGACCATCCCTTCTCTTTCATTCCATCTTTCCCAGAATTAGAACTGGTAAACCATTGTTTAAAAATCTTATGCAGTTTAGTGTGATTTGTAAACTCAGTTTTTGCCTATCTTTTCCTAACAGCAGTGTATGTCCTGCATGGAAAGGGAGATCCTTGAAGGTGCTTCCAGTAGTTCATCTGAATTTTCCTATGGCAAATAAAGATTATTAGTAAATGGCCATTTTTGAACCAGCTCCCTTTTTTAACCAGTTTCAGCTAGGTGGGGGCTTGGATATGCAAAAGGAAGTCTCTTAGTTTTAAGTTGGAGAGAAGAGAAATGGGCTAGCATGGAAAGAAACCATCTTACCCAAGCCTTATTCCTGTCTTCTGGATAAGATGTTTCAACATCATGAAATGCCAAAAAGGCTAGAAAAATGCAAAGCATTTTTGAGCAGATCACATTCATTTACAGAAAGCTATGAGCTCTCAATGCATTTCATTTCCTTTTCTTTACCGAATGTTATTTTTTACATACTTTCAATTAAACAGGAAAAACTTCAGACAAACTGATAAAAACATAAAGGCTGTTTCCCTTCATACCTTTTAAAGTGTGCGTTCGGTTTATTCCCCAGTTCATGGGGCAACCACATGATGTTGCTATTTTTAATCATCTTTCATCATGCTTTATTTCCTCTTTGTGATTTCCCCCCCCCCACAGAGATAGTTCCACTTAAACAGAAAGATGCAGGAGAAAAATGTAGTTCTTCAGAGGGTGGTGATGAGCAGTTTCTATAGTTCTTTATTCCTATAAAGCACACAGGTAGAGTAGAATTGACCAGTGACCCTTCGCTTACTTCCCCAAACACAAATGTTCTAATGAACATGTGCCTTCTACCAATATATATAAATATATTCATTTAACACTAGAATTTTGGGATAATATGTTCTCTGCTCTTTTGTCTTTTTTACCAGAAGAGGTAGACCGGAAAGCATGGGAACAGGGATAGGATTTTCTTATTTTAGTGGACTTTATGCAGGATACCTGTGCTGGTAGCAGACAATCAGCAGATTAGGAGCCTCACAGGGTTTTACTGACCTGTTTCGCCATTCCACCAGGTCACAAAGTATCTCCTGTAGGGATAGGAAGCTTACACAGGTAGTCTTCAACTTACGACCACATTTGAGGCCAACATTTCTGTGACTAAGCAAAACAGTTGTTAAATGAGCTTTGCCCCATTTTACGAGCTTTCTTGCTGCAGTTGTTAAATGAATCACTGCAGTTGTTAAATGAATCTGGCTTCCCCATTAACTTTGATTGTCAGAAGGTCGCAAAAGCTGATCACATGATCCCAGGACACTGCAACCGTCATAAATACATCCCCAGTTGCCAAGCATCTGAATTTTGATCACGTGACTACAGGAATGCTGCAGGGGTCGTAAGTGTGAAAAATGGTCATAGATCACTTTATTCAGTGCCGTTGTAACTTTGGGCACTATATGAATGTTTTGTAAATTGAGGACTTCCCGAAAACCGTTTTTGCAGTAACTCCCTGAGCCAATAATCGTTAAAATGTATTAGCAAGTTAAACCCTGCTTTTCAGGCTGCTCTTTTGCTCAGCGTAAAGCATTTATGCCTGATGATGCAGAGGGCTTTTCAAAGGAGTTGTGCTGCTCACATAGCATTTCTAGACTCTTGACTATAAATCTTATGGCATTCCTTCTGCAGATTTTAATCAACCTCTGCTGATTCTCTTTTTCCTCAGGCATTTGATAGATTCCTTGGTTGAGCTCTCCCTTGCCCTCAGCTAGTCGGGCTCCTGACATGACTCCAGTCTTAAGCCTCCTGACTTGATCCATCTGACAGGTGGTTCCTTCAGACAGACCTCCTTTTTGGCTCCACAGCCGGACTATTATTTCATTGGGAGTTTTGTTTTTTGCTCTCTTACTATTTCCTTGCTTGGGAGATACCCTTGCATCTGCCATCCTCTTACAACGGGGCTCCCCCCCCCCTCACAGCTGTTAGCCTGAGGAACAAACCTCCCTTTCTTTGATATCCACCCTGGGTAAACGACACGCTACAGTCCTTCTGCTGTAATCTTCTTGCCCCCATTGGTGGAATTTTGATTTCCTCTCTATTCCCCAATTCTTATTTTGCAGAGGGAACTGACCTTGCCTGCACCCACTTTCCCAGCTGAATTCTGTGAGCCCTTTCCACAATTACAAAAGCAGTAATAAAGTTTCCTTGTCAGAATCTTGCTGTGACTTCTAAATAGATGAAAGACAGTTAAGTCACATATGTACTCCTTTCCCATAGCATCCTTTGTGAGGAGTTTGAGCTGTGTGGCTAAATTGTTAATATCAGATTCCACTCCTTACGTATAAAACACCATTTTGGATAATCCAATTAGATACATGCATTTATATTTTGTTTTACTTAATCTTATCTGGCTCATGCGCCAATTAAGACTCAAAGACTTTTGCTTTTTCCAAAATCAAAGTTTCACAATTATACATAGTTTTCTCTAATTCTTTCCCCACCTCTTGTAATACCTAGAGATAAATCTATATTTGAATTAAATTCCAGATTGAAACCTGTGCCAAAAGTATACAGTATACAATTATTTCCTTTTGTATTTTCATTAGTGTAATTTTATCTTAGCAAGATACAGTAGTAGTCTGCTTGGTAAATAGGATCATGCATCTTAAGGAGTTTAAACTAGGTAGACAGTTCAGTATTAAATGAGGGTTAATAAACTGCTGAGACCTGATCTCCTGCACTAATGGGATTAGTTTTCCTGCAGGCCAAGTTCATCACAAGTGTCTGGGGTTTAATTCAACTTTACACCTTTCCATAAGGCATGCATAGAGCAGGGCTTTTCAACCTTTTCACCCATTGTGCCACTTTTAGGATATGGCAACATCCGAGTACCACCAGCAAGGTGCCAATAACCTGACCCCAAAAAAGGAAAAAAGTGATAAAATACAGGTAGTCCTCGACTTACAACAGTTCGCTTAGTTACAAACTGTTCAAAGTTACAATGACACTGAAAAAGATGCCCCCCAAGCCATAGACGAGCAAGACACCTGCCTGCCCACCCGGCGGAGCTCTTCCTCCTGTCCGAGGTTTTCATTGTTGTGAGCATTTCTGTTGAGGATTGGCAGCAGGGGTGGGGTGGGGGGTGTTTGGTTTTTATTCCCCCCGTCTGCTGGGTGGTTGCAGCAGGTTTTGGTCACTTCACATGACCCTGGGACACTGTGACCGTCATAAATATGAATCAGTTGCCAAGCATCTGAATGTAAATCACAAGACCCTGGAGACGCTGCAACATTCCAGCTGATTGGTGCTTCTTCAGGGCTCAGCAGAAGCACCAGGATCAGCGCCGAGCTCCAGCTGGAGCCTGGCACTGATCCTGGTGCTTCCACTGAGCCCTGACAGCCCCGAAGAAGCGCTGATCAGCTGGAAAGCGGCATTGATCCTGGCGCTTCCGCTGAGCCCTGACAGCCCTGCAGCTCCAGCCATTTCTCGCTCAGGCTTGTGCGGTGCTGCCACCAGTTCAGCTCATTCCCCTCCCCTGCTACCACTTTTCTAGGATGGTCGCGTACCACCTGCCAGGTGCCAATGTACCACAGGTGGTACCCATACCACTGGTTGAAAAGCCCTGGCATAGAGAATAAAGAAGGAGTGACAAATAGATCTGAAGTGGTCCCTGGGGATCTGTTTAAATGTAAACAGAGATTCTTGAGATCAAGTCTGCAATTTGTGCCTTCATGTAATCAGGTTTCTAAAGTAAGTTTTGAGCAAGAGATGCTAATGATCATAATATAATAATTAATAGAATAAAACCATAAAAACATTTCTAAATTTACAGCCAGAAGATTCATAAGCTTCTCCTACTACTTTTTGACCTAGAGTTGCAATTCTCAATATGCTTGTCAAGAAGTCAACTTTATCGCACTTAACAGAACTATGTTAGGAGTAAAATATATTCAGTGCTTCATTGGAAATAGAACTATGTCTAACCTGATATAAATCAGATCTGATTAGGATAGAAAATAAAGAATTACTGTTTTTCCTTCAGTTCAATACAACTATTCATTCTTCTTCATTCTGTAAAGGTACAGATTGTTAAAGTTGAATTCTGCTGCTAGCTTCCTAGGAACTTAGATTTCTAATTAATATTTAATTGCTGGTTTATTACATTTACTGTACATTCTACCACCACAACTCTTGGTGGTTTGTATTTAAAATGGTAATACTTTAATAAGAATGGAAAGACTGATAATTCCTCCAAGTATGTTATTTACCATATAAATATATGCATCAAGGGTCTGTGGTCTGTTCCATGTTTGCACATGGCAACTTTTTTCTTATTGTGCATAACATGACCAGTAATAGAATTTAATTTTTGTGCTTCTGTTCTGCATAACAATGACTCATGTTTGCATCTTATGAAACTATGCAATAGAACTGAGCAATAGTGAACCAATGTATATGTCTTCGTCAGATGGCAGCTGGCAGAAGATCTAAACCAAGCAGGGTCATTCCTGGTTAGGATTTGCATAGGATACCCCCAGAGAACCTAAGGTTGTAGGCTGGCTCTGGAAATTGAAAAAACATTTGGGAAGACGGTAACAGCCAGTACTGTTGTACAACTGTCAAGAAAAATATGTAGATGTTTCTGTGGTGTCCCCTAAGACCTGACCTTAACCTGTGTCTTCCAGATTAGGTTAAATTATAAAATCAGTGCTAGAATAATATAAACAAATAGCTATGGGGATTGCCCTTCCCATGGCTCAAGTCCAATTATATGGGGATTGTGTAGCTACTTATGGCTGCATGGGTCCACTGCACTCCATTCTTACTTGGAGGCAATGCTTTTTTTCTAAAAAAAAAAAAAAAAGGTGCCGGAACTCACACACGTCATACAACCCGCCTTGCCTACCTTACAAGGGTCCATCCAAAAAAGGTGCCGGAACTCCGTTCTGGGCATTCTATGACAAAACAAAAGCCCTGCTTGGAGGTCATTCGAAATGGATGCTGGTGTTACTGAATTTGAAAATCAATGGATCCTAGCATTGTAACAGTTTGCCCTTCCATTACTCAGGCAGATAGGATTAGTCTCTTTGGTTATAGCCAGCATGCTTATGAGCTTGAATGTGTGTTTATAATCCTAGCCCAATGTTTTTATTTCTTGCTTCCACGGTTTTCTGGATGCTGCTATACTGAGGTGCTAATAATAGCAGAGTGACAGCTGCTATGTGAGGATAAAAACAATCCTAGACACACAGTTCTGCCACCCCCTTTTCTTTTTGTAGCTTCCTTGTAGACCAAACAAGAAGAGCATTGAAGGAAGATATAATCTGACCTGCAAAGATGTTTTCTATAAATCAAGCATATTTGGAAATGTTTTGATCTGAGTGCCTGACGGACTCAACCATGTGCAAATAACACTTGACGAAGTGTGCTATCCCTTGGGTTGCCCAGAGATGTCTTGGTCGGCTGCTTTATTCTGCAGTGATTTTTCTTTCTGCCTCTGTCATAACTTCTGCTTTCGCAAGCCTTTCCCTTTGTCTAAGCCATTCTCCTGGCTAATTTTGTTTTATTGATCCAAGATGAGATACATGATTGGAGTGGGAGGAGGAGAAGCAGAACCTAGAGCAATAAAGGTTTACAAAAATAATATTGAGTCAGTTGTGGAACTCTGTTCCAGATAAACATTAGATAAATGAATGTTTTCTTACTATTCAGGTGTCCAGAATTACTGGACATCTGCTTCTTTTATTGATTCTTTTTCTGTTTTCATACTGACTACATGTACAATTAAATCTAGTCCAAAGATTTTTACCCTTGGTAAAAAAATTTTTTTTTTAAGAACAATTTATTCAGCAAAAGGAAATATAGTGGTTTTAAGATATTGGACAACAATGCTGTGTCTAATGAGTCAGGCTGTAATTCCTAGTGTTGCATAGTATACACACCATCTATTATCTATCTGACTCAGCCAACAAAGGGAGTCACATGCATTCTTTATCTATAGAAACTTGGCCTTTCAAGTCAAGGAAAATGCTTTCAAGGCTCTTTTACAGTGAATTACCATCCTAAATTAATGAAAGGTTTGTCTGTAGAATATTTGGAAATAGTAATGAATGGTGGACTCTTAACCGACAGTGTAATAATTGAGGATTATCATGGAAAAAAATGGTTTTTAGAAGTTGCACTGATATGGTTGGCATCCTTCAGTCTCAAGAGACTATGGTATCGTGCTCTGGAAAGATGCTCCTAAGATGCTCCTAAGGCAGCATCTGGTGTGGCTAAAAAGGCCAATTCGAGAATGGCAGTCCCTTCCACACTGAGGGCAAATACAATCTGTCCCCTGTCCAGCCCCCAGATTTTGCTGGTTCTCTTTGCCTCAGCCTGCCGCACAAGTGTCTCTGATATAGTGCACTGATATAGTGACTAAACATATTAATTTCCCTATCAACATAGAAGAACTTTAGTCTCAGAAAAAAGTATCTAGACTTACAAGACTGAATCTTTGAAATTAAGTCTACAGTGATATGACCCTTTTAAGGAGCAACGTGACTATGAATTTGATAGTTTAATTTTCAATGTTTTGTGACAATTAGAAAGTTACAAATATTGTCATAAATACTTCTGAATGTATGTGGTTACATCCATGCATACAGCAGAAACTCATGCAACTATGGGGTAACCTTTAATATTTCTTTGAAATCTTTTGAGGGCAGATGGACATTTCAATGTACACATATAGAGGGTTGTCTGGGTTTGTGCATTGTCTGAAGCTCTTCAAATTGATTCCATGGTAGCAATATATTATTTTTCTTGGCCACAAATACAATACACTTTTTCCACTTGAGAATGACCTTTTCCCAGATAGCATATCCATCATCGTTATTGTGTATTTACCTTGAGAACATAGCAATATAAAAATAATTTTTAAAAAGCTTTCCACAGCCTGACATTTTATAGCTTCTACATATGAGACTGTTTTTGAGACCCTACAATGTTTTTTTCTTTCTTTCTAGATTCACACAAGCTAAAACTGATATGGTTCTTTTTTTTACAGGTTGCCTGTGCATTTGCCTAGCTATGTCAGAAGATTCTGGTACCGAAGGCCTAAGCTCAACTTCTTTGGTAGACTTCATAACAATGTCCCACTTTAAGTCTCTGGATTCCAGTGAACAGACCAACTTAGAATTATCGGAGTCTGATTTTGGTCCTGGTGCCTTGCAAGTCTCACCTGGTTCAGGATTTTTCAGTGAGGAAAAGGAAGACTCCAAGGTCCTCCAGTCTCAGTATTTATGGGAAGAAGGTGGAGACAGCAATGATTCCAGTGTGTATGTGGGGCCAGCAGCAGGTAACAATCTTCCGACTATTTTCTTCTAAGTTTTGTTAGACTTTTTTTTGTTAAAAAAAAGTGGGCCTTGGGTTTTTCAAACAGTTTTTCCAAATCATGTGTTATTAGAGGGAAATTAATTTAGGTGGGAAGTTTTTAGCCTTATCATTGCGGTGGCATAAGATTATGGTATTGAAATAATAGGATAGTAACAGTAATGGTTTTGGAAGCCTCTGAGTTGCATTCCCCAACTTTCTCTTAGAAAGAATCATCCCACATGGTAACCAAATCTGTTTCGGTGCCATTTTCAGGTCTAAAAACTGATGGAAATGAATCTAAACCTCCATTTCATTTAAGAATGCTTGGGGTTGATCGGTTTTGAAGTGGGACACTGTCTAGGAAAATTATTTTAGGAACTGTTCTGCAGTTATTATGTAAATCTCCTGGGTGTAATTATGGCTTTCTCAGGACTGGTCTAATTATGAAATACTTTACTAGGCTTGGGAGCATTCATTCTTCTAAAGAGGAATTTATAATTAAATCCAGCTGACCTTCTTACTTGTTGTAATATAGACCCTTAGGAGCAAGTGTTGAACACTTGACACAATGAGAAAGATGAACTGTGGGTTTTTTTCTCCATTGTCAGCCTTGAATTGGCTTGGTAATGAATTCTTGCTAGTATTAAATTACCTCCATCTGTTTTTCAGTCATCGCCCATCTTTCTTCAGTGGTCTTAATTTGAATAATTATCAGAAAGTCGAATGTTCTCTGCAAAGCAGGCAGTGATGAACAGGAGCCATCGTGTTGGCCCTTTCTGCATTTAAAATGATCTGTATTTCTATTGGACTGTCCTCCCCAAGACTATTTGACAACCCTTTCAATAGTTCCTGTCTTTCCTCCATAGAGAAAAATCATTTATGCAAGTTTAAATCAAAACTAAAGAGCAAAAAACCAAAAAGTGTAGGCAACTATTCATGTCAGGCTGGTAAGAAGCTGGGAAAGATCTATGTTTGTCCTGTGAAATCCTAAGCTATTTTAACCAGGCCAGTTTTGGCCTGTGTGTTGAAGTCTCCCAGAACCAGCACTTAGGGATTTTCAGATATAGAATGTTGCCATCAGTTCAGGTAGGAAGACTTACAAATTGAGCAAGACACTTGTAGAATCCCAAACAAGTTGTCCCGAGTGCTTACTAGGGGCTACAAGTGGAGAGAAAATGAATTCCTGTAGACTTCAACAATTCTCTCTCTCCAGCCTCTTGATGTGTCTCGATGCCAAATTGAGAATATCTAATTTTCAATCCATACTAATAGATATGACAAAGTTATCCTCATGGAGAAAGGTAAATCAACTTATAATGTGCAACCCATTTTTTGGAATAAAGAATACTTGGGGGGGGGGGGGAATTGCAACCAGAAAACAAATTTTAAAAACCTTTGATAAAAAGAAGACAAGATATAATAACCAGAGTGTCATGATGATGCCTTGTAGGAAATGAATGCATGAATGAAAAATAGCAGTTGTATATCAATTGCCAAGCAATATAAATAATCTTAATGAGGAAAAAAATTGGGCACTAGAGTTTTTGAAAGAACATGGGGTAACTTTGTTTCATCAGTCCATCTACTCCAGCATTTGTTATTCACAATGTCCAACTAGATTATTCTGTTCATAAGCAGGAGCTGGAGATGTAATTCATTTCCACCACTGTGCCCCTGGATGCTACTCCCAACTCAGAGGTAACAATGCATTTTCAGAATTAATGGCCCTTGACAGACCTCTCCTTTATCAATTCATTTAATCCTCTTTTAAAGCCATCATCATATTTTTGACAATAAATTGCACACATTAATGAAAGCTCTCACTGAGGACAAAAGAGTTGCATTAAAGAAAGTAAAACTGTGGAAGCTATTTCATTGTCATTGATATTTGAAGGGAGAGGCATTGTTGTCTGTGTATTAATTAAATTAAGTGGGCATTTATAACTTTTCTCAAAGCAAATTCACTTCTATTCACTTACCTTGAGTTGAGCATAGTCCCGAGTATAAATTCTTGGACAAAATTTCTCTTTTTCAACAAAGTTAACTCTTGAATGAGCAAGCAGCCTTTAAGACCCCCTAAAATATATTTTTTTAAAAAAAACAAAGTAGTATATTCAAATTTTGTCCAGCAATATTTACATGACATACATACTGCCTGTGCTTTGGAAGGCAAATTCTTATGTATCCAGTGGATTCTTAAATGCTTCTTTAAAGACTACAAGATTACACCTTCAGTTAATTTAATTAGTAATCTCATTTAATCTATTGATTAAACAAAATAAAATGACCAGGATAAATTAATTGATATTAAGTAGAATATAATTTAGTTATTTATTTATAATGATGATCTTGAGAAGTAATCTTTTTTCATTCACAGAAATAATCATTTGTATCAATATTCTTCTGACTATATTATTAAATACATATTTCCTTATAATCAGACTCCAGGGTAAATGAAGTTCAGTTACATTTCTTTATTTATAGCATTATGTTCCAAAGATAGGTGCAGATGGCATCGGGCCTGGATATCTCCGAGACCGCCTTCTGCCGCAGATTCCCTCCCACAGACCGGTACGCTCCCACAGAGTGGGTCTCCTCAGGGTGCCGTCGGCCAAGCAGTGTTGGCTGGCGACCCCCAGGGGGAGGGCCTTCTCTGTGGGTGCCCCCACCCTCTGGAACGAACTACCCCCCGAGATCCGGACGATTCCGGACCTCCTACCTTTTCGCCGCGCCCTCAAGACATGGCTTTTTCAACAAGCGGGTCTGGCCTAGGGAGAATTTTTAAATAGGGACAATTTAAATTTAAATCTTAATTAATTATACAGCGGAAAAATATTTGGTTTTTAATAGGTTTTTATGGGGGGACGATGTTTTATGTGTTTTAATATGCTGTGAGCCGCCCTGAGTCCTATGGGGAGAAGGGCGGCATATAAATCCATGTAAATAAATAAATAAATAAATAAGATAATATTTGCTTTGTTTTTGCCTGATTTTCCCTTTTGGTTTTAATGTGTTTATGTAAAAGTAATCAGTAGCACGGGATGCAGGGTACTTTAAGACTAGGATACTCTTCTTTCAAAAAGACTCTTCACTGAAATCCTCCAGTGAGGAGGGGGGAGTAGAAAACTAAAGTCAAGATGGTTGCCCCAGTGGCAACACGATTGAACCCCCCCTTCCTTTTTACATGCAACACACATAAAAAAGGCACTGTGTTTCTGTCCTATAGTTCAACCACCCTTTTAATTTTTCTGCTCCTCCTCCAGATACCTCTGCTGTTTCTCAATATAATTTGTAATCTCTATTGCAAGAATATAGGAAACAATAAGCTATGAATTTTAGCTTAATAATGGAAAATGTGAACGATGCTATGCAGGTGTGCCTTCTCCATTTCCTCCCACTTATCTTTCCCTTTACCTGAGCAGAGAAAAGAGCCTAGGTGGGTGAGTTTAAACTGATGTTCAAACATGAGGTGATATATAGGCTATATAAATTGAATGAATGAATAAAACACATACATACATACATACATACATACATACATACATACATACATACATACATGCCAGTTTCATAGCCACCATTAAGCATTAGCTCCCAGGCTTCCCACCTGAACTATGCAACAAATTACAAATCTCTGGATACTTAATATTAATTCAGCTCTTGCTTATATTTGGCAGAGAATATCTGAATATGACTTGGCAAGTTTAGGACTTTTATTGCAAGAAGAATGGAATTATAAAAAAGAGTTGACAGCCTGCTGCAGTGCAAAGCAGTCAGTCTTTATATACCTATGCTCCAATGTTTAAACTCTTAAATTTCTTTCTCCTACTTTTCCATGTTGAAAGATACTTCGCCTTAGGTAGTGCTGGTCCTTCATAGACTAGAAGTCACTAGAAGTCCTACTTCACAAGCTTTGGCCGTTAGACAAGAGCTGAAGCTACAATATGATCCTAGCTTGTTTACAGTATATGCCTGAATCTTGTTATGCTTTCAGGCTACATTATCTTTGTTTGTTTATTTTATGAGTTTGCACAAAGAACAAAATTGTAGTAAAATGGCTGCTTTTATAAACATACGATTCATTCATATTGTTGGTCAAAAGCCAAAATGTTAGTTTAATGTGATGATTTAATTGTGATCTATGATGTTAAACAGGCACGTTTGAGTTGCCCATTGAGTCAATTGGACAGGGGTCAGCATGTTCAAGGTTTCCTTACAGTTTATCAGATTATCCTGCCCAATCTTGACCTGGTTTTAGGCCAGACAAGATGAGAAGGTGACCTTCTATCTTGCTGTTCTCCCTGCTGCCTTCCTTGCTTTCATTTCATCTTACCAGCAGTTGGTACCTGTCCAGCCTGGTTCTAGTCTAGTGATATCTATTCAAATGAAAGCATTATATCTATGAAGATTTCAGTCTGGGAAAATTGAATCCCCACAACTGAACCCAAAATTTATGTTGCTAAGTAAGACAGTTGTTAAGTGAATTTTGCCCCATTTTATGACCTTCCTGGCCAAAGCTGTTAAGTGAACCATACAGTTGTTAAGTTAGTAACACGGTTGTTAAGTTAATCTGGCTTCCCCATTGACTTCGCTTGTCAGAAGGTCGCTAAAGGTGATCACATTACCTTGGGACACAGCAACGGTCATAAATATGAACCAGTTGCCAAGCATCCAAATTTTGATCACATGACTTATGGGGATGCTGCAATGGCGTAAGTGTGAAAAATAGTCATGTCACTTTTTTCCAGTGTCATTGTAACTTTGAATGGTCACTAAACGAACTGTTGCAAGTTGAAGACCATCTGTATACTGTATAGGAATCACACTGGGGTGGGTGGCAGGTTAAATTGTGCAGACTGTACAACCATCATCTTCCCTAAAAAAGTTTTTAATGTATTGCAGTCGTGCATGTTTGACACCTCTAAATCTTCTGTGCCTGTTTTTCCTTTGATAATAATAATAATGATAATGATGATGATAAAGTTGGAAGGGACCTCGGAGGTCATCTAGTCCAACCTCCTGCTCAGGCAGGAAACCCTATACTATTTCGGACAAATGGCTGTCCAGTTTCTTCTTAAAAACTTCCAGTGTTGGTGCATTCACCGCTTCTGGAGGCAGGTTGTTCCACTGGTTAATTGTTCTAACTGTCAGGAAGTTTCTCCTTAGTTCTAGGTTGCTTCTCTCTTTGGTTAGTTTCCACCCGTTGCTTCTTGTCCTGCCTTCAGGCGCTTTGGAGAATAGCTTGACTCTCTCTTCTTTGTGGCAGCCCTTACGATATTGGAACACTGCTATCATGTCCCCCCTCGTCCTTCTCTTCGTTAAACTAGACATACCCAATTCCAGCAACAGTTCCTTATATGCTTTAGCCTCCAGTCCCCTAATCATGTTTGTTGCTCTTCTCTGTACTCTTTCTAGAGTCTCAACATCTTTTTTACATCGTGGTGACCAAAACTGGATGCAGTATTCCAAGTGTGGCCTTACCAAGACATTGTAAAGTGGTATTAATACTTCCCATGATCTTGATTCTATCCCTCTGTTAATGCAGCCTAGCACTGTGTTGGCTTTTTTGGCAGCTGCAGCACACTGCTGGCTCATATTTAGGTGATTGTCCACTAGGACTCCGAGATCCCTCTCACAGTTGCTACTATTGAGCAAGGCTGCATATACTACATGCCTCTATTGACTTTAGAAATAGTTAATACAAAATTATAGCACTGTGGTACAGCTGTATATTTAGTAGTTGTGTCACACCCTCACTCTTGTCTAGGTTTACACATCCCATTAAAGTACAGGCAAGCAACCTAGTGGTCTCCAATTGTTTAGACTAACATTCCTACAGTCTCTTTCCATTGACCACTCTAAAGAGACAAGGGAAGTTAAAGTCCAACATAAATGACTAGATGCATAAAGTGAACAAAATAAAATGATTTGTTTGTCTGATGACTTTAAGAACCTAAACATTGTTTAAAACCAGGACAGTAAAGTAAACTGAACTCACCATAATTAAGGCATAGTATGACCCTAACTGTCTCCATTGAAAGTACCTTGGGCAAAAGTCGATAGATGCAGAAATAAACATTAAACAACCAGCTTGATTAAACACTTTCTAATGGAAGAAAAGGAGCGTTCTTTGGTCTCAGGTAGCCAAGGGTGCCATCATTAAAGTGGAACAAATATTTTCTTAATAGTTTTCATTTAGAAATCCATGGGGAGGAGAAAGGATATATTGGTGTTTTGAGAAACCAACAGTCTGTAATTTGTTCATCTGTGACAGCATAAATTAAACAGAAAATTACACATGAAATTGATCAGATGAGGGGAAAAGGAGGTATGTTCCTTTTTAGACTTACTCATAAACTTTCAAACCATGATTTGGAATTGGAGAAATACTCTATCTGTCTGAGTTAACTCTATTTCTCAGTGACATTTCACTTTCTTAATTAATGCACCTTATTGAATTATTCAATAGATTTCTTTTTAAAAATTTATTAGAAACCCGCTGCTTATCATCTTACAGTGAATGAAAAGTGGTTCTAAATGAGAAACTTCAACTGGGCTTTTGTAAGCACATAACTTATGTGCTATTATTACAGTAATCAATTCATGACTTTCAGCACACCAGACATATGAGTAGCTTTTCATTGTCCTGGGAAAGGTTGGATGAAAAATAATTAGATTATTTAACAAAAAATGTTGGGTTTTTTTTGGGTGTGTGTTAACTCAAGACATAAACTAATATTCTATTTAGGTCAATAAAGTTTAAGTAGTGGTTTGCCGTAACCAAGAACTGGGGCTAAAGGGGTTATCCAAATTAGAAATAAGAGAATAATTACAAAAAATACAAATTTAAAACATAAAAATGCTCTTTATAAAAAACGCATATAGTCATCAAATGTGCCTGTTTTCTGGTGCTGTTGGTTAACTGGGATGTGTGTGTATGTGTGTGTGTGTTCAAGTGAGGTCCTGGAAATGAAATCTTAGATGTACTATTAGGCAATGAGGGGAAAAAACTCAGCTTCACCTCCCTACATATCCAACTGAAATTCTCTTGCAAAATCAAAATGGGACATTGAGGAAGAGATGAACTAAGTTTTCTGGCTCGTGCAGTGGGATAGTTTGTTATAAACAAATCAGATGTGGGAAAGCACATCTTTGCTGTGTCTGACAAAACCCTGCACCTTCCCTGTATTTCCCAAACTCAAAGTCTTCTCATCTGCCTGGCATCAACTGGGTTATTTTGCAATCAACTGGGTTATTTTGCCTTTTGCTGAGCTGTCAATGGAAAGGAGAGATGTGTCATCAGGCCCTGAATTCCGAAAACCACACATGAAAGCAGGACTGTCTGTGTAACTGACACTGTCTGTGTAATGAATTCACTGACAAGAAAATTTAAATATTTTCATGGGTGTTGTAGAATGCTTCCAAATACTGGATACTTCGGTTTGTGGATAGACCTAAGTGTTGCAGGTATATATGAAAATGGGACATTTGTCCTTCATATGAGAATTGTATTGCTTTTTGCAATGAATCAAGCTCTGCTAGACTAAAAATGAGAAAGCTAAGAGAAGCAAAGGCTGCATGTAAAAATGTACTTGTCTGGAACACTGCAATAATTCCACTATGATGGTGGCACTAATTCTGATCTAAACCACAGCTTAGTAATTCTGTAAGTACAATGGCAATCTTAATGAGACAGGCTCTTTATGTTTCTAGTGGTAAAGCCAAAGGATTCCTGGTAAAGCCCCAACCTATCAATGGGGTGTTGAAATTGAGTATAGTCCTCCACGTATAGCCACAGTTAAGCCCAAAATATCCAGTACTAAGCAAGACAGTTGTTGAGCAAATTTTGCCCCATTTTACAACCTTTCTTGCCACAGTTGTTAAGTGAAACATGGTAGTAATGTGGTTGTTAAGTGAATCTGGCTTCCCCATTGACAGAAGGTCACAAAAGGTGATCAGATGAGCTCGGGATACTGCAACCGTCATAAGTACAAGTCAGTCACCAAGTTTCTGAATGTTGGTCATAAGTGTGAAAGACAGTCATAAGTCCCTTTTTTCAATGCCCTTGTAATTTCCAGTGGTTGTAAGTCGAGGACTACCTCCATTAAATTCAGTATTATATTTAAATTAAATTGAATATGAAATTAAATTAGGCAGTTTCTGGTCTAATTAGTTTCGCTTCAAAGGAAGCATTTAATTGCACAGATAGTCCTTGACTTATCACCACAATTGGGGTCACAATTTCCATTGCTAAGCAAAGCAGTTGTTAAGTGGGTCACACCTGATTTTATGACCTTTTGCACAGTCGCTAAGTGAATCACTGCAGTCATTAAGTAAATCGCTTTGCTTGTCAGAAGCTGGCTGAGAAGGTCAGAAGTGATGATTACGTGATTCCTGGATGTTGCAACCATCGTAAATACATGCCAGTTGCAAGGACCCAAAATTTGATCATATGACTGGGGATCCTGCAAAGGTTGCAAGTGCAATGGCCAGTCATAAATCACTTTTTAAAGTTCCATTGTAACTTTGAATGATCACTAAACAAATGGTTGTAAGTTGAGGACTACCTGTATTCTAAGAACTGAATGACAAAATAACAGAAAATTGCTCTTCCCTCATAGCCCGAATCTGACGGATTCAGCTGTCAGGAGTCAGGCTAATGTTTGCTCTGTGCCTGATTCTGGACTATAAAAATAATCAAAGAGAGGAAAGAGTTGCATGAGTCTATGCAAGTAGGAGTGTGCACCAGTGTGTATTTCTTCTCCTCTGGGTCTTTTGTATCTTAACATATTCAGTAAAATAACCAAGAGAGAACTAAAGAACTGCAGGAATGTATGCTGCATGTGGCTTGGTTCCCATCCTTCTGCATATTCAATACATACCTCATTATTTACGATCCTGTAATCCCTTAATTTGGGGTAGAGTCAGGGCGACTGGATGGAACTGAGCATTTACTGGCCAGATGCCCTTCCTGATGCCACATGGAGTTCACAGCAGGTATTTTTTCCTTAACTATACACCTTAAAATCATTCTTG
Source organism: Protobothrops mucrosquamatus (assembly GCF_001527695.2). Classification (NCBI taxonomy): domain Eukaryota; kingdom Metazoa; phylum Chordata; class Lepidosauria; order Squamata; family Viperidae; genus Protobothrops; species Protobothrops mucrosquamatus. The sequence continues at coordinate 252,702 of NW_015386336.1, forward strand.
GTGAAAAAGAAGTAGGTTACATTTTATAAGAATTATTTAATTAATGTTATGACATCATCTCTAGTTTTGCAACTATGTTTTAAGCACAGATTGACATTAAGTGCATATCTTTTAATCTCATCTTCAGCTACAGCTCTATGAAATTAAGTACCATGGAAAGACAACATCTAAGAAGCTTAACAGCAAGTGGTCCTCTCCCCAGCTGTTACTGGTGTGCTCAGAGTTTGTTTGTTTACCTAGACTTAAACACACAGTAATGTTTAAAAGAATTCTTTCTCAACTTTTTTCATACAGTCATGATCCAAGTGCTATTCCTAGGTGAGAGCTTCTAAGTACCAAATGTTACCATTCCTAGGAGGATACTTACTGTATATCATTACACAGTTCATGTAGCAAAACCCGTACCAGGATCTGCTAATTACTCATTGCTGTAAGAGTTACAGTATTGTCACTTAAAGCTAACATCCTGGCTGGATTCCACATCCAATACTTGTATTCTCTTTTCCTTAATTCCATTTTCTCATCTCTTTTCAAGGCTGTGTTATATGAGAATTCTCTACAGCAGACATGTCAAACACAAGGCCCAGGGACCGGATGCGGCCCGCGAAGTGGTTTCATGTGGCCCGCGAAGCCATCCTGGAAACAGTGAGGGAACGGCCCCTGCTGCCTTGGCCCTGGCCCAGGCCAGGCGGGAGCCAATGTACAATTTTGTGGTGACTATCTATGCTGAAACGCATTCAGCTCCACAAGACCATTTGGAAACAGCAAGGAACCAGCCCCTGCTGTGTCGGCCCCGCCCCCTGGGTGCATGCTGGGGAGGTGTCACCCTTTGTGAGGAATGAAGAAATGGACCATGCCTTGGCACTTGCCCCGGTCCCACCCCCTTCTGCCAGAGACCCTCAGATCTGTCCCACTCCTGCCCAGGCCCCCACAGGCACCCTTGACGTGAATGATGTAGAGCTGGCCATGCCCACCCAGTAGGCCACATCCACCCTGGCCACACACACCCCGCCCCCCCCGAGGGCAACCACAATGCTGATGCGGCCCTCAATGAAATTGAGTTTGACACCCCTGCTCTAGAGGAATATGCATTAACTATTTTATGTATTGCCACATTATAAAATACAGCACACATATTTTTTTTCTATCAGAATATTGATCGTGGAGCTGGTTCACGCCTTAGTCTAAGAAAGGCTGTGCAACAAACCTAGATGAAGCCTGAATTCTGAGGGTAATTTAGCACAGAATGATATTTGCATAAGATAGAACAAAAGGCAAAGTATTGTATATACAAGAAGGAAGCAAGGATGGTTTACAAGGAGAGAAAAATATGAAGAACTACAATGAATGGTGCTAGTATAAACTACTTGTATTTCTCTTTAATTTCTTTGGCTTACTATTTCTCATTTTTGTGCTCTGCATATTATCGCTCATCCCAAAATAGAATATTTTAAAGATATAAATCTAGCTATAGGTATAGAGATATGCGAAGTAGCTAGCTGTAATTTACATAGGAGTCATGCTGACATGTTGCTTGTTGCAGCATAAATATGCTTTATTAACCATTTTTGAGAGAAGTCTCCTAATGGTATTAGTAACATCTCATTCCTAATGTAGAGTTTTCCTTGGTGGTTTTGGTTTGGGAGATCAGTTTTCCTTCTCCTCCTAAGAAAAGTCTTGCCTTCCAGACAATCTAGAAATGAGTCTGAGGATGAAGGATCTGGGCATAATAATCTGCTCAGTTATCGGCTTGGCAAGTCTGGTGGGAAAATGCTCCCTACCCAACTAGTTGCTGGGCACTGTGCCTCCATGGTCATTTTGGGTTTGGCTGCAAGAAAGACCAGACACCTGATCTTTCTCTCTTTGAACTAGAATAGCAATTCCTAAGAGACTGACAGACCTGGCAGCCAGGTCAGATAGATACTCTTTGGTGTGTCTGTATGTTCCATGTAAATAGTTGGGTGAATGCTGAGAAGATGGTAAGTAGGGAAGCAAGGAAAGTACACACACACTCAGAGGTAAGTAGTGGAGTGTGAGAGACAGAAAAGACTCTTTGCCTGGCCAAAAATGATGCATGTGGAGTTGGCTTTAGCAGAAGAAAGGAAAGAAAGAACTAAAAGTGCAGTATCTGCTCTTTTGCTCACAGAAGCGTAGATATTTTGATCTTCTATTTCTTGGCACAATCAACTATTCCTAGTAAATTATTTTGTGGAGTTAGGGATATTAATATTAGTTTACTTTTAGTTGAATAGTATCCTGGGATTAGGTTTGGGAAGTCCGGGGGTGGGGGGTGGGGGGTAGGGTTTTTACAATGTGATGTATTTGTGATGTGCTTTTTTTTTATGATGAAAATAATAAAAATTTATATTTGAAAAAAACAAACAAAAAAAAACTATTCCTAGTAAATTAATTGTACCATCAGAAGAATAATGTACATTAAGGTTAAATAAATATTAAAAGATTAATAAGCCTTGGACCCCTAAACCTGCCCCACACATTTTCAGGAGAACAAATGGTATTCAATTTCCCTAGGTAGATGATTCACCAATACTGGTGGGCATCCATTAATAGCTGTCTTGAAATGACACCATATTATATTGGTGGGTATCTACCAATAGCTGCCTTGAAATGATGCCATTTTATTGTATGAGGGGAGCCATACACAATGTGAAGTTTTTAGTACTTCTTGGATGGCTGGTGAGAACCTGAGAACTGGAGAGAAACAATGAGACAATGCAAAAGAAATTGAGAGGGCTAAAGATTGCTGGGATTTGGGGCCTGCTACAGAAGACGTCTAAGCAGGCAGCTTCTTAGATGCAGAGTCAGAAAACAAATAGTGTATGATGTATCATGGTTATTTGTGCCAGTCAAAGTATTATGGATCATTTGGCCGGTACTGAAGACATATTGATGAAAGAAGAGCAATGTGTCTGTACCTTATCTGGGAATGTTCTCTTAGGGACCTTACCGTGTCATAAACTTTTCAATACGTACACTAGGCAACCCACACTGGAGCTTCTTTCATTGTTGGTTAAAGAAAACCAGAAAGAAACATACTCTTTTAATGGAGATAGATACATTCTAGAAAGATGTTTAGCCATCTTGTCATAGTATCATTAGTCAATATGTCCCATTGTTGCTATCTATTATTCATCACCTCTACTTTACATGTTTGAGTTATTTATTGCTTTATTAATTTTACTTCATTTTCAGTTCCCTGCTTGGTGATGCATGCTCTAGCATCGAATTCCCCAACCTTTTGGGATTGGCAGGGGGGAGGTGGAAAAGAAGGGATGGTTTTGTGGTGGGGTGACTGCATGAGCACATGCATACATGTAAACACCCATTGCTTGCATGTCTGGGGCTGTGAGAGCTTGTGCAAGAGGGCCCATAAGCACGCATAAGCTTGTGGCGATGCTTGGACCGCAAACACCTGCAAAGCTCATGACGACACGAATTGTGCCACAAACACCCATGACGCTCACGATGACGCTTGCACGATTGGGGCTGTGAATGCCTGCGATGCTGACGGTGATGTTTGTGCAAGTGGGGATGTGTACATGTGCACTGGCCAGCCACTCACGCAGCCCGGTGGCCAATAGCCCATGGCCCAGTAGTGGGCAATAGCCCACAGGTTAGGGACCCCTGGTCCATATAACTCTGATGAATATTAACGTTAAAAATATGAATGGTTTGGTATCAATTTATGAAGTGGTTAACTACTTTGGAGAATAGAAATCAGTGTTCTTAAAAAAAAGTCTCAGATTTTTTTTAAAAAAAACTTAATAAGCATGCACTTGCTAGATAATTTGATTTCCTTCAGTTTAATTAGAGAAATTCATTATAGCCATTACTGTTTCTTAAAAGTTCTATAGTGAATCTCCCTTTTACACTTCAATTATGGACTGAATTGTATTTAAGCTTATCATAGGTACGTAAAGGAAGGCTGATTAAAATAGAAAAATGATTGAAATTGTAATTACAATAAAACTGTATCAGTTTGTAGACGGATTATTCAGAACTAAATAGGAAAAGGGTTTTCATAGGTAAGATCAAAAGTTCCTCATGGAAAAAGTCTCCATCACATAGGAATGCAAAGGATTTGGGCAATCACTGTTGCATTATTCCTTACCAACAAGAGGACTCTTTAAAATTCTATATAATCATTATACTGGATGCACATTTGAGATTGTTTGTTTTTAGCATAGTTGATTATGAGGAAGCAACCATTGTGATTTGCAAAATATGGTTTACAGCTTAATGTGTGGGCGCAATGGTGGTTTATTCCATGAAGTTATTAATTTGCTTATTTAACTATACTTAAATACTAATAGCTCATATGATACCATTTAACTTAATTGTTCAAATATAACAGGTAATAAGCTGCTTATTCGTATCCCTTTTTTAAAAAAAAATCTTCTTAATTAGAGTTGATTGCATTTTATGACAATGAATTGTGTAAGTTAAGTACTAGAAATGCAATTATTACTGAGAGAAGAGAATATTTGTAGCTTGGGGTTGAACTGTGAGGTCCTTGGTGCTCTCTGTGCTTGGTGGTTTTCTTGCAGATGTTTCTTTACCAAACTAGATAATATCATCAGTTTGGTAATGAAACAGTTGCAAGAGAACGATCAAGCTCTGAGGACACCAAGGGCCCCACAATGCAATTGTTATGATGTATTTCCACAATTTCACATTAAACTTGCTGCTTACCAATTGATAATGTTTTATCTGATTCTACTACTGTTACTCTCATGCTTTGTTGCTGTGTCAAGCAAATATCATATGGAAACATATCTCAGGCATCTATACATGGTTGCTATCATACAGAACTATTACTCTTTTTTCTTAGAAATAGATACTTGGCTATAATTGTCGCCAAAAGATATTGTTTTGCTATATGTTAATGAAGTGCTATTAACTACAAAGATTCAAGCAAAATAAACATGTTATCTTTGTTATGTATAGGGCAGACTTCTCTGGACCTTATTAACTAGTGTGCCATTGTGTCTAATTTGTGTATTTCCTTTAATATCTTTTCGAGCATTGGTCTAGTGGTTAAGACATCAGACTAGAAACTAGAGTTCTAGTCCCACTTTAGACATGAAATCCAACTGGGTGATTTTAAGCCAGCCAATCTCTCTGTCAGACCAATTTACCTCAGAGGGTTATTGTTGTGAGGAAAATAAGAGGAGGAAAGAGTATTAGATATATTCCCTGCTCTGAGTTATTTATAAAAATAATAAAGGCGAGATTAAAAATCTAACATAAAACCTTAAGCAGGAGAAAGGAAATAGCAAATAGGTAGACTGAGAAAGAAGTCCAGGATAAAGTAATTGAACAAAATAATTCATTTGCAGCCACTCTTTAATTTAGTCATACCTGCATCCTCTTTATAATATTTACACTTTTCACTGGGCACAAAAATGTTGCTCTTTGCCTTTTCAACAGTTAATTACTAATTTTCCTGATTAATGTACTTCCATGCCCTTCTATGGAAGATCAAATAGTTAAGAATTATCAGGAGCTCTGGTGCCATCTTATAGATGTGAACTATTGCATAAATCCCAATGCTCTGACCTTAGTCATGACCTAAGATTTTGACCTGAGTTTAGCTAATAAACCATCTGAACAAATTCTTTTCCTGCTGAATTAAGCGATGCTGTTTATGTCCTATCCCAGTGACCGGAGGTTATGGGGGTCTGGATAGGTAACTGAACCCTGGCAAGACTAAGAAGCTCTGGGTTTTGGGGCCCTCTGGCTCAGGGACTATTCCATCTTTGATATTGGGTGAAGTTGCACTCCACCAAACAGAACTGGTATGCAACTTTGGAGGGTTATCCTAAACTCACCACTCTGTTCAAAAGCAGGTGACAGTTGTGGCTAGGAGGGTTTTTGCACAGTTTCATATTGTGCACCTGAACTGAAAGGTTCTGCACCCAATCACTCATGCTCTGGCCACCTCCTGGGCAGACTACTATAATGTGCTGTACGTGGGGCTGCCATGGAAGAGTATCTAGAAGCTTCATCTGATGCAGAATTCAGCAGCACAGGGAGTTTTACGCCTGCCCCTAAAACAGCACATGTTACACCTCTACTCCAGGAGTTGCATTGGTTGCCAATTTGCTTTTGAGTCCAATTCAAGATGCTGATTTTGGCCTTTAAAGCCCTTCGTTGCTTGGGGGCCAGGTTATTGGAAGGGTTATCTTTTCCCAGTTACATTTGCCTATCCTACCAGGCCCGGTAGAAGAGGTCCTGTCTGAGAAAATGTTTCATCTGGTAGGATCCAGGCAATGGGCCAGGGCACCCACCCTGTGGAACATCGTCTTCCCCAAGGGGAGATTGGCCACATCCTTGATACTCTTCTGGAAGTCCCTCAAAACATGGTTGTGTCAGCAGCCTTGAGGATCTGAAGGAAATGATGATCTAATGAGAAAGCTGCATTGTGTTAACACCAATTTTTCTCTACTATCTTGTTATTAGTAATGTTGCTTGATGTCTTTTTAACTGTACTTTTTAATATTTTTATTTATTAGTTTTTTATTATGCACTGTTTTGTTGACTGTCACTCACAACCTCGTGACCTCCCATCTGGATTACTGCAATACATTTTGCATAGGTTTGCCCTTGAAGAGCATTTGAAAGCTTCAACTGGTGCAGAATGTGGCTGCTCGAGTAGTAAATGGTGTTTGATATTTGACACATGTGACACCACTGCTATGTGCACTGTACTGGCTATCAGGTGTACTTCCGGGTGCAATTCAAGAGGCTGGTATCACCTTTAAAGCCCTTCATGACTTGGGGTGGGGTTACCTCCGGTCTGTCTTTTCCCAGTTGTTTCCACCCATCCAATTTGGTCCAGCAGGCTGGCCCTGTGCAGGTCCCATCTGCCAAGGAATGTCAGCTAGCAGGGACGAGGAGGCCTGCCTTTCTGCCATAGTGCTTGCTCTCTGGGACAATCTAGAGATTAGGATGGCCTCAGCCGTGTTGATGATGACGATGTTATCCATTCAGTGATGTCTGACTCTTGGTGATTCTATGGGCCAAGTCTCTCCACATCTTCCGATCTTGCACTACTTCTTTCAGTTTTTCTGTGCTCTGGCTGATGTCAACTTTGATGGACTCCAGCCATTCTGGTTTTTGGCGGCCTGGTTTCCTTTTATCGATAACTCTTCCAAACATAATTGCTTTCTCCAGTGAATTCCCCCGCGTGACATGGCCAAAATAAGTGAGACACAAATTTGTGATTTTTCCTTCCAATGATACGTCTAGTGTTATGTGTTCCAATACTTGTTGGTCTGTTTGTATCAACCCTGTTGGCCTATTGTTATGCCTTGAAGATTTGGCTATGTGCCCAGGCCTGGGATCCTGAGGGTGTAAGAGTTTTGTTTCCTGGTTATGTTAACATCAATGGATTATAATTTTATCAGCTGCTGTATATTTAATTTTCTTTTGTATTGTGCTTGTAGTTTGTTCTTAATTAATTATATGATTGCTTGCCATCCAGAGTCAATTGTTTGATATGGGCTGCCATATAACAAATAAGCATTTGGTATTAATGTATAATACTTTCCCCCCTTATATTTAGTGAAGTTGGACAATAATGGCCTGGAGTTATTGGCTTTGATTTCTGAGGTGTGACTTCAACATTGTAGCCTCAGTTCAGTAACATAATATCAAGGAGATAAATAATGAGAATGCTGCTGAGAGCAGAAATGAAATCAAGTTCTGCATATTGTCCATTTATTCTATTTTTTTTAATCTTTATTTTCTTAACGGGGCTAGGGAGAGATTTTACCCTCCACATTATACATTCCTGTCAGTTAAAGCTTACCACCCCCCCCATTCATTCAAAGGTTTACTCGTCTACCTTTGTGTTTCTTGGAAGAGAGACACTTAATACCTGTGAGAACAATATACAGATATGAAAATCAAGAGGGTGTATTTTTAAGTTTTAGCCATCTCTCCATACGAGATACCTTCACTCTTAAGAACATGAGTACATTAATCTATCAGGTGGAAAATGGGCTCTGCAGGCTGTTCCTTCTGCCCATGGAGTAGCCTGAGAGTATACTCATCTGCTATGAAAATGCTGCATCATTATCAGTTGCACATCAAGAACCAGGCATGCAGAATGAATGTAAAATAAAGAAATTCCTTTCTACACCAAATACTCAGGTATTCACTATGAACTGTGAGGATGCAATCTTTAAAACACATTACTGGTACTACTGTTACATATTTTCTTAGGAAAATATAGCTTAGTACGCAAATGAATGTGTAGGTGTCATTAAGACAGTGTGTTAAAAATTGTTCCCTAATAACATGACTCTTTTTCTACAGGCTGCATACAACTGTGGTAATTCATAGACTGGGCTCACATCTCATACCGAACCGACATGTGGTTTGCTTATTTTTCACCCAGTATGTGTGAATCCAACCCACTGTGGTTTGTAAAATAGAGCTTATGCTTCAGTAAATTGTGTAAATGCAGGCAGTTTTTGTTTAATCCATAAACCATTATTAAACAAAATATAGGTTAGCGGAATGAGCAAATTCAGCCTTTAAATAATATGATCAGTATGCTTTGTATTATAAGCAGAGAATGCTTCCCCTATCCTAGAGAGTATATGAGATAGGATAAAATATAATAGCAAGGGTGTGTGTGCCTAGTGTGGATTAAATAAAATGTGCATGTACACATGACTTGGAAAGGTTTGATTTGTGAGTAGTAGCTAGTGCTGTAGATCAAAAGAGGCATTTTAGAAAATTGACTAAGATGAAATTTCATAGGGAAGGCTTGCCAGAAGGAGCTGGGGAAAAATGCTGAAGTATATTTAGAGAGGCAGAAGGAGAAACTGAGGTTAAAAAGAACAAAGGATAAAATAACATATTAAGTATCTTGACTTTTTTCTTAGAAATAAATGGAGTAGTTGGGGATGTTCCTATTTCTAGGACTACTCTTGACTTTGAATGAAATGTCTTCCTGCAGTGTCATGAAAAAGCATAAATTGCTTATTTTTTTCCAGATATTTTTTTTAAGAGGGGCTGTTTGTGGGATTTCTGCTATGTCAGTGATGGCGAACCTTTTAGAGACCCAGTGACCAAACTGCAACCCAAAACCCACTTATTTATCACCGGGTGCCGGGTGGGCGTGGTCCTGGTGGTCATAGCAGACTGGGTGGGCGGGGCCAGGGTGGCGGGGACCAGTCCCTTGCCATCTCCGGGGCACAGCATGCGTGCCCACAGAGAGGGCTCTGAGTGCCACCTCTGGCACGCGTGCCATAGGTTCGCCACCACTGTGCTATGTGATTCAAGGAAACCCGCTCTTTTTATTTCCAGATTACAGTTTTCCACGTGCTTCTCAAAAAGCCTTGCCCAAAGAAAATGGAACACAAGTGAAAGATGCCCAAGAAGGCCCCACTTTTCATCCCGTATCTGATTCCCTTGATCTAGACTCCGAAGCCCCTTCCACCGGAGTCCTTGAGGAAGAGGAGGAAGGATTGCTTCCTATCAACCAGTCAAAGGGAATGACTCAAAGCAGGCAAATGTCAAAAACCACTTTTTCTGAAACACCTACAGAGGATTCTTTATATTCTATCCTGTTTTCCACCATGGCCAGCAGAATGGATCCAGCTACGAACAAGCATGGGAAAGAATCTGCGCTTGAGTATTCCTCTTCAGGCTTTGACCTAGGAAGCAGCATGGGACCCAGTCTCCTGCCCTTGTCTCCCATCTTTTCAACTGACACTACTACAGACCCCCAGTTGGTCTCAGAACTTTCTCCCAAGATTACCCAAGAGAGCTCAGTGGCTGCAGTAGAAATAGCAGGGAAACAGTTAGCAACAGTAGCTGCAGTAGAAGGTGATCTACCAGAAGGAAAAGCCACAACACATGAGGAGGTTTCAAAACCTGTAGCAGGAACAATTGCAGCTGAGAGGGAACTGACAAGAGAAGATCTCATAGGTTCTCATGAGGACAATTTCCAAGTAACTGAGACTGTTTCCAGGACTCCTAACAGCCTATCAGATCCCAGCTCTTTGGGGCATTTTTGGGACTGGACCAGCGGACGAACCCCAACTCCAACTGCTAATCAGAATAGTCAGGATACAAAAGTGCCACTCATCACAACAGCTGCAGCAGAAAAGAGCTATACAGCACAAAACAGAGATCTCCTGCTTGCCTCAGGAGTTCCCTGGAGTTTGACACAGGTAAGAAAATTGTGTGTGGGCCATTGAGTGATGAGTATTTAAACTTAGAAACTCCTGTGTTTTTAAAGGCTGGGAGAAAACAAATAAACCATTTAACCTTGTTTTATGTTATTTACATTCTTCATCCAGTGTGATCTGCCTGTTAATTTCTTTACAGGTGGTTATTTTCATAACTGACACAAGCATGAACCAGAATTATAGTACTAAAGTGCCATAGATGTGCAGGATCAAAATCCTATTTTAAAAAGCTGTAACATTTTTCCTATAAAGGGGTTTAAAACTGATTAATTGAAAATTAATTTCCAGGTTATCTTTAAGGCTCAAATCCTCTCAAGGTGGGTATATATGATAATATGAATAAAACAAATGTGAAAATCAATATACTGCAAATGTTATAATAGCCCTGAATATAGTAAAACAATTTTAAAAGAAATCTTCATTGAGTAATTAATTACTTGAATAATAAACTATCAAGTTTTAGTTTAGAGTAATTGAGATACATTTTTCAAAACCACGCTAAAACTCATATATTTAGAATAGCCTAGTAATGACAGCTTAGCATTTCTGCTTAAAGTACGAAACAGTAATTCTAGAATTCTTAAAAGTTTGAATAAAAAAATTTAACAGTAAGACTTCTGTAGGCATGTCAACTGTTTTGATACAGTTGAATGTGTTTTGTTTCATTACATAGGAGCAAAACTTGCCAGATTTTTTTAGATTTTTAATAGGTTTATTGTATTAATTGATCTATTTAATTTATTAATCTTTAAATTAACTGAACTGATTCTCAAGATATTTGAAGTATTTTTATTTTTTTCTCAGACATTCTTTTTTTTTTAATTGTAATTGTGATACTATGAAGACCAACTCTGAATTAAGTGTTTATTCTTCTGATGTTCTTTTGGTGAGATTTATATATTTAAAGGTTCAAATAACCTGATCTTGGAGAAAGAATGAGATATATATACATACCTAGAACAGTGATGGCGAACCTTTTAGAGACCGAGTGCCCAAACTGCAACCCAAAACCCATTTATGCATTGTCGGGTGCCGGGTGGGCGTGGCCCATTGGCTGGGTGTGGCCAATTGGGTGAGTGTGGCCAATTGGGGGTGTGTGACCCATTGGGTGGGCATGGCTGCGGTGGTAACAGCAGACTGTGTGGGACTAAAAAGTTCAATCAATCAATTCCAACTTTGCAAGATCTTTTTTTTTTCCGCGAGAAGTTGAAATTGACTGATTGAACTTTTTTTTTTTTTGCACATGGCGGCGGAGGCCTAAAGCGAAAAGGTTTTATAAAACCCAGCTGAAGGCCTAGGACTGGGGCGATGGCGTGTGTGCCCTCATAGAGGGCTCTGAGTGCCGCCTCTGGCACCCGTGCCATAGGTTCGCCACCACTGACCTAGAACAACGGAGTAGGCAACACATTGAATTTAGTTCCAACAAAGTGCTACACAGCATATAGGAATATGTCTATATGTACTATATTATTTATATGGTACTGGTATAGAAGTGTTTCACACTCAAGAAAGTATTGTATCAGCTAGCTAATATATAGTGCATTCTTGGAGATTTCACCCCAAAGGTTTGTTTTAGATGCATAACTCAGTTCATTTTTAATTTGTATATGGATTGACTATTACTAGCACAAACATTGTGCTTGTTTGTCAGTTCTCAAACAAAACTTTGAACACATATATTGTGTATGCCAGTTTGTTTAAGTCATTTTCTTGGACTTCAGATACAATATGTCCAATGGAGATCATTTTCCCTTACAGTGGCCCAAAATTTAGTTTGAATTTTACGCACCTATCTTATTGATCCATGTCTTAGTTTCTTGAGCACTTTGGAACCACAGTGGCCCTTGTTCTCAGATTCATCTACTGTGTCTACTTCTTTGAATATCAGCATCAAATCTGAGAAATATGCTACCAGGTAGAGTGTAAAATAAGGGATAAAACATTTGGTTGTCTGATTTGGGATAAAACGTCATATTTGTTTTAAAAAAATGATTATGCTGTTTCCCAAAATATTTCCATGTTAACTCAGAGGTGTCTTCATTGGTTTTGTTTTGTAGATTATCTGTAAGGACTGGAACAACCTGGCAAGCAAAAACTACATCATCCTGAACATGTCAGATAACATTGATTGTGTGAGTCACTTGCTTCTATATTTAAATCTCTGGTTCTGTCATCTACAATTTCCCCTCCCTTTCAATAATGCTTAATGAAAGTGGTTTGTTATTTCCAGAAAGTAGTAAAATGCTATTTCATCATCAAGAGCAATATTTTGAATATTCATTTAAAATACGTCTCCTGCCACACTGGCCATTTATTTATTCATTTCATATATTTATATATAGTGTTCCATTACTGCAGATCCTGAAGCATTTTAACAAAATATGGCTGTAATATTTCTTAAACAATTATAAATATGTGCACATAAAGAAGTTTGGATAAAGTTTTTATATAATATTTCTGGACAGATTGCTAATATAATACCCTTAACTAAGATGCTGTTATTAAATATTCCTTTTTCCTGCACATATAGTATCAATTTAGGGTACTAAATTTAGGATGGGAGGATCTGGATCTGACTCAAGAGAGAGATTTAGACTGTTGGGGTAGATTAAATGTGCTCCCTCCCATTAAATGAAACTTATTTTATAAGTTGCCTTTTCCTATTTTTCAGAAAAAAAGGAGACACCCAGATATGGAATTCAGATAGCTGTATAGATTAGAACTTGATGAGAAGTTTGCTGATAGACTGGTAAACTACCTGCAGTTTTAGCAATTGGCACTGTAGGCTTTAGAGTTATATCTTTCTTCCAGTTTGGAGACAGGCAGTTTAAATAGGTAGTTTCCATTGGCAGAAGCTGTTTTCTTGTTCTAGTTTCTTAGTTAAGGCATATAAGAGGACGAAATGTTTTCTGTTTCTTAATATAATGAACAGGAAGGAGGGAAATAGAGATTTTTTTTTCTTTTCCGACAGCAGCATAGCACAGCAGGACCTAGAAAATGCAACAGGTTATTTGCTCTCCTTAATTGATAAGCTATCCAGCAAATTTCCAGACATTATTTAGACCGACAAGTCAGCCATTTCAGTATTTAGTGTTTCTTGGAGTTTAAATTGTTGACAAATGAGGGAGATACTTTTTATGGGTTTGGATGGCTGGAATTAAACAGATTTAGTTCAAAAGATTTAATAATCAAATGGTGGTGATTGAGTAAGAACAAATTTAGACATTCTTCAGTATACATAAGTCATGGAGGGATAATTATATCTGTGGTGAAGGAGAAATCTGCTCATGCTGAACATGTATTGTATTGCTCTGTTTGTAACCCAGCAGAAGTGGGTCACAGGTTCTACAGATGCAAGGGAAGGAATATCTGTCTCTCAAGCTTAATTGGGTTGAGGATGCAAACAATCATCCTACTCTACAACAGATAAAGTGTTTATTTATAAAAAAATTATATGGCCATTCATCTCACATGAAGTGATTCTAGGTAACGTACATCAATTAAAGCAATTATATAGAACAGTCATTGTTATCATACAAAAAATCCACAAGGCACAAGAGAGAATGAACATCAAACACAATAATGGAACCATCATAGAATGTCACTGGTTCCCTGGGACCCCAGGCCTAATGGCATAGCCAGGTCTTGAGGGACTTCTGAAACATTGGCTGGAGCTAATCTCACTTTGGGGAGGGTAGTGAAGAATGTTCCCACAGCACAGAAGGCTCACCTCCTGGGACTTGCCATGTATAGTTCCCTACCAGACAGGACCATAGCATGCCTTTGCTACCAAATCCGTTGGGATGGGTAGATAAAATTGAGGAGAGGCAGTCCCTCAGATAATCCAACCCTATCCCATGAAGGGTCTTAACCTTTAGAGATTAAAAGCAGCACCTTGAACTGGACCCAAAAGTATGACCCAAGTATGACATTTACCTAGTGAGTACAATAAATGCTTATTTAATTCTGCATTACATTCTGAACCATTACATCAAAAAATAAAATTGTATAGAATTCCATGCACCTAAAGGAAAGAGGTACATGTCAGCCATATAAGGTAGACCAGACTAAGAAACCATTTCTTATTAAGATAGCTGGGATAAAAAGAATCTTGCAAGTCTGAATGTGCTTTGTTTCTCCCTCACCTTATCAATGTGTGAATTAGGTAGGGAGCCTGTCTGAGGTGCTTCCTCAAATTCATTTCTTGAAATGGATTTAAGCTATACTTGTCTGATCATTGTCTTGCTAATGGGTATTCCCACTGTCCTTCAGTACCATCCTCTGCCCTCTACAGTACACGTCAGTATCCAATTTCTCCTCCTCAGTCTTCCAGGGGAACCACCAGCACTACGTTTATTCAGTAAATAATTGGGAAGCAGCCGAACAAGACTTAAATTACTTAAATGGATTAAATTACTATGGTGATGTGTACACTTTTGGAAAAGGATGGGCTCCAGCACGAGTCTGAAAGCTTGGAAGACTAAACCTCTGGTGCCGGTGACTGATCCAGATTGGGTCCAGTATTGGAAGACTTGAAGGGCTAGGTTAGGGACGATCATCCTGCAGAAGATCTGTGTAGATGGTTGGTAAGAATTGTCAGGAACTTGATGGCATACAATCAATTTGGGAATCATGCCTGTGAAATGTAAAAACTTTTTTAATTGCATTTTTATTATATTTATCTTGGAAAAATATTCTAGTTTAAGAGTCCCCCCATAAATGTCTTATGTGAAATGATGTAATATATGGGAAGATTGAACAATGAGCTACATAAATCAATTTTATAAATAGCTTCATTTTTAAAGAAAGGCAGTATATAAATATTTAAAATAACCAAAGAAACAAATTAAGGATTCTGGTCCTGTCTAAACTGGGTTTCATTAGGGCTGTTCTGGTCCTGTCTAAACTGGGTTTCATTAGGTCCTGTCTAAACTGGGTTTCATTAGGGCTTACAGGCATATCAGATATACTGCCAGTGCAATTTTGATCTTTAGGTAGCTAAAATGGCACCAGTTATATTCAAATGGGGGCTTAATGAGATATTGGGATGTTTCAGTGTTCCAAGACCGATAAAAATAAACATGTTCATTAGCTTTAAAAAGATGTATGTCAGAGACAATCAAGGAAATAAGAAATGGCATATAATAATCATAAAATAAATCTGGTCTTGCCAGCTAAAACCCAAAACAGATTACTGCACAATGCATTAAGAGATCATGCTTTGCATCCATTTTTTTCTGCCAATGCAGTATGATTCAAAAATATTTAAAAGGTGGAGTGTTTGTACTTTGAGTAACTTGATGGAATGTAACTTTTCTTCTATCACATATACTCATAATGGTAAAAGAAATTATAGGCATTTTCATTAAGTCTTTTACTTTGTATCATGACGAAAGATAGTTCTTTGAGCTCTCCTTGTGTTACATTATTTATACTGACATTTCTGAATTACAGAAATGGAAAAGAGATTGGAAGAAAGATGCACTTGCCATTTATTCATCAAGTTCTATCGAAAAGGGGTGGTATTTTTCTGTCCAGTCATATCAATGGAAATGTTATTTTTCTCTCAGGAACACATTTTTCTCTGCTCCCCATAAGGCTCTGACTGCTCAGTCTGTGCTGATGGAGGGAGACCTATCATTTCTGCAATAATTCTGCTGGTGTGGTCCAGAGTTTGTATACTAGTAACGCTGCTTTCCTAATTTCCTTTCCTTTAGGGGTAGGGGGCTTTCTTGCTCTGCTATCCCAGATTTTTATCTTCTGCTGTTCATAAGCTTTGCCTTGTGAGCTGAGGTTCTAGTGGGTCCTTGTGACTCAGATCTGGCTCCTCCTTGTCTTTCCCCATTCAGCCTGTGCCAGCCCCAAGCATTTGAGGTTCCCATAGCAACTAGTAGTGTTAGCACATATTAATAACTAGAGTGGCCTTTGAGTTGGCACGGCAACTGAGCCAGAATAGATGTGGGGATGACATTGCCAATTGATGTGCAAGATCTTAGAAGAACAGGACCGTCTCTGTCTGACCTGCAGTCTGGGTACAAATGATTAGACTCTTGCGCTTTAAAACATTATTAATTCTGCGTGTTTTTTCTTTCCTCCAAAGATTGCAATAGTGATGTAGGTAGATATATCCTTCTATCATCAATCAAGGCGGCATCTTGTCAGATCCTTATGTGTTACCTTCAGGACCTCCAGACTATTAATTTTGCATTTTTGTCTATATTTGAAACAAATAAGGAAGTGAGGTTTCAGGATACTTCCAAAGAGAAGAATTTTTTGTTCCTCCCTGAATTTTAAATGATAATCTCCCACTCATCTTGATCCCCAAGTTATATGACCAGCTGATAAAAAATGAATTTAATTGTATTGTGTGCTTACATAAACTACAACTGGTTGGTAACAGTCAGAAAATGACAAAATTCAAGAATGGTAGCAGTTAGGATGGAACTATTACATGAACATGCATTTTGATCAATAAAGTTGATAGAGTAAAATGGAAATGGATACCTTTCAAAATCTTGGCTTTTAGAAGATCTTTTTTTCTTTGATATACTGTATTTGTTTGAGAAAATGTGTATTCATGAGATCTGTTTGTTTTTACTTAGGCGACTAACAGATATTTGTTGCTATAGGAAGAGTTCCGAGTGGAGAGAGGCCTCCGGTTGCTGGCCCTGATGGAGGATGCCTTCTCCAGATATGACAATGGATTGCAGGGGCAATGGTTGATCTCATTAAACAAACCTAATGAGAACGACAAACATCTGTTGATGACCCTGGCAGGAGAACATGGTAAAAACGTTGGTGAAAAATAAAGGGTGTCTGTGACTCTTATTGTGATTATTTCAGTCTTTTCCCTGTACAAGTATCTCTCATGCTGTTAAAACATCTAACTGGACATCATGAAGCATCGTTTCAACAGGATTTTACTATTTCACAAATGAAGGGTCCTGTCCTAGGATAACAATGCAGGATCCAATTTGGGTCAGTCACAGGAACTAAAGGTTTAGTCCTCCAAGCTTTTGGACTCATACTGGACCCATCTTCAGGGAACTTCTTTCAGCAGAATGTTAGAGAAGTTTTGCTAGAGACAAGTTCCCTGAAGATGGGCTCCAGCCACGAGTCTTAAAGTTCGGAAGACTAATTCTCTGATCCCAGTGATCAACCCAGATTGGATCCTGCATTTTACTATTTATTCAGTAAATGCCATATGGTACAGATAAGGTCTCCCTCAAACTGAGCTCACTTTCTGCTAACTTTATAGTCATGTCCATGTAATTTTCATAGCAACAACACAGAAGAGGTTTGTGGAGGTAGTGGTCTTCTTCTAGAATTTTTTCAACTTCCTAGACTAGCCTGTACATAAAATTCCCTATCATCAAAGTACTAGTGAGATAACACTCTGGCTAGCCTTGTTGGATCATCAAGGTCAGCTAATACCCATTTTGTATAACAGAGGTGTGAACTGTGATTGGATTTTGGACTTTATATTAGGAGTCATACTGTAGGACAAATAGTTGAGAAGGGTGAACACCTAAATCTTATTTACTTTATGATTTTCCATATGTATTTCCAATTAAATTAAATTAAATTAAAATTGCACTGCAGTGGCTGTTTTTGGAAAGGTTCTGTGGGACTTTCAAGTGAGCTTCATAAATCAGTATATTAACTCTTATTCTGTCAGTCATTTTTCAAACTATTTCTCCCCTTTTAAACTTTTACAAGATTCCTCCTGCTGTATTACATTAGAATCTTGTCATATTTTCTTCAAACCTCTTAAGTTATTATATAAATCATAGCCATCCTACTCTTCCCCCATCATATTCTTCTACACATTTTTGTTGGTGCAGCATTTCTAAAGACATTCTTTGATGACTACATGTTATCATCTGAGCTGGTTTGTGATGTAATTTTCGATGTATGTAAAATTTTGAGTTGGATTTACAAACTCTGTCCCAGATATGGAGAATCCATTACATCCCCACATACTCTGCAATGTTTTCTTCAGATCTCATTCTTATATTTCTCTCTAGACTGGTAAACATATCCTTCACCTCCCCAATAGTGATACTATTTCAAAAATACCACTCAGTGTTACAGTGAGATATAGTGGCAGCATGTGAAGACAATAAATATGTTTGTGTTTATGTGAGCACGTATATACACAGGTGCTTCTGGTCCAAGCAAGCCTATCAGGGCTCGCAGGCCAGCAGTGATTACTTTTATCCAGTTTGGACTGTGGTCTATTTATTTTTGGCTCCCATTACTGATGTTCCTGTACCAAACAGTTTGTCTCTAGGGTTGAAATATATTGTCAGTTCTTGCTTTTTCTTGCTCTGCCACCCAAAATTAAAAGATCTATATCTTATTCAGCAAAAAAGTGAGTGGATAAAAACAAATTCTAGAATGATGTAACATCTTTTTCTCAACCATTTAATGTTAAAATGGCAAATGGTTGCTTATTTCAAACAGTTTTAATGCAGAGGTAGGCTTGCAATAAGTGGGCCTACAGAATGTTTACAAAGAATTCATTCTTATGACTGTGTATCCATGGAGGATAAATGGGGAGGGGAAAAAAAAACAAGACATCATCCCCAAATGCAACAATTTATGTACGGTACTTGTGTCAGATGACGGGAATTGGCATGATGAAGTCACTACATGCACATCAATATTTCGCATAGATTGCAGATCCCACTGGTTCTTGTAATAGTGATGGCGGGATGTTCGTAACATACCGTTTTTCTGTCCATGTAGAACTCCACCCCTGATATGAACATTGTTTTTGAATTCTAAAACATATGTAGTACTCTACACTGAAATAGTATTCACAATTATATTATTACTTTTAAACAGGAAATAATGCTTTGGTATAGCGTAGACATATTTCTCTACTCAAGAAAGCAAGCAGAAGAACAGTACCCTGAATTAATGCATTTTTTAAAAAATCTGATACATTTTATCTCCTAGGGGTTGTTCCAACAAATGATGTCCTCTTGGCATTAGGTGATGTGCAGAAAAGTTTAGCTGAGGTAAGACCTTATTTACTTATATACTGTAGCTAAGCTGTATAGGGTAAATGAATTGATTTTCTCCTGCAACCATGCACAGTAGTCTCTTCTTTTCTGCCTGTTGATTACTGGTTACATTGTCACTACATTGTCAGTTTTCATTAGCTGTGAGTGATTATGTGGGTTTGTATTCTTGCATTGTATCATGATTTCTTGAGATCTGATATGGTCTTGTTGGTTCTGTTTATCTGACCAATTACAATTGATTAGACCTGCCAGCAGATACTGTAGAGCCTGTGGATTTTTTTAAAGTGACATTAAAACTCCAAAGTTGATATGTGACGGAGATGGGTGGTTTCTAAATTTAATATAAAAATAAATATATAAATTAAGCCTGCATCTCATTCTTGCTCATTGTATGCAGAGAATTGGTGCTGTATTGTTTCCAGTAATTGAACTTTTCTGTTCTGTCTGTAGGAAATCCTCATTGGCTAAACTTTGTTTTGGGCTTCTCATTCTCTACCCAATATAAAATTTTATTATTTTCAACATAAAAGAAAAACATCACAGATATTTCACAATGCTATATAACCCCCCCCCCCACCCCGGACTTCCCAAACCGAATCCCAGGATAATATTCAGATATAAACAAACAAATATTAAAATCTCTAACTCCACAGAATATATTAGTCTACATGAGTAGGTAAAATATATTAAAAAAATAAGAAAAACAAGTTTACTAAAAACCTAAATTATATTCCACCATTCTATGCTTCTTTTGAATATAAACAATCCAACTTCTCCATATTAATAAAAATTGTTCATTTGAATGATTCTATAATTCTCATAAATGCGAGACATAGTTGCAGGATCCATGTGCCATCTATAAAACATTTTATAAAAATTCTCACGTAAATTTTGAGCTTGCGTAAATTTCACATTTCTGACCCATATCAACTCCCAGGTATCCATAGATATTGTTTCTCCTATATTTTGAGCCCATTTAATCATACAATCTTTAACTAGCTCAGTTTCTGAATCCAATTCTAATAAAACATTATATATTCTTCTGATATGTCCTTTAGCATCATCCCTTACTTGTTTCAAAAAATTCCCATCTTCCATAGGAAAAGCAGTCTTTTTATCAATTCGCCATCTCTCTTGAATTTGCCTATACACAAGCCAAGAAAAGTCTGGATTTTTCTGTTTCAAAACTTCTATTGATTTGAGGCACCAAATTACCACTACCACTCTGATATAACAAGTCTTTATAAGATGGCGCCTCCATCACCACAAATCTAGGTATGGTCAAAAAAATATGTGATGGTATCACCCAAATTGGAAGTTTAACATCAAACTTAAAAAAATACTTTTGCCAAACTCTTAACAAAGCAGCCCTTATTATATGATTTCTAAAAGTTTTGTCAATCTTTTTCTGCATAAAAAGGTAGGCATGCCACCCAAAATACAAGTCCCATCCTTCAACATTCAATATCCTTTTGTTGGACAAATTAATCCAATCCGTCATCCATGTTAATGCACAAGAGTCATAGTAAAGTGTCAAATTTGGTGCTTTAAGTCCTCCACGTTCTCTAACATCTTGAATAATCTTAAATTTAACCCTCGCTTTCTTGCCTTCCCAAATGAAACGATTCAAATCTCTCTGCCATTCTTTCAAGTTAAGTTCATTTTTTAAAATAGGTAACATCTGAAACAAAAAAAGAAACTTAGGTAAAATGTTCATTTTAATGGCCGCAATACGACCCAGCAAAGAAAACTGCAGTCTTTTCCACATTGATAAATCCTTTTGTACTGATTTCCACAGTCTTTCATAATTATTCTGATAGAGTTTCATGTTAGAGGAAGACAAAAAAATTCCCAGGTACTTAACTTTATTGACCACTTCAAATCCTGATATTTGGGTAAGTTGATTTTTATCTTTAGCCATCATATTCTTTGTGAGAATTTTAGTCTTGTTAACATTAATTCTAAATCCAGCCACCTTGCCATATTGATGCAGCTCTTGCAACAAAGATTCCAATGAGTCAATTGGTTGAGACAATGTAAAAACTAAGTCATCCGCAAAAGCTTTAAGTTTGTATTCTTTAGCAGAAATCCTTAGGCCTTTAATCATTGAAGATTCTCTAATTCTGGACAATAAAATTTCCAGTGACAATACAAATAATAAAGGAGAAAGTGGACAACCTTGTCTAGTACCTTTTTGTATATCTATAAGCTCTGTCAGGTCTCCATTTATAATTATTTGAGCACTCTGTTTTTGATATATCGCCTTTATAGCTGTTTTAAATTGATCTCCAAAGTTCATATGGTCCAACATTTTGTTTAAAAACTGCCATTCCAATTTATCAAAGGCCTTCTTATCCAAATATTCCAGTAAATTTACAATTTGTCTAATATTGTTCTTCATGTACCTTCCAGATATAAAGCCAGTTTGGTCGTCATGTATATAATGTTGCAATATCTGCATCAGTCTATTAGCCAAATTTTTTGCAAAAATCTTATAATCCACATTCAACAAAGAGATAGGTCTATAATCTTTAAGTTCCAAAATTTCTTTATCATCCTTCGGTATCAAGGATATAAAAGCTCTTGTCCAAGACTGTGGTATTTGTTCTCCCAACATGATTCTATTAAATAAAGTTTTTAAAGGTTGTAGCATTACAGCTGACAATGACTTATAATAAATTGCTGTCAAACCATCTGTTCCAGGGGCTTTACCAGCTTTCAGTTGTTTAATTGCTTTTAAGATTTCATCTGTAGTAATCTCTTCATTCATAAGTTTCTGTTGATCCAGTGTAAGTTTATATATAGATGAAGATTGTAGGTATCTATCAATATCTTCACTATTTATAGTCTCTGAAGAATATAGATGCAGGTAAAATTCAGTAAATGCCTTTTTAATCATTTCTTGTTGGTAAATCTCACGATCCTTGACCAGAATTTTAGATATAAGTCTAGCTTTTTGTCTCTTGCGTATTTGGTAAGCCAACCATCTCCCCGGTTTATTTGCATTAGCAAATGTATTATGTTTAATATACTTCAAGTTGGTGGCCACCTGATCAGCAATTAACAAATTAAATTGATCTTTAAGCATTTTAATAGAGGTTTTTAGGTTAATATCTGTTGGTCGTTGCAATAATAATTTTTCTTTAATCCCAATTTCTTTTTCCAAGTTTAATCTAATCTGTATTTGCTTACGTTTATGTGCATTATTCATAGCAATTAATATACCCCTTAGATAAGCTTTGCCAGCATCCCAAACAATATTTATGGGGGTCCCCTTGTTCAAGTTAAGTTGAAAGAACTCTTCCATAGATTCCTTCAAAACTTTAACTTTATCCTCATAATTAAACAAATTTTCATTTATTCTCCAAGATTTCCTTTTCCTTTGTTGGCCAATCTCTATCCACACCATACTATGATCAGTCAAAGTTCTGGGAAAGATTTTAGTTTTATTACAGTCAGTAAGCAGGTCAGTCGATGTCAAAACAAAGTCAATCCTTGAAAAGAAATCATGTCTGTGAGAAAAAAAAGTAAAATCCCGTTCATTCATGTGTTGTGATCTCCAAACATCCACCAATTCTAAGTCCTCCTTCATAGCAAAAAAGGACTTAGGTAATCTGGAAAGGGTTACATCCTTAGAAGTTGTTTTTTTATCTTTTAATGTATCCAGGACTCCATTCCAGTCTCCCATAACAATCAAAGAGTTATAGTCCATAACCACAATTTTCTGATGTAATTGTCTATAAAATTGCTTTTGAGCTGAAAGTTGATTAGGGGCATAAACCCCTATTATTAAACACTTTCTTCCATTTAAATTTATTTCCACAAATAAATATCTTCCTTCTTTATCAACTTCTTTTAAAGTAGGTGAAAGGTGTCTTTTAATATATATTGCAACCCCAGCTCTCTTTTTTAAGGCAGGTGCAGCAAACAAATCTCCAAGCTTAGAGTTCAATAATAATTTTTGATCTTTAGCCACAATGTGAGTCTCTTGTAAACATGTGATATCATTATTAAAATGTCTTAAATAATGAAAGACCTTACGTCTTTTGTGGGGAACATTAAGTCCACCCACATTCCAAGATATAAGCTTACACATTGGCAGGTTTCAGTCCACTGACAATACTTGATGCATACGACTTCACAAAAATCTTAGGTCGAGCGCCACCTACTGGCTCAGAAATAGCAGGTAACTGACAGTCAGCTGTAAGGCTATCAGCTGTAGGGCAGGCTGTCATCTGTCTTTCCTTTTCCTTACGTCTATGGGCTGCGCGCGTAATTCTTTGTTCCTTCCCATCAGCTTTTGGGCTCCCCTCCTGAACGGAAGCAGAAAGGAAGTCCACAATCATTTGCTCAGCCACATCAATCCTCTGGGATGTGGGTGGGCATTCTGATTGTAAAACAGACGCCATAAAGTCCTTAGCTTTCTTAATCGAATTAAGTCTGTAGCGTTTGCCAGCCAATGTTACAATTATGCCCACCGGTATGTCCCATCTGAAAATTATTTGTCTATTCTTAAGCTCCTGTGTCAGAAAAGCATAATCTCGGCGCGCTCTGAGTATTTTCGCTGGAATTTCTTTTAAAAGAATGATGTCTTGATTTAAAATCTTAAATCTCTGTTGGTAAAAGAGCTGCATTATTTCGTTACGTCTCGATTTTCTTGTAAAATAGACCACTATATCTCTTGGCAAATTTTTTTGTCGAGCAATCCAAGAGTTCACCCTAAAAACACGCTCTATTTCCAAATAAATTTCCTGACCACAAGACAAAGCATCCCCAAGTGCGTCTGAGATTACTTGTCTTAAATTCTCCTTTGGATCCTCAGCCAGCCCACGGATCCGGATTGCAAACTCCATATCACGAAATTGAGCAATCAACACATCACCCTTAACATTTTCCAGACTCTCCTCTACAAGTTCAAGTCTAATATCACTTGCTTCTGCTCTTTGTTCATTCTCTTCCACCCTCTCCGCCACCGGAAATTTGTTTTTGTACCCAGAATCTAGAAAGTTCGAAAGGGATCACATGAAGATCAGAGGGTTTTGTTCTCATGGGACATTTCAGCAATATCAAAGCAATGGCCTCTTGATATACAAGGGTGATAAGTTTGTGCAGAACAATAGCTATATTGAAATTTGCACTTTTTACAAAATCTGACAATCTTTAGGATTTTTTGTAATGACCAGAAATATAAAAAAATCCTCAATCAAGAGATGGATGGATGGAGAGACCCGAATGAAGGCATAAAAAAGAAAAAAAAATGTCCAACCCCGGTTCCTCAAAACTTACTTCTCAATATATTTTAAAACAGACAGAGCAGATTTGTCTCATTGTTAAACATTTCATCACAAAACATACATTTACATGTAGTATTATATCCAAATTTTTCTATCCATAAATATGTAATAGTCATGAATTCATTGGATACTTCCAAGTGACATTTTCATTACATGATTATTTTGCCTTGGGCATGGAATTTTAGTAATGGTTGTCCATTTTTTCAGCCTGTAACCTTCCTGCATGTTCACCAAAACATTCACTAAAGTGAGAGAAATTGAATTAGCAGACAATTCCCTCCAATTATTATAGTAATATAAGCTGTCTGAAAGTGCCTATTATTGGACAAATTCATTTTTCCAAGGTCCAATTTGTTGTGTTGTGAATTTAAATATGACATATCATTTCTGCTGATTGTCACTTTGAATAAAATACGTGTACTGGAAATGAGCCTTCAGTTGAGCTCATAAGGACATACCACTGAAACAAATAGAAAAAGCAGAGCTGGTTTCTGAAATCCCTCCCAAGCATTTGATTATAGCCCTGTGACCAGAAAGAAGGAGGGCTTAGGAATGAAGCAGTCAGCAGTTCCTTCTTTTTCCCTTAGGAAGGGTGTTTCCCCCCCCCCCCCAAAATGCCATTTTCCAATTCAGTCTTTTTTTCTGCCAGCTTCTCCCATCACAACAAACTTGGTCCCATTCCATTTTCTTTTGGGGGAATTAATTGAGCAGATGGATGGCAGAACAGATATAATCCAAGCTTCTTTACATAATTTATTTCTAAAGTTCTGTTGAAATGAAAAAAAAAGAGAGGAAAAAGGTCTCACTAAGCACCTCACTTCCTTGAACTTTGAAAACGTTCAAGAAATGGTGATTTGAATGTGATCTCACTGCTTGAAAGGGCTGATTCTCTAAACCAGGGGTAGTCAACCTTGGCTTTTTTATGACTCGTGGACTTCAATTCCCAGAATTCCTGAGCCAGCTTAGCTTAGCTTAGCTTAGCTGGCTCAGGAATTCTGGGAGTTGAAGTCCACGAGTCATAAAATAGCCAAGGTTGACTACCCCTGCTCTAAATGTTTATTTGCTGCTGTTGTAACAAAGTCCAGAGGGAAACAATGACCTTGTCATGAAGAAACATGCTTCTCTAGCAGCATACATGCAATAAAATCACACTACCAATTCTTCTGGCTGTCAAATACCCACTTCTCAAGAACTTCTACCGGCTGAGGTTTAAACCTCTTTGCCCAACTATAGCCTTAATGTAAAACACACAAAGGGGGAGGCAAATGAACATGTAGAAGAGAGCATCCCCATGGTACCCAGGATGAAAGTTCATAATAGCTCTTCCAGAATAATATTCAACAATAATTCAAACAGAGTAATACCACGAGCCGTGGTGGCGCTGTGGTTAGAATGCAGTATTGCAGGCTGACTCTGCATTCCACTGCCAGGTGTTCAAACCTGACCCGCTCAAGATTGACTCAGCTTTCCATCCTTCCGAGGTCGGTAAAATGAGGACCCACATTATTGGGGCAATACGCTGATTCTGTAAACCGCTCAGAGAATGCTGTAAAGCACTATGGAGCAGTATCTAAGAATAAGTGCTATTGCTAATATTGGGTGTCTAGGAGGCAGCTCTGTGGCTGAATTTTTATCTTTCACAATCAGATCCCTTTCTTCAGCTTTGGAGGAGATGACTTGATGGTTTTACAGTCTTGGAGGCAATCTCCCAGAGTAAAACAGTTATATCTTAAAAATGCAAATGTTTAAAATGTAAACAAATAAAATTCATTGATTTATTTTCAGCAGGTATATAGTTTTATCGTAACACAGGTTTTCTGGCCCACAATATTAAAATGCTGTTTGTACATAAGTATTTAAGAGACTTATATGCCAGTCCATTTTATATACAATAATCCCAGATAGTTCATAGCATAACAGTAAAACATAAAAAAAAACAATAATACTAACAGCAAGGCCACATCTCGTGGTGACCCAGAAAGAGAATTCAACCATACATCTGCTGAGTTCCAGTCTTACCTAGTCCAGTGCCTGGAGGAACTATATATATATATATATATATATATAAAGGTATTGAAATTAGCTTCACTGTTAAAGCATGAATTTCAAATAGAAAAAAAAACAATTAAAAAACCTATTTACAAGGACAGGGAAAATTAAAAAAAGACTTCATGTGGTTCTGAGCAGATCATAAATTTGTTGCTAGGCAATCTTATCTGGAAAGGCTATTCCATAAATTGGACACTATTGCCAACAAACAAGTCATGCACTTCACCAGTCATCTGCCTCGTTTCAGTTGAAGTAGGATCTCTGAAGAAATTGCAAGAATGTGTATTATAAAAATTTCACATTAATGTTTTAGCTTTCAATGCCCAATTTCTTTAATGTTTTTAACCTTTTAATTGTTTTAACGCTGTTATTTATTTTATTGTAAGCTACCCAGAGTCGCTTGATAGCGAGATGGGCAGCATATAAATTTAATAAATTATTATTGCACTGAGTGTATTTAACGATTCATTTTTAGATTGGAATTCAGAACTATACAACTACATCAAGTTGCCAGTCACATCCCAGCCAGACACACAGCGATTATGGGAAGCTCTTTGTGGTGCTGGTTATTATCGGCTCAATTTGTGTCATCATCATTATTATGGGACTGATTTACAACTGTTGGCAGAGACGCATGCCCAAAATGAAGAACATGGTGAGTCCTTTCAGGTTTATGGGTTAAAGTCATATTTTTCCAAACAAAAGCTTCCTGGTTGTTTACCTTATTTCCCAAATGCATTTTTTTTTCATTTTCCTCTCCCAACCCTGTTTCCTCTCTTCTAGTCACATGGTGAAGAACTACGATTTGTTGAAAACGGTTGCCATGACAATCCCACCTTGGATGTAGCCAGCGATAGCCACTCTGAGATGCAAGAAAAGAAGCCGAGTGTAAATGGTGGGGGAGCTGTTAATGGACCGGAGAGCTGGGATGTTCTGATTAGCAAGCAAACGAATGAAGAGGGAGAGGCGTTTGAGGAAGACACCCACCTCTAAGCGAGGATCCCACGTATGGGATTGCACTTGCGTTTGATTTAAGGGCCTAAAGCTGAGGGTGGCTCCTCAGGAACTCATTTTTCAGTTTGGAATAGATCTGCTCAAAATGATTCTGAAGCATTAGCACAGTCCTGGAGCCAGAAGGGCCACCCTGAGCCAAGGGGGTGGGGTGGGGGTGGGCATGTTTGTCTCTTGCTGTCAGTAGCACCAATGCTTTAATCACATTAAGATGCACTTGCTCTAGTCTTTTGATAGAAGAAGAGAACGGCCAAGTTTGAAAAATAAATGGTATCATGCCCCAACACGATGCTTCCTGAAAGATTTGCTGTGGAGGTAGTAGAGCAGCCGGAGGAATTGGGTTCATAACCTGTCTCAAAAAGTGCAATAGGAGAAGCTATGATGAAAAATGCATATTCCTTGAAACGCTTTGGGATGTAATTTTAAGACCATCTGTCAATTCACCACCGATCCTGTTGCTCAGTTGTCCTACTGGAGGTTTGTGAGGCTTTCTCCTAAAGCCACCATGTACCACAGAAGGGCAAGTGGTTAGGCTAAGGCATCTTTTTGTGGGCAGCAATTTTTTTGAACTTCTCTGAATGGTTGTGTTTAGGCAAGAAAATATATTCTGCACAAGTTCTGACGTTCTGTATTGCCCTGACTTTAGATTCTCATTTGATAGATTGCATGACTTCCTTACCTTGGTAATTATCTTTGCAATAGAATCTCCTTAATGTGGATCAAAAATTCTTAATGGAAAACTGCAGGTTTAGACATGGCCCTGAATTACTCTAGCTTTGTGGGTGAAAATACAGAAAACTATTTTCCTAATATAGAATAAATTCCTACTAACATTCAACAAGACTCAGTATGTTCAGACAACATGATGAGCATAGCAGATGGTTAGTCAGGAATACATCGTGCATACCAGTTAGCTCTTCCCTCACACCTCTTCCATGGCCACGGCTGGCTTTTAGTGCATATCATATTATCTGCTCATTTAAATGTGTTCCTCTAGCTGGCAGTGGGCAGAAATTGTGGGTAAACAACATGATTATCTATCATATTATCTATCTATTTATCTATCTCTCTATCTCTCTCTATATATGGTATCAACAACTGTTGGGCAGCTAAGAACTGCCAAGAAAAGTCACATTGTTATGATTACCCATATGCTCTGAGTGCCATGTTGTTTAAATACAGCATTAGGGTAAACTCAGTGCATTTTTGTAAAAAAAAAAAAAAAAGGTGCCAGAACTCACACACATCATACAACCCGCCTTGCCTACCCTACAAGGTTCCATCCAAAAAAGGTGCCAGAACTCCGTTCTGGGTGTTCTAGGACAAAAAAAGCCCTGAGTAAACTAATATATAACTTTGGTAATATAGTTCTCTTTCTCCCTTTTTTGTTACTGTGAAGGGACAGTGGTGTATGGTCCAGTCCAAACTGAAGACTCTACATGAGGAGAAATGAGCCTAATCTTTAGCCCAGGCTCCTTGGTTCTGAAAATCAGCACACATCCTATGATAGGATGATGATTTTATAATTTTAGAAGTTGAAAAAATGAGGTTTTATTTAAAACAGTAAATTATGACGAGAGGATGAATGACAAACTTCAGTGAAAAGATAGAGAGAAGGAGTGAGATTCCTTTCCTGCAGAAAAAGAAAGAATAAGAACAAAAATGGAATGAGAAAAGAAATAGAGAATAAGAAAATATGGAGTTGTGTGCTCTCTTTTAAATATATCAACTGGATAAGTTCTTAAGACTGGCAGTTAGACCAGAATAGCAATAAATAAATAGTTTCAGCCTCAAAGGTGTTTTACTGCAGCTAATTTAGTTCCTAGGAGAACGAAGGTAATTACTGTCTCTAGTCTTTTTTGATCTTGGAGGAAACATATAGGGAATGCTGTTCTATAGCTATGCAATACATTATAGTTTAGTCTCACTTGGTCTGTGTGAGCAAAAGATTTATTTAAATAAATTTGGTTAGCTTTTGAGATCAAAACTAGAGCCAAGATTTCTCATAAGAATGGAAAGAGTTGATTAAACCAGAATGCCCCAAGGCTTTTTCCAGAAATTCTTTTAAGAAACACAGAAGCAGAATTTGATTCAGTCCTATTCAGTGTTGATAAATAATCTTGTATTTTTTTGCTCTGTTTTCTTCAGAACATTACCATGTGGCACACACCCCATAGTTTCTTATTTTGAAAAACAGTAGATTTCTGACTGCATATCCAACTGAACTGCAACTTGCTCTTTAAGAGAAAAATTGCACATAAAAATTCATATGTACTGAAAGAAAATTGACAATAATTTGTAAATGAAATCTATATGTATCTCATCTATAGCTCACTTTAAGTACTGAAAGCTGTCCCCATAAGACATAAAATGATTTTTAGCGCAGTTTAATTTCAATGATAATAGAGGTAAAATTATTAATAAATCCCTAGCTAGATTCCAGTTGGGGTAGTAAACTTGTGTAAATTGTATATTTCAAGATTACATATTCCTTCTTGTGGGGGAGATACATGCATCTTAATTTCTAACTGATGCTGTTTTTGAGATCTTTTGTATCTTTCTTTATTCATTTGATTTATTGTTTGTCTCCTTTTTGTCCTAACTATATCAGGAATTATGAGGAATAATTAGTTATAACTCTCTTTGTAGCTGATGTTTTTCCTATCTTGATTAAAAGAAGCGCAACCACATTTATTTACTTTCACTCATATTTCCCTAAATTTGTTTTGCTCTTCAATTTGGTTATTCTTTGCTGTCAAATTGCATGTAGGGTATGCCAACCAGCCATCTCTGGGACAGGATATGAGTGGCAGAAAATGGCACCATTCAATATTAAGCATGGCAATAAAAGAAAGATCATTTAAATCAGGGGTGTCAAACTCGCCATGTCACGTGACGTGTCGCGACGTATCACAACTTTTTTTCCATTGCCGGCATTGGGGTGGGCGCGGTTTTGGCATGATGCATCCGGCCTGCGGGCCGGCACTTTGACACCCCTGATTTAAATGTAAGGTTAGAAATATTGCTTATGATCTTTCCTTCCATATACAAGAACACACTGCAATCCATTATAAAAGATCTTGTTCAGTTGCGCCTCAAGGAATTTAGAGTCTAGGCTGCTAGTGGGTGTTAAAGAGGGCAGGGCAGGATAAATACAACCTGTCCTCAAATAGGTCTCACAAAGTGTCTTATAATCCAAGATTCCTCTTTCATGCCACTTCCAGTTTATTCTGCCGATGGTTTTTCTTCCTCTGCGTGTTAGAAGGATGTTAAGCATAGTGTTGTGAGCAGATGCTATAATGAGTGTACTGAAGTTGCATTCAAATAAGATTTTTTGAATAAGACCAAGGATTCCCAAGTGCTGATAGCTAACTGATCCAACTCTTTGTTGAGCAGTTAATTGCCATGACACAAACCCACTTTCAAAATCTTTTTCTTGTCTTGTCTGCAGCTGGTGGTATTTGGTTATTTTATTATTATTATTATTATTATCTTGCTCTATCTGGTTTTAAGACTAATTATTTGACTAACCCATTCTGTTTATGTCAATTTGGAACCAACTGATGAACAGCTATTTCCATGTTTTCACGAACTTCTGCTTTTACTTTACAAGTTGTTCATGGCCAGCAACTCTGACATATAGTAAGACTAGCATCACCCTACCTTTTTGCAGTTTTTTACGTTGTCTTACATGCTTTCATAAGATGTCTGCCACATGCAATTTGCTTTGAATTATTCCCTGGAATGGTTTTTTATGTTGTCCAGAAAATTTTCCCCAACCAATATGTTCAGTGGCTGGGTTCATACACAATGGACTAATTTAAAATACGATCAGGGAGATTGTGGTTCACTGTGTTATAGAAATCTATCTACAGTCTTGCCCTAATCTTAACATGAACAAGATCTTCACATTAAACCATACCATAGTTGGTCATAGCATGTTATATAAACTCATTAATAGGGTTTAAGGCTATCTTGTTATATAATCCTAACTATTGTTTGATTCTGAACACCCATATATTATCCTAATCTCTACTCTGTCTTTTCTCAGTCTTTAGTCTTTTTCCTATCACGCCTTTTTCCTACCAAGGTCTTGGTGAGTTAAGGTATTTTGTTATAATAATTTATAATTTCATTAATTCACCTGTTCTTTTATTCAAAACTTTCAGCCAATAATACAAAACTGGGTCTGGTGAGATTTGTTGATGGGAAAGGGAGGAAGGGAAGGAAATGAACTGAAGACATATTTGCAAAAATACCTGCTTTATAACCAATATCTTGCCTTGGTTTCTCAATAATTATATTAACTGATAAATTTTGCACTTATCCTTTCTTTCTGTAAGAAGGCAGGCCAATTAATTGAAAACAAAAACTATATATATATTATGACAATTTATTAATACAAAATGACGCCTTGAAAACAACATAGATATGATCAAATGCTACACTGTTTCTTGTGTTCCTATTTTGGTTTTTAATAGCATCAATTAAAGTTTTAAAAATGCATATTTATTATACTTGCATAATTTTTAAAAAGCGACTGTTAATCATAAGTTGTAAGACAGGGAATGCTTTCAGTCTAGACAAGGTTTTTATTAAGCCTTCCCTTGTTTAAAGAATTTTATAAAGTATCCAGGCACTGTCATGTTTAATCTGTTATGTTGCCTTCTTTTCTATTGCTTTTCCTATCTTTTTGTTTATTATAGAAAAAAACTCATTAAGGAGTAAAATGCAGAATAATCACACAATACTTTTCTATCTGAGAGAACTCAAGGTCCCTAAATTACAACCTTCTGTATAAGCATAGAAGGTAGCCATAGAAAAGCAATCATAACTACCCACTTCAGCTGGATAATGTCTTTACTGAAATCAAGCAAAATGGTAAAAATAATGGGCAAAAATAAGAGGGAGATGGTCCTCTTCCACAAATTAAATTTGTGGCCATCTTGGCAACTTATGTTAAACCACACTGACCTCTGGTGGCTAAGAAGAGACCCAGAAAAATTCAAGCTACTTTTGTTCCCCACCTACCCCCATTCTGTACTCATCCACAAATATAATTATTTCAGTACTTTCACAGTATTTGGTATTAACTGACAACTCTTTAAAATATGCTGTGTTTAGCGAGTTAACAATCACTTACGAGGAAAATAATGGAACAAAAGGTTTGTATATTAATGCTGCAAGAAGACTTCTCTAGAAAAAAAGGTGCAATCTTTTAGAGTTTATTGCCAATCAAGATTATAATCCAAGCAGTAGTGGATAATTGGTGGATAATTGGTGGATAATTGCTAGTTCCATCAATGAAAATAACTATGGGAGTATTCCATCTTTTTTTTTTCTGTTAACATATCTTGTTTGATAACAAAAAGATTGTAATAGAGCAGGGATCCTCAACCTTGGCAACTTTAGGACTTGTGAACTTCAACTCCCAGAATTCTGCGAGTTGAAGTCCACAAGTCTTAAAGTTGCCAAGGTTGAGGATCCCTATAATAGAGAGCCAGTTTGGTGTAGTGGTTAAAATACTGGCCTAAAAACCAGGAGACTGAGAGTTCTAGTCCAACCTTAGACATGAAAGCCAGCTCTCTCAGTCCAACATAATTCACAGGATTGTCGCTATGAGCAAATTAGGAGGTGGAAGGAACATTATGTATAATTTATAAAGTAAATTTTTACGAATAATTTATAAAGTAATAAAGGTGGGCTTAAATAGTAAATAAATAAGCACCCATGAGCTATGAGGAAGCCTACAAAGGAGGATTCACTTGAAGGACAATTAGGATGAAAATTAAATAAACCAAGGAAACGTAGAAGAAATGCCATGAAAAAATCCATGTTGACAAGCATCTTAGAATATCTCACCAAAAGGTTCCTGGAAATTAATGTCCAACAACAAAATAAATGCAAACACTTTTGATGTACAAAGAGTTTTAACTGATGAAAATAACCTAGAAAAGAAGGAAGCTGGTGCTGTTAGAATGGAATTACAAGGCAAGTTTATTAAAAAAAAAGAACAAAAGAAAAATTTTGCAAAAATGTCTAGAAATAGGTTTGTTGCAATGTAGAGTACATCTTTGATCCTTGATCAAATGGATTTTAAAAATCGCCTTTACTCCTGTATAGATCTGCAACTTTTGGGCTGTATCACAAGTCTTATTTTTAAAAAGAAGAAAGAATAATTCTCAATAATTGCAGAAATACTTTTTCACTAGACTTTTTTATTCATATGAAATTATGCAAACATGAATGATGAAAATTCTTAATCAAGTGTCTAGAAGATCTATTACTATAATTTCCTGATTGTACGGAATATTACACGTTATCATAATTTATGGAGATCTCCTGTGTTGGTAATTTGTTGATAGCCAATAAATCATTTGCAGAAGATGTTCCAATATGGCATATGACTTTTTGTCACAGATATAGAAGAAGAAGATTTCAGAGATTATGGGAAATGACTATTTCCTTGGACCTGTATGGCAACCCAAATCCTTGACTTCTTGAAAACTGTGCCTCTATAGAAGCATGCATGGGTTCCACTAAGCCATACTGTGGTTTGATTTAGTGCTGGGTTCACAAATGCAATGCCTGCAAATATTTCCCATACTGCCTGTGAGCTCTCAACCAAACTGTTATCTTGTTCTTTTAATTACAGTAATGGGAAGCTGGCTAACAATAAAGGAAAATATTCTGGCCTCATTCTTATTTCCACAAATGCTTTTAGGTTCCACCAGAGCCTTAGTAAATTAAAATGAGAGGTAGTTAAACCCATTGCTTTCTCTGAAAATACCCCTACCTTAAGGGGGGGGGGGAGGTAAGAATGTATACTAGGGAGTTTTCTATAATAGAGGTAGTGATTTAGCAACCACAGTTGAAAATGGCAACTCAGTCGTTTACATGATGCAGTCACTAAATGAAACTGAAACTGTACTTATAATCTTACTTCATCTTTCCTATACTTTAGAAACCTACAGAAGTTATAAATGTGAGGGTTGGTTGCAAAATGACTTTATCATCACCATTGTAACTGCAAGCAATCACTGTCTGAGGCAATTGCTAAATGAGAACTACGTGTAATCTCTTCAAGTTCTATGATTCTGTTCTCAAAACTTCATGTCTCCACTATCTCCCCAAATTTGGGGACTACTGGCTAACCATACAATTTAAAGCTTTCTGGTTTTATACACCTTGATTTATAACTGAAGGTGCAGTATAATCTCAATCAGTTCTGTCCACTCCAAAATCAATTTTTAAAGTATCAATCTTAAGCTTCTGTCTTAAAGTTGTAAGTTTAAATGATTTGTTAATGAAGACCAAATTAAGAAAAAAAAATAAAGTTAGTACAAAGTAGTTTGCAAACCTCCTTTAATAGGATATAATAAATTCATTTTAAATCCCTCACAAATGATGAGACACTTTGTAGACTGTCATGGATTTAAGTATAATGCCAACCATAGCTAGGAATTACATGAAATTAGCCTTAGATTTTAAATTGGAAATTTGCAGTTGCTGCCTCCTTTTTCTCTGGAAACTGCTTTAACAGCTATAGTTGCAAGTTAAACTATACTTCACACTTAGGAAAACTGCCAAAAATACATAAATTTATCTAAACTTATAAGAAGCAAAAATATGGTCTATATTTACTTACATGAAAACATATTTTACTTGTCTGGTCATTTTCTTAGGGCTGTGAATCCCTGCTTGATCAAAACTGATTGATTACATGCCATTAGGTCAAGTTAACTCTTGATCACCAAATGTATAGACCTTCTCCAATATATGATCTGGTCTGGCCCTTTAAGTCTTTCAGCAGTGTTTAAGTGAATCTTTTCTGCTGGTCATCCTCGTTCTCACTTTCCTTCCATCTTTCTTTTCTATAGACCACAGGTATCAAACTTGCCGCGTCACATGACGTGTTGCAACGTATTTTGCATTGCTGGAGCCGGAGCCGGGGTGGGCGTGGCCTCCATATGATGCAACCAGCCCACAGGCCGGCAGTTTGACACTCCTGCTATAGACTTCTCAAAGAAGCTGAGTCTTCATATAATAAATTGAGCCTTGTTATTTGTGCCTTGAGTGACACTTGTATGTTGCTTTATTCTATGATCCATTTGGCAATCCATAGTATTCTCAGTATTTTAGTCTTCTCCAAAAGCAAGATCTCTTTTAATCCTGCTTTTTCAAAGTCCATCAGTTCCATAGAGGCTTTTCAACTGGTGGTACGTGTACCACCTGTGGTACATTAGCATGTGGCAGGTGGTACGCGGCCCTGTCCAGCCAAGTGTAGTGGGGGAGGGAACGAGCCAGTGCAGCGCAGGACTTACTGTGAGAGAGTCCTCCGCAGCTGCAGAGTGGCTGGGGTGAGGCAAAGGCCCCAGGATTGGCACTTCCGGCTCACCCAGAAGAGAAAGGAGGAGGGGGGCAGAGACAGGAGAGGCTATAAAAGGAGGCAGTTTGGGCGGGAGAGGGAGAGAGAGAAAAAGATGCAGCTTTGGGAGGAGGCAGAGTCAGCTCTAGCTGCACCAAAGGGAAAGAAGGAGGAGGGTGGGGGAGAGGAGAGATCAAGCAGGCCAGCCATGAGACGATCTACAACTTCTGTGGCAGCCATCCGTGCTGGCAGCAACAAACAGGCAAGAAATGCAGCGGGGGAGGGGTCGCCCTCCACGAGGAATGAAAAAAGGCAGCATTGGCTGGAGGTCAGGGAGGGAGGGAGATGGAGAGTGGAAGGATTCTTATGTGCTTTTGTGACTTTGAAATTCTGGGATTTGTGCAATGTCGGCTTTGTGTTCTTAAGGAGTGTTCAGCAATTTCTATTTGGCTGATGGCTAATGTCTTGTGTTAGATTCTATTGCTCTGCTATTGTTAGCTGTAAGTTTTGCTGCAAGGGATTTTGAAGTATTTTTCTCCTGAATGGATTTTGCCTGTAGCATTCCTTTACTTATGAATGGAGCCATTTGGGGAGGCTGCCTTAGCCAGCAGCCAGTACTTGCCACATTTTTTTTCTTCCTTAAGTGCAGGCTGCCAGCTCCTTAACTTTTCTTTCTAGCCAGTAGCTAATTCTTAAAGGGGAATGCGCCTTTTTTAAGCTAGTTCACTCAGCAGCTTGTCTTTTCTGTCTCTGGAGGCTTTTCCTTGTTTGATAAATATGGAAGAGAGAAAATGGGGGGGGGGGTTTCAAATTCTTCCTTCAGAAGGAGATGGGAATGAGAAAGAGGGAGGGAGGGAAGTCCCGCCTTAGCACTTGGCCACCAGCAGCCCTGCCATTGACTTTGCTTGTCAAAAGGTTGCAAAAGGGGATCACATGACCCTGGGACACTGTGACCATCATAAATATGAATCAGTTGCCAAGCATCCAAATATAAATCACATGACCCTGGGCATGCTGCAATGGTCATAAGTGTGAAAAATGGTCATAAGCCATTTCAGTATAATTGCAACTTTGAACAGGTGTTTTGGGGGTTTTTTTGGTCATCAAGTTTTTGACACCTTGCTAGTTGGTACTCGAATATTGCCATATCTTAAAAGTGGTACAATCAGTGAAAAGGTTAAAAAGCCTTGCCATAGAGCATCACAGAGAAAACCATTGTCAGCACAATTCTGATCTTTGTCAGTACAGACATATCATGGCATCTGAATATCTTTTCTATTGCTACTCTACCAAGTGCTAGTCTGCAGTGTACTTCTTGACTGCTTGTTCTTTTACTGTTGATTCTAAAAGGCAGAAGCTATCCATCACTTCAATATATCTGTTGTCCCTTATAAGAATGGTTGCTAAACCTGTTGTCTTAAGTTCTGTTCATTTTAATTGTCTCAGTTTTTCACTGTGCTCCTTGACTTTCATTATTAAACCATCCAGATCATTTGCATTTTCAGCTATCGGTGCAGGTTCATCACTGTGTAGTGCATGATTAAACCTACAAACTACATATTTAATTTTATAACAATTTAAAATATGGTAACTGAGCTGCTTAAACTTTACAGAATCCTGAGTTGGCCCATATGATAGTACTCATGAATACATAACATTATGCATTTCAATACATTCCATACAAATCAATGACCAGTTTTTCCAAATTGTAATTCTACTTCAAAACGCAGGGAGTAAATCTTCATTAGTATAATAGCACAATTGTCAAGAACTGAAAAAAAAAATTCCTTCTGTGGGCAAGCAATTTATGGACTAAATTAATCTGATTCAAATTATTCCACCTTTGAAAGACCGAGGTTGCAATTCTAAATCTAATTGACAGTAAACTGAATTTAGAGATGACTGTACCGATACATCAAAACACTTCTTGTCTCCAAGTTTTATTTTCCTAAGCAGCCTCTCATTATTGGTTTCCATTTGAAAAATTTCTATAGCCCACATAAGAGCAGAATTTTCTCAATGTAATTTTACTTTTTGCAAAATACAATGGATTTATCTTGTCATTTCACTTGCCAGTACTGTACATATTTCTTAGTTATCGGTGGCACTTTTTGAAATAAAGTTTCTGATCGGAACAAGATTATTCCTGTGTCTGTTCTTCCCCATCAACTGTGCTAATGATAAATTCAAACTAGGGCTGTTTGAACAAACAAATACTGTATATGTACTATATAATGTATACATCTACAGTGAAAATAGATTATAAACATATGGTTATTTATTCATTTATATTCTGCCTTTTGAAAATGTAGTGATATACAGCAATTGTATAAAATAAGTTAAAATTGAGATTCACTTTGTCAACTTTACAGCTGAGTAAGTAACTTATTTATGAATTACGGTACTGAATTACTGAAAATTACTGAAATTTTTTGATTAAGGTAATTTTTTTAACATTTGGGCTCTTGCTGCTGGAGAATAATATTGAATAATAATATTGAATTTCCACTCTAGAAGATAAAATACATGTGCAAAGTCATAGCAGGAATCTGAACTAAATCCATTGTGATGTTTTGCAGGAAAAAAAAAGAATTCACCTTTTGACTGAAGAATCAACCATTCAACTTCCATTATATTTGGATTTTTAGTATATCTTTGTTTATAAATATTAAATCCAGATTTTGACCTAAAATACATTTTAACCAGCTAGGAAAGTAGTTCATAACTCCCATTTTTGGTACCGATAGAGAAATATATAATATTCTTGGTACATGTCTATTGGCAGTAAGAAATGGAAAAGCTGCAGTTATCCATGATGGTTCCTTCTGATATAACCAGGGTGGCCATCAATACTTCACAGAAATTACAGCAGAATTTGATCCAATTATACACCAATCCATTTTACTGAGAACCAGAAAACTGATATTTCACAATAAAAACTTCAGGGGCCCGATAATCCCAATTTAAACACTTTTTTTTACTGAGATGGAGACTGTAGGCACTAATATGGGCCATTATTTCAAGGATTCATGAGCAGTTGACACAAAAAGGGAAGAGACAACTAACTGATCCTTGCTCTGTAGATTGGAAGAGAAACTTCAGAATAGCCTTTGTTTCGGTTTGGATGAGAAAATATATCCAATCTGTATGAAAAAAAGCTATTGACCCATGTTTAAATTTTGATGACACATTTGGTTAGTTTTGCATGGTCTGGAAATACAGTCCTTTAGCTTAACAGATAGCTTGAACATATAGATTTCATCTACCATAAACAAAGCCATAATGTTGTTTTTGGGACTGGGTTTGAATCCAGCTACTGTGGTTTGTAAACCAAGCATTATGCCTTACTGTCCCATGGCATGTACACCAAACAAGTTGTTCAACAATAAGTATAGCTGGATTAAGCCATTTTTGCTTAATCTGGTTTAGCAAATAAACCACATTGGGTCTTAACATGTTGCATGACCAATGTAAGAACCGTGTGAAACAAATCATGACTCTTCCACAGACATGAGGCTAGGTCATAAATGAGCTCAAAGTAATGTTTGTTTGAGAGCCACATTGATGAAATGGTTAAGGCAGGGTTTCCCAACCCCCAGGCCGCAGCCCAGTACCGGGTGGCAGCAAACGGGCAAGGGTGCAAAACTTCATTTGCACTGAACCATCACTCTCTCCCGCCGCCACCACCACCACTGCTGCTGGTCTACAGAGCCAGAAAGACTGGGGACCACTGGGTTAAGGCATTCAGGATAGAAACTGGGAATTCTAGTCCCACTTTAGGCACAAAGCCACCTGGGTGGCCTTGGGCCAGTAATTTTTCTCATCCCTAGAAAGGAAACAATGGCAAACGATTCTGAAAAAAAAAATCCCTTTACTAAGTGCAGCTAAGAATTTGACAGAATGGGAAAAAAAGTTTGTTTATATGCCATAATTGTCAGATTTATACATTATACTAAGCCACTATGTTCTTAGTTTATACAGATCTGAAATCTTAATAGTTCACACAATGCTATACTCAGCGATTATACCTAACATTATGAAGTAGCATTATATGTGAATGTCAATGGAGATTCTCAGTCATCCAGGTCATGGTTGTCCCAAAGGTGCTTTTTCAAGAGGCAACTGGGCTTTCTTGTTTTTCTTTGAAGACGTTTCGCTTCTCATCCAAGAGGTTTCTTCAGCTCTGACTGGATGGTGGGAAATGGAAGGATTTACATTTCTTGCAGACAGCTGGTCATTTGCATTCTTTTAGAGAGTCGTTGAGTCCACTTGGAGGTTTATCTGTGCCCTCAAGGTCACCTACACTGCTCAGGAAGATCTTCAGCCAACACAGCATATGTACACACTTTAAACCCAAGAATACACTAAAGCAGAAGCTTGTTCAACCCAAGGATAAAACATCCAAACATAAACTAAACAATATGGTATATGCAGTACAATGCAGTGAGACATGTGCAGATCTGTACATTGGGGAAACAAAACAACCACTTCATAAATGCATGGCACAACACAGAACAAACCCATCATGACAAAATTCAGCAGTCCATCTGCACTTAAAAGACAAAGGGCACTCTTTTGAAGACAGCAAAAGTCCACATTTTGGACAGAGAGGACCGCTGGTTTAAAAGAGAGGTCAAAGAGGCCATCTATGTCAAAATTGAACAGCCCTCTCTCAACAGAGGGGGAAGGATACGACATCTATCTCCAGTCTACAACACAGTCCTTTCAGCAGTTCCACACCCATCTGCACTACTTAGGTGACTTTGAGGACAGATAAACCTCCAAGTGGTCTCAACAACTCTCTAAAAGAATACAAATAAATCCTTCCATTCCCCACCATCGCTGAAGAAGCTTCTTGGATAAGAAAAATGTCTTCAAAGAAAAACAAAGTCCAGTTGCCTTTTGAAAAAGCACCTTTGGGACATATGTCCATGTCCACTGCCTATGGCACTCTTCTATACCTAATAATTATATCCAAGATGGGGACTACAGCCAAGAAATTAAAAGACGCTTGCTCCTGGGGAGGAAAGCTATGGCAAATCTAGACAGCATACTAAAAAGCAGAGACATCATCCTGCCAACAAAAGTACGTATAGTCAAGACCATGGTTTTCCCAGTTGCAATGTATGGCTGTGAAAGTTGGACCATAAGAAAGGCTGAGCACCAAAGAATTGAGGCCTTTGAACTATGGTGCTGGAGAAGACTCCTGCGAGTCCCCTGGACTGCAAGGTGATCAAACTGGTCAGTCCTAGAGGAGATCAATCCTGACTGCTCTTTAGAAGGCCAGATCCTGAAGTTGAAACTCAAATACTTTGGCCACCTAATGAGAAGGAAGGACTCACTGGAGAAGAGCCTAATGCTGGGAAAGATTGAGGGCAATAGAAGAAGGGGATGACAAAGAATGAGGTGGCTAGATGGAGTCACTGAAGCAGTAGGCGTGAGCTTAAATGGACTCCAGAAGATGGTAGAGGACAGGAAGGTCTGGAGGAACATTGCCCATGGGGTCGCGATGGGTCGGACACGACTTCACAACTAACAACAACAAAACACATTTAGTTCAAAATTGTCAATATTTTTTACTAACACATGGATCATTACAGAATTAAGCAAGTCATTTCACTGTCAATGGATTGCTTTCCCTCAATACACATTTAACCATAAATCTCAGTTAGCAATGCTTTAGCAATGATCGGTAAAGACCAAGAAGAGCAGATTGCAAGTTATCAAAGAATGGAAGTATTTACCAGTTTTAAGCACAGGTTTTACATATTTTAATCTTTTTACTTTTCCATATAATTTATATATTTTTATTTATAAATTTCTTAAAAAAAATATTACTATGGTGTGCTACAAAAATGTTTCCAGAAGATAAAATGTTCAGTTCTACAAATTTTTACCACTGGAAGAGGATTCACTCTACAAAGAATAACTTATCCAAGTCAAAGTGATGGATTTTTATTTAAGTTTTTTTCCCAAGAAACAATGCCAAATGTATTCTGAACACTCTGCTCTGCTCAATTTTCTATCACCATTCTTTTCTTTAATGTTCTGATTTTGGGGTACTGTTCTTTCCTATGTCCATGACTTCCCACGACTTTTTGCAAAATTGTCTTTGAGTCCTTCCTTTAATCTATCCATTTTTTTGCCAAATGGTTATTTCCGATAAATATTTTAAATTATTCGTCATAATTTTTCATAACAAAACACCTAGTACCGCTACAAGAGCATTAGCAAACGATCAATAGTAAACCTTAATTTAACTTAAAAGTCAAGCAAAGTTTTTTTCACAATATATATGACAAAATGCCCCAGAAGATATGAACATTTACTACAATATAAATTTTAAGTTGAGTTCCCCTCCAAATAACACCTAATTCTATGGTATACATTCTAACATTCATAAATTGGAATAGCATAGGATGCTAAATTTTAATTTGTTATCATTTTTGTTAGGGGCTAAGTTAACATTAACATACATCAGTTATAATAATAACTGGAAAAGCCACAATACAGTTCATATATTGCTATAAACATGCTTTACATACTACAGTATCTAAACTCATACAATTTACTTAGCCAAAAACCAACCAATCAGATCAAATCTTAAGTTTGACACAAAATTAATTGGCTTATTTTAGCAAAATAGGTGCTAGTGACATCAGTGTAACAATAGGAAGAAGAGATAAGTTTTACTTAATATACTAATTTTGTTTCCTTCATAGAATCACAGAAGAAAATAATTAGAGGATGAGATAGAGGTTAGTTTGGAGTTCAAATATTGAAGATTGCATTCACGTATCACATTAAACCACTACTTACTTTTCTTTTAGGCTACAGTTTGCTGAATAAATTATAATGGGTGAGTAATCTTGCTTACTAATGGGTTCAGATGAGAATAAATCACAGGTTGAAAAGCTATTGTAAAACAAAGCGAATCAAAATTCAGTTTTCTTTAATTCTTTTCAGTTCTGATACTGGCTTGAAGCAGAGTGAGAGCCTTAAACGGTTTCATGGTAAAGACCAACCTTTATCAAAAAGGTATCAACATTTTTTCATAAAAAGAGGTACTAAACATGGATGTTCACTTCACTTATTGCTATTTCATCAGAACCCTTAACAAAGGAAATAAAGTGTGTTTGGAAATACAGGGATTAGAAACTAATTGCACCCACTATAAACCTTTTTGTTAATGCTACTGCTCTAATTGTGTGAAACACAAGAGAATTCTACAATTATGAATACTCTTCTGACTTTTGGAAAATTAACACATTTATGACATAGCATTTCTAATTCACTATTTAGATAAAAACTCCTACAACAATACAAAGTCTATTGAGCAACTCATCAGGAATTCAAATCAGTAACAATCAATTATCTAGAGGTTTATATTCCCAAACATTTGGACAACTATTTCAAACCACTGGTTAATTACTTAGTTAGGAAAATGGAACAGCAGTCAAAATTAGAATTATAATGGTTTGCTCACAAAATAGTGAGAATAGGTAGGTGTGGTAGTTAAAGACACCAAGCCGGAAACAGGGAGACTATGAGTTCTAGTCTTGCATTAAGCATGAAAGCCACATGGGTGAGTTTTTCTCTGTCTCAGGAAGAAAGCAAGAGCAAGCAACTTCTGAAAATCTTGCCAAGATAACTACAGGGACTCAATGCCAAGAGTCAAGACTGATTCAAAAGCATACACACAAAACAGTAACAATAACACTATTTCCTTACTTCTTATGCCTTATGATTAGTAAACACAGTAGAAAAAAACAGGACCTAATTTTTATAAAGTTTTGTATAAAAACATCAAAAGATGTGCTCTTGGAATTCCAAATCTTTTGTCTTTTGATATTAATTGTATCAATATTATTTTTAGCTTGATAAAGTCAGAATTGATATTTAAGATGGAATGTTTAAGAAACAGTATTAAAAATTAGGGTACTTCCTCTTGTTTCTTCTGAATATGTTCAAGAAAATGGAACATATGCATCCATCACCCCTTCATACTTTTATAAAAGTGTTATGATGAAAACAAAATTAAATAGTATCGTGCGTGGGAAATTAATGTTATTTAAAAAAATTTCCACAGGGACTTTGAAATGACAGGAACATTCTTATAACTAGCAAATAACTGCAAACATTTTTAAGAATTTTAACTCATTCACGGTTTGAAATATATATTCTGCATCTTACTGCAGTTCTAGCAATCAGAACCTATATAGCTAAAACCATGACTAAATTTGAAATTAAGCTAAATTCATCACTCAGTAGGAGAAAAGGAGAATTTCAAAAATTTACAACATTCTGTTACAAGATAAAATTTTTCAATTGGTTAAAAGTAACATTGCCATCAGATATAAAAAAAAATATCTTAACTTCATGGTTATTTTCTGGTAGAGAAAACCACTCAAATCAATTTTGCCTCAAATTAGGGAAAACTCAACAAAAGCAATCTATAGATACTGTATTAAAAACTAAAGAAACTCAACATGATGAGTTCCAAGCCCCATTTATTGGAGGAAATATAAAGAAACAGGTAGATATTTTACAATGTGGTTGTTCTGTACAGATAATCCTCAACTTATGACCTTGAGCCTATAATTAAGGTTGTTAACTGGATCATCACATCACTGGTCCGATTTTACATTTTTTTTGA
Source organism: Protobothrops mucrosquamatus (assembly GCF_001527695.2). NCBI lineage: Eukaryota > Metazoa > Chordata > Lepidosauria > Squamata > Viperidae > Protobothrops > Protobothrops mucrosquamatus. The sequence goes on from NW_015386336.1 coordinate 297,341, forward strand.
GGCAGTCACTAAGCAAATGGAATGGTCATTAAGCAAACAGTGGCTGTTAGGCAAATCCATTGTCTGGAAGCAAACACCGGTTTCCAACAAAAAAAATATAAAGTGCAGTCACATGACTGTAGAACATTGTAAATGGCCATAAATGTGGGCCGGTTGCTAATTGCCAAAAATGCAATCATATGACCGCAGGGGGACCCAGCATTTGAACTTCGAATGTGTGTCATAAGTACTTTTAAGGTCCATCATAACTTCAAACAGTCACTAAGCAACTGGTCATAAATTGAGGACTATCTCTAAAATATTTCAATCCTTTTGGATTTAAGTTTTTATTAAATAGGCAAGCCATAACTCTGGTCATTTCATTGGATCTTAACTTGGCCTTTTTCTTTTGGATAATCCAACCAATACCTTAAGAGACAAGTATTAAGAAGATCCTGGAAAACAGGAAAGAACTGGAAATGTTGCCAAGGTGACAAATATGTTAGAAAATCTCCATAGTGGGAAATTTGACCACCAAAATGGCAATATCATATGATTTTCCTTCACTTAATTTGTATTTATTATGCACAACAAAGTCATAATAATTGTCTATGAGCCAGTCCATAATCTGAGTTATATGTATTTTGCTTCTCTATATACTCCATTATCTTGTTAATATATATATATTTAAATACCAACCTAAAACCAAGCTGATATTAGTATTAACTGTGGGTTACACACTCATTTCTTAATCTAGATGAAAGAGGCATGCCTGTACCAAGAGCAGAGCAGAGGCATGTCTGGTTTAATTATAGTTATACTTTTTTTTAATAATGTATTTCTTCAACTTCAATCCCATCTTTCTCCACTATTACCATTACCGAACAGCATGTTTGACCAAATCAACAGCAGAAGCCCCTCAATGTACTTTATAAAGGAAAATGTTTTTGCTTACTGGCAGAAAGATAACTAAGATGTAGTTGTTCTGATGTTAACTTTACTACCTATAGTATAGAAAATATCTTATGTCTTTTCAGAGGAAATATTTTCTACACATTGTGTGAATCAATTTTTAAGCCATGATTTACAAACTACAATGGCTGAGTTTATACAACATATGAAGCTAAAACCAAGCAAAGGTCACAGTATATGGTTAGGTAAAGTGCATGAATCCCACAATGAAATTGGAAGGACATGAATTGCTTCCCTGCTCTTATTAAAAAATTGAAGCTCTTAATTTACTGCAGTGGTTTTGAATTCTCCATGTTTATCTCTTTTATGAACTCAAGAGCAAAACATAATGCCATTTCAAATATAACTACTATATTTGGGCTGCAAAAATCCAGCCAAATATTTCAAAGTAGGAGTTACAGCCCTAAAGAATAAAATATAATCTAAAATCCCATCTGGTAATATAAAAACTGTTTAGGATGTGTTATTATATTTACCTGTGTTAACATTCTATTCTGTGAAGTAACAAATTGGTATCACACTCAAAACAAAACAGGTAAGAAAACTTCTATGTGCATGCATCCATATCTAGAAAAAAAGCAACAGTTTTTTCCTTTGATAATTATATTTTCAACATACAGCTACTTTCCAGTTATACACAGACATTTTTAGCTTCCCACCTTTCTACTACAGTTCTTGTTATCTAAGAGTTGGAAGGACCTTAGAATAGCATTTAACAGTGGGTGGGCCTGGAATGCAAAATGGCAAAAAAATAAAGAAAAAAAATAACCCATTACCCATTTCCCTTTGTGTAGGCACGAAAGTACAGTGATTTTTTTTAATATTGTAGATGCTTCTATTAGGAATTTCCTCAATCATGTTCAAGTTATCAGAATGTTTCAGGTATTAAAATCCAGTATCATCTTATTAATCCTTTGCAGAACTTTGGAGGGAGTTCAGTGTTTGGATGTCAGAGTTAGCGTAGATGACACACGGAAAATCTGTGGCAACATGTTACTCAGTTGGTAAAACATTTCTTCAGAAATACTTTGTGGTACCAAGAATTGAACAGTTCGAGAAATCCCACCATCCCAGGAAGCCATTTCCATCATAAATCCTTTGACACACTTAAATACAAGTTCTGCTCTTTTCAGACACCAAGATATTGTCATTTCTTCAGACATATCATGTATCAGCAGAAGAGGAATACTAATTGTGGTGATGTCATGGGTGCAGCACACTTTAAGGATATTTCGGAGGCCCATGATTGCAGGATCCCGGGCTGTAATATTACCGGACCTCACATTGTCATCCACACAAAGATGAAAAGTCACATGAATTTCAGAGAGATTTGAATGTCGGGTGATATAAAATTCTCCTGGAAAAATATTTAATTGATTCTGTTCCCCATTCTTAGATTTATCTTCACTGCCACTATTTCTGTTTCCTGCTTCGTTTAGTCTTTTGGCCTTACTACTGTGTTGTGCTCGAGCATAAAGGACAACTTGCTGAACAACTTCAAGCTGCTCCTGAACTTCAGGAAAATGGAAATCTGTACACTCCTGGCAAACTGTTGCAAAATCTCTTTTGATCCCACTATACGAACTGATGCGATTATCCACAAGCAAGACTAGACCACAAAGGGAAGTTGAATAAAGTGATAGTGCAGTCTGAAGACGGTGGAGTTTGACTCCGCTGCGGTGACTGCGCTTGTGCTTGCAGAAATCTAGCATATCTGCCCTCAGTAGTCGCAGATTATGCATGGTTTTCAGCTGTGCTCCCAAATGGATAGTGAAACTTTCTTCCAATTGCCTCTGGTCCTCAAAGAGTCTTCCAGTTCCTTCTTCGGATTCTCTCCACTGATTAGGAGTAACTTTGATCTCATCACCAATAGTACTGTTGGGATTTTTCAGATCCTGGTGAAGTTTTACAACCCATTCTTGATACTCTTGTTTTTGGATTGCAGTGGTTTGTTTCAATTCATTGTTCCACTTGTTCTCCAGAAGCTGCTGGGATTCGAAGTGCTGAGCTGCCAACTTGTTTACATCGTGATCTGTTAATGATTTCCCCAGTTCTTGCATCACCTTATCCATTTCTGCCCTTTGTCTTTCTCGCAGTTTTTTAAGCTCCACGTCCCTTTCACTTATTAATTCAGAGATGCTAACAAAATAATTATGTTCCAAGTTTAACAGCGTTTCAGAGGCAGGGGAGTGGATCAAGTCATGATAAACATCTGCAAAATCTTCATCCCAGCTGGGGTCTTCTGGTCTGGCATACTCTGATGTTGCCTCAGTGTAAGCTTGGGCCCAAGCCTTCGCCAGCTGGTGTAAATCCATTTTGCCAGATCTTACAGCTTCCAGAGCCGCTTCCGCTTCTCTGTCAAAATCTTCTACAGATTCCTCCTCTACGAATTTAGCAAGAGACTCCCTTAAGCCATTTTCTACGAAGCAAGGCAAATTATGAAGAAGCATCAGACGCCTAGGCAAATGACTAACGTTTTCTTGGGCGGGGAACGTCAGCGGCACGGTAAGCGCAAAACGCTGGCTCCCAGCGTTGAATTCATACACAAATTCTCTCTCCATCCTGCGGCTTTTCCCTTAGCGACTCTTCCTGCCGAGGGCCCGGGTGCCTTCCTAAGCGTTTTTCAATTTATGTCCTTTTCAAAAGCAACCGCACCCCCCCCCCCCACGTGCGCTTCCGCTTCTCAGTCGCTTCTGCAGCGCCCGCTGCCTTTAAATGGGGCCGGCTTCCGGAGTAGAGAGAGAGAGAAAGGCTTTCCGGCCCGGTGGGCTCTTCGAGCCTTAAGCGAGCAGCGTCGTCGTTTTGGGGCGAGGGTCGCAAAACGGCGACATACGAATACCCCGGGCGTGACGGGGGCTTCCGGGTGCGCCCAGGCCGGCTCCGGCGCGAGTAGCTTCCCAAGGAGGCGAGTCGCTGCTGCTGCTGCTGCCGCCGCGCAGCTGAGACCGTCCTGAGCCACGGTGGGCCTCTTGAGGACCGACTACCGCCCCGGCTCGCCTTTCAGCGGGGCAGAGGCGAGACGGAGCCCTTCCCGCCGCGAGGTCCAGCCTCCTGCAAACCGGCGAGAGGGGCGGGCCTGCGTGCAGCCGCGGCCCCTGGGTGGAGAGCGAGGGCCGGCCTTGGTAGGCTCAGCCCCTGTCGTCGTGTTTACATCCGTCCCGCTCGGGGTTCCCCCCCAAGGCGGCCTCGGCCCCCCTGCCCGAACCCAGCTTCGCTCCCTCCAGGCCGGGTCAATGCGGCGCTTTTCGCCGGGCCATGGACACCAGCGACCTCTTCACCAGCTGCAAGAAGGGCGACGTTTGTCGCGTGCGGTGAGGCCTGGGCCGAGGCTTCAGGGGGGCTCCGGGCGGGCCGAGGGTGGAGAAGGTGCGGCTGGCCCGTCTGGGGCATGACTGACCCCACCCCTCCGCGGTGGGCCGGGTGTTGGTAGTACCGGGTGGTATATAGCTCCTAGTGCTCGGGTTTGGCCGCCCTTGTATTTGTTGAGAGTCGTTGCGTGTTTTGTTTACGAGCGAGAACTTTTCAGAGTGGGTTCTTGCGTTTTCAGACTCTTCCAACGTGTGAAGGTGGAGCAGGCTGTTCCAAGCACTTAACTGAACGTGCTTCTAATTATTAGTTATTTATTTGCCATCATTTTAAGGATAACAGAAAATGCAACCACTTGTTATTTGGCATGCAAGGGGAAAAGTTGACTCTTGTTGACGGAAATGTACAATGAAAACTCTGGTTTAGTATTCTAGGTTGGGAACTAGCATTTGGGAGGAAATAAGCTATATATATGCACCACATCTGGCTCTTTGTAGCATTTAGAATAACAGTAGTAAGATGATCAAAAGGAGCATTAGCACTTTTTCTCGTGGCGACTAACGTTTCTTATCACACTACATATATTAAAATATTCAATGAAAGAATGCCTGGTTTACACTTAACTTGCTTTGTTAGAAGTTGCTTATACTGTAGATAATCCTCATTAGCTTTCATCACTCCCATTTCCATTTTCTCTCTTCCAAACGCAGCAAAGTGTGTATGCATACTCCACACATTTGATCATTTCAAGTACTGTATGTGAGAATCCTGTGTTAGATAGTAAGACAAATGTGCGTACAGTATATTAAATATTTGGGACCCAAAAATGATAGAAGGAATGCTGTTTTAATTTTGTTATGATGAGCATACTTTTGGCCTGCCCTCATTTACTTCTCTCCCAAAGCAACTACTATTATTAAGTCTCTTACTCAAGTTGTTTCATGTCAGTAGTGGGAAGTCCATCCTCCTCCTTGATTAGGTTCACTTCCTGGTGACTTGATGGATATTTCAGTGCAATTTTCTTGGCAACAACATGGAAGTGGTTTGACATTGCCTCTGGAATGTTTATTTTGTTTCTTGGCCTAGCCTTGGAATTATCTGGTGCTTTACCATCCAAGTATTAAGTAGAATGAACCTGCCTTATAGTTTCATTTTGTTGTTTTTCCATCAGTCAAGTTATTCTAAATGCTGCCATCTAGCTGAGCCCCTGGTTCTTACATTTTTTCTAAAAAAAAAGTTTTTCTGCTTATCAGCTCTACTTCATCCCTAAAAACAGCTGACAACTTCAGATATCCTAACACAGCTAGTTTAAAAAGTAGAGAGATACAGTATATGTGAGATGAGCTTTGAAGCAATTTATAAACATTCAGTCTCATACTAAAATTACATGGTATTTGAAGATAATTTGAATCTATCTGCTGCTTTTCCGTTAAATGAGTTTAGTGCGGCTTGTAACAAGGAAGAATGTAGCACTGTTACTGTATAAGAGGACATAATCAAGATACAAGCTAATAATAATTGTTAGCAATTTATAAAGAGAGGGTATGTATAAGTAAGCACTATAGGAATAATTATCAATTGATTTAGTCATCTAATGCTAAAATTTATCTCATACTAAGCAATGTCAGTTACCAAAATAATGATTATAACAGATTTAATCAGATTTAAATACTGAAATCACAAACAGACAGTTAATTTCAATTTTCTTATAACAAGTAAGAACATTTTTTTTTAAATCTGATGTAAAACCCATACCAACCAAGATGTACAACAGCAGTAATATAGTAGATGAAGAGAATAATCCAATGTAGTACATTAAATGTTGCCATTTTAGGGTTTTCTTAATTGTTTTCTCTATATCTCTGAAGTTTAAGCTAAACCAATTAGAGTCCTAATTCAACAGTCTGATTATAATACCTTTTCCCCCCTTTTAAAATGATTTTTCAAGAAACAAAAGATGTTTTATTTTTATTTTTGTTATTCAATTTTAATCCCTCCTTTTATTACTTTATAAATAATTCAAGGTCGTGAACATAACTAATAGTTTTTCCTCCTCCTATTTTCCCCACAACAATAACCCTGTAAGGTAGGCTGGGCTGAGATAATGACTGACCCAAAGTCACCTTGCTGGCTTTCATGCCTAAGGCAGGATTAGAATCCATACCCTCCTAGTTTTTAGGAAAATTATTCAGTCAATGCAAATCTAAGCAGCACGGAGCAAAACAATATAACAATACTATTAATGTGTATTTATACACAATAATAATATAAACACATATAGTATTTATATCAGTAGAATGCTATTTTAAAAAATGATGAATAGCATTGTATCCTTACTGTACTACCATTCACCTCTGGCATATGCATTCCTTATTTCCCAGTCCAAATGTTCTCTGATAGAGCTGATATCCTAAATTCCAGGTATGAAGGTCCAATGCTATATTTGGTAATAGAAAATTCCTTAATAGGAGAGTCTCTGCAGAAAATGCTTGTCTCTAGTCCCTTCTACCTTAATTCCTGATGAATGGGAACTCTGAACATGTGGTTCCTGCAGGCAGATTCCATGTGGAGTAAGTGCTCTTAATGATAATGAGACTCCAAGCCACAGGTGTCAAACTCGCCATGTTGCGACGGATCACAACTTTTTTTGCATTGCCGGAGCTGGAGTGAGCGCGGCCTCCGCATGATGCAACCAGCCCATGGGCCGACAGTTTGACACCCCTGTTCCAAGCCATGAAGGATTTAAAAGTAATAATATTGAATTGCACCTGAAAACAAAATAGAAACTGCACTTTGTTGCATGCTTCTATTTCTTCATGCTATATAAAGGACAATATTTGTGTTCATATCAATAATACCTTTGATAGGTAACCTTAAAGAACTTCTGTTATTTGTTTCACAGACACACACACACATGCACACACACACACACACACTCTAGAAGATTGGATGTGATCTACAGTAGGTAGACAAATGGAATGAGTGTAATATGAAAAAAATATTTTTTTGGCAGAATCTCACTTATTTGGGTTGAGTCTTTAAGGGGGCACCGTTGCTGGGACACTTTTTTAATAAAAAGAAAACTCAAGCCATGAATAAAGTGGGTTGGAATAGATTCTTAGTTATTAAAATTGTCTGTTTATCTTTCAGATACCTTCTTGAACAGAGAGATGTTGAAATCAATGTCCGAGACAAATGGGACAGTACCCCTTTGTGAGTGCTTTGGCCTTGAGACACCCATACTGTTTGGTATCCCTTACACAGGGATTTAAGAAAAACTAAGGTCTTTCAGTTTTTGCAGCATTTTTCTATCCTTTCTGGGGTTGTTTTTTTTAAGAAAATGCTTCTTGTTATAAGTATTTTAAGTAATCTCTCCTAGGTTATATGTATGAAGAATACTCCAGTGTCTAGCCCCTCTGTTAACCTGAATACTTTTCTTCCTTGGTAAAAAATATTCTGGGTAACAGTAGAGATTTTATCATTGCTTGAGTGTGGCAATTTGAATAAGTTGCTAGAAAAATCCTGCTAATTTGAATTAGCCAATAGTGTGGAAACATTAATTCTCATAATTGTTTTCAACTTACGTTCAGAGCTATATTATTTTTGAAGCAAAATGACTGACATTTTGCAGGATAGCCTAAGGATCTCTAGAATTATACAAAATGATCTGTCACACCATAAAGATTTCCAATTATTCATTTGTAATGCAATTTAATATGTACTTGTGACTATGCATTGCCTTCATTGTCTATAGAACTCATTTTTTGTAGCATGCTGCCTCAAATTTGTATGTTTGGAGTTTGCAGAAAACTTCTTTCAACCAGTCATTGCTCAGTCTTAGCCATTTGCCAACTAAAAGAGTGCTAATAATCAAGTGCTCCTTTCTCTATCAAGTTGATCAATTGTTTTCTGTGGTTCTTAAATATCCCTTAATCTTCTCTTCACAGAAAGCGACACATATACACTGTTAGCATGTATGTGAAGTGGTGTATCTTAGCACACATTAGGAGAGCATTTGGGAGCTTTTGTGCTACAGCATAGTCCATGACAGCATGTTAGTGAGCTGAACTAAATGAAATGCCAGCTAGATGGTACAAGGGATAAAATGTTGCAGGCAGTTTCTGCAGTGAGAAAACAAAATACTCACTAGCATAGCATTAACTCATTGGAATGTGAGTTTGGTTGATTTTGAAAATTGGGGGGAAAATGAGAACAGTTTTTCAGAGGGTGGTGAGGAAACAGCTTATGTAAATTTATTTTGCATTAGTAGTAGTAGTTGAAAGACAACATTGTGGGATTGGTGAGGATATCTGTTATCTATGAGGTAGGCAAAAATAACTTTATAACTTTATCTTTCAGAATATTATGCATTACATCAGTCCTGAAACAATTGTTTTGGTTATCAGTCTGAATCTAGGAAAAAAATTGAAGTGGTGGTTTTGCCTTAAAAGCCTAAGTAACTTCTGGACAACTTAATATTACTTACACCTTGTTTTATCTTGATTCCTCAAGATGAGACTGGGGAAAGGACTCTTATTGTAGAATGAATTCTTCAGGCAAATGTTTGCTGGCAGTAACCTCTTTCTAAAGCCAAGACATTTAAGTATACATAGTTATATTTAAATCTAAGGCCGAGTGCTTTTTATCATAAGAAATTGCTGCTTAAAGTGTTCATTATTTATCTGATCTGTTCTGGAAATCTTGCATAAAAGGAACAGAACATTTATACTTCTTAAAAATGTTAAATATATCATTTTCTTGGTTTGTTTATTGGAGATGAGTTCTTTCTTCCCAACTAAGGGAATATCAGGTAATATATTTCTTCCATTATGTGACTATCATGCTATACTATATTTTTCTCATAATGGGTTACTAAATAAACTATATAAGCCTGGTCCTAAAATATGCAAAGCTAATAACAAATAGGCCAGATTATGATTTAATATGATGTGTGAACTCAGTGATACAATTAGTGAGAGTGCTTAGGAACCAAGATATATTTTTTTTATTTGCTACACTTGCAACATTCTAATCTTGTGTTTTATTGGAGGTGTCATCCTACACTGTAGTGGAACTGAATAATTAACTTTTTTATTTTAAAATATGGTGCATATACATTCAGCCAAAGTAAACAGCTTTATGAAAGTAAGCTTGACTTTGAAAGCTTGGTTATATTGCGATAATTTGTGGCAATTGCAGCAACACTTTTGGATATTTGAATGCTTTATCATCATGATTTTACAAGTAGCCCTAAACTTACAACTATAATTGAGCTTGGAATTAGGGTCATAAGTCATTGGAGTTGTAAGTTGAGGCACCCATGTGACAAGAAGGAATTTTCCAGCCTTTTTCACCGTGGTCATTAAGCGAATGTCACGGTTTTTAAGAAAACCCATTTCTTCAAATGGGCTTTTGTTTGGCCAGAAAATGAGCGAAAAAATCACAAATCACATGACTGTGGAACTCCCAATTGGTCATAAAGCTGACATGCCCAACATGCAGTCAAGTGATTGCAGGAGGCACTGCACTACCCTTTACGATTGTTGAGGTGCATTATGGGCTGTAAAGTGCCCATTCTGTGGATGTTGTAACTTCGACTGGTCATAAAACGCCCAGTAGTTAAGTGAAGATACCTGATAATATCTTAACGTGGTAGGGGAGACCTGGCTTGACAGTAGTACATTTAAAAGGGATTTGGGTGGCCTTACTGACCGCAAGTTCCAGGTTAGCCAGCAGTGTGATGCAGCTGCTTAAAAGGCAATTGCTATCTTGGATGTATTAATAAGAATATAAAGTCTGAATCACAGGAAATTATTGTTCTATTTTAGTTTGCCCTGGTCAGACCCCACTTGGAGTACTGTGTCTGGTCCTTAAAAAGGACAAGGAGAACAAGTTCAAAGGAAGGATACCAGGATAGTGAAGGGCCAGAAAAGCAAGCCTACAAAGAATGTTTAAAGGAGATTGAGGAAGAGATACCAGAACATCTTCAAGTGTCTGAGGAATGGTCACACAGAAATAGGGCATAGACTTATTTTTTATTGCCCTTCACAGGTGAAGGAGTTAAAGCCACAAGGGAGCTGTTTCAGGATAGATGTTGGGAGGAAATTTTTGATTGTATGAATTGTCAGCCAATGGAATAGGCTGCCACATAGCGTAAGTTCTCCTTCCCCGGAGATCTTAAAACAGAGGCTGGTTGCTGGATGCTCATCTTTCAGACTTGCTCAAGATTAAATTATATTTAAGATATCTGAACTCTAGGATTATTCATGTTCGCTACTTCCCCTGTATATGACATAAAGTTACTTTAGTCTGCTTTGGCCTTTTCATATTAAAAAACAGAGCAATAACTCTGAAGAGACCTAATCTTTCATGTAATTCTAGAGTTCCCATTCAATTGCAGAATTGGTGCTATGGACCAGCTTTTGGGACTCATGATGCATTGTTCTGTAAAGATTTTATTTTTATTAGTTTATTTCTGATCTCACTGTTCTCTTTTATAGATACTATGCTTGTCTCTGTGGACATGAAGAACTTGTGCAATACCTTCTAGCCAGTGGTAAGAAGTCTGACATATTCTTCTAGAAATAAATATATTTGTCACTTTATGCCCTCCAGAATTGGAACTGTAAAGTTGGCTAATAATCTTGCTGTGATGAAAACTGTAGCTCCTTTCAACTTGTTTTAAACATCAAAGAAATGTTGGTCTTTTCCCCTTGGATCTAACTGGTCCACGTTTTACACTAGAAATACATTCACTTTAAATGGCCAGCTGTTGTAATCTATGAAGTGCCTAGTAGAAGAAACCTGAAAATCAGGAATAGCTCTTTTGGCATAGAGATCCATCTAAACCAAGCTGTAGCTCACCCATATTTTCTTGAGTATTAATACTGTTTCATAATAATTTGATTGCAAGGAAAAATATATTAAAAAGGAATGCAGTTAACTTTATACAATTCTTGTTACCTGAAAGTTTACCTGAGAAAATAAAAGTCAGACATTAAAACCAAATAACTTCTATAGAGCCTTTAGAGATTGTGGTTTAAATCATAAGGCAGATACATGTCTTAATACATGAACATATTCCTGAGGTGATTTGCTGCTTTTCTAAAATTAGGGATACAGGTACAAGATATTTTACAATTAAAATTTTTTAACAGAAGCTGTATGTAAGCCAGTCACCTAGAAATGAAACTTATTAGCTGAGAATATTAATATATAATACTCAATTCACTGAAATGACAAAATCAAATTATTTTCATTGTTTTTCTACATCTCTTGTACTTTGTATGTAAATTGATTTTCTCTATTATTTCAGCCCACTAGGGTAGCTCAATGTAATAGTCTAATATTCTGAGGATCTAAATTTCTCCACTACAGGAATTCAGTTTTCATTTTATTAGCATTTTTAGAAACTTGATCTAATTCATGCAACAATAAAAATCTATTTTCTCTAAAATATTGCTTCATAGTCTTAAATGAGCTCTTAAGTGGATGGAATTTGATTTTATTTCGTAAGCTTTTCTTTGGACCTAAAAATAACAGTTATGTCTAAAGGCTCTATAGAAATTATTTGGTTTCTCTCTGTTACCATGCCAAAAATAATACTGATAAAAAGGTGTTATGTAATCTGGTACATTTTTACATTATGTAAACTGATCTTCCTTACAGGTGCAAAATGTGAAGCAAACACCTTTGATGGTGAACGTTGCTTATATGGAGCTCTAAATGATACTATTCGGCGGGTATTGAAGGAATATAAGCAGATCACTGCAAAGTGCATGAAGAGGGACTACTATGATGCCTTTCTTCAGCGGTAAAGAGATGTATTCTGATGTTGGCAAAAGAGTCATCTTCGGAGGGGGCTGTATCATTGTCTTCTATTTCTTATCATGCTTTCCCATAGCAATAAAAGTGACAATTTTAAGTTAGGGCACTATGTTATATAGAAGTATGCAGGGTTCCTCTGGGATCGACAGAAAACTAGGAATTTCTTCGGTGTAGAAACGGACCTGAACGGGTCATATATCTGAGTCATTTTATACAGAAACTCGACTTCTCAACCAAACACGTCAATGACACCTTCAGGTCCCTTTCTGTACCGAAGAAATTTCTAAAAACCTCTCCTAATCACGTCCTAAACTAACGGCCCTTAAATTCACCAATTGAAGATGGAGTGTGTAAAAAAGCTACGTGGTGTTTAAAACTGTTCTTTCTTCATACAGTTGTAACTGGTGATTTATATCTTAAGAATTTATCATCCAGAATAAAAACTGTAACAGTACAATAAGAAAAATAGGATGTATCAAATTCAGTATTAATAATGCTTTTTAAAATATTTTCTTTGGAAGGGGGAAGGGAAAGGTGGTGATGTATGCTTTCATTGCATATAAATGTCAAGTTGAGTTATTCCACGCTATTCTTGTTTAATCATGAAACTACTTTTCTCTCTCAATCTCTTTGCAGGCTTCTAGAACAGGGTTACCACAGTGACATTGTTTTTATTGTTCATGGGAAGTCTTTCTGTGCCCATCGCTGTGTACTTGGTGCTCGAAGTGCATATTTTGCAGAAATGTTTGAGACTAAGTGGAAGGGGAAGAATGTCATAGCACTGAAACATCCATTGGTAAGAAACCCAATCTTTGTTTTTTCCTTTCTTACTTACTTTCTTACTCAAAAACAGATGCCAACAAATTTTATTGCAAAGTGATGGAATTATGGGTTACCATTAAGATCATGCTAACCGAAGTATCACACGAGTATCACACATTTCTACTTTCAGATACATTAATCTGCAGTGCAGGTTAACATTCAACAAATGTTATCTGGGAGCTTAAGATGGCAAAAGTGTCAGGAATAAGGAGTGTGCTTCTGCCACCGTGTTGGATATTCCTAAATCTGACCCAACTGATTACATAGTTTGTAAATAGATGACTTATTTCCGTTAAAATTTAACTGCTGAAGGGAATTTTTTAACTTGTTTGCTTGTTATTTTTTGCCAGTGACTCTGGTCAGATATATAAAGTGAAAAGAACAAGTCTAAAAAAGAAACAATATTCATAAAACAGTGGGCACCCAGTAAGCCATCCTTAAACATTCCCCTCAAGGGGGGCTATCCATTCATTTTAACCCAAGGCTGGGGGAAATTTAAACAATGCTTGAATATGGACAAAGTGGGAGCCAAGTGGATTTCTGGGGAAAGGGGGAAGGGGGCTGTTTTAACAGGCAGATCCAGCAACAGAGAAATCCTGCTTCTTAGGTTCCCTATAGATGACCTTGCCCAATTAATGGAATCTGAAGCAAGCCAACTATCAGAATACTCAGGGTGAGTGGACCCCAGAGGACTCATATGGTCCCTCAAATTGCTAGGCTCTATATGCTATGTGGAGCTTTGTGGATGATAACCATCAACATATTGAATTACAGCCAGAAGCCAACTAGTACACACTGTATCCCATGTAGCAGGTGTGTTACAGGACATAATGAGACTTGCCAATTTTACAAACGAGGCTGCATTTTGCACTAGCTGTAGCTGCCCAATTCAGCCAACAGAATTTTCTAGGCCCTGTTTACTTTCTAGTTTATATTATTATTTCTTTCAAACGTTTATATGTAATTCATTTGTTTCATATACAGATAAATCCAGCAGCCTTTAGCTCTCTTCTGCAATACCTCTATACAGGTAAGTCTAATGTGATATATTAAAACTATGGATTTTATTTCTTATTTGTAATAGGTTCTACATAAATTTACTGTTGACATTTTCTTTGAAAGTTTCAGATTTGTTGGAGTTTCTTGAAAGATATTGGGAATGAAGAGATCATGGGTGGCAACTTTTTTTGCTGTGGATTAGAATTAAATAGTTCCAAATGTAGTAGCATAATTTTTGGTAGTTGTAAAACAATGATTTTCAATGGGAAAAAAGAACAAGAAATATAAAGAGTTAAAAGGAGTAAAAGAATAGAATCCTCTTAGGCTTCATGTTAATAAAGATAAGATAAGATAAGATAAGATGATAAGATAAGATAAGATAACCTTTATTGTCATTTTTTTACTGTGGGCACACATCAAAAATGAAATTTAGTTGCCCGCTCTCAAAGTGAAACACATACATGACGCACACCTAAACATACTATGTACAACATATGTATAGACCCACACCCCTACATATACATAATAAATAAATATTAAATACTGTCCATCTTGAATATATAATGGAAGGAGGAAGCTTGAGAGTTCACAAGATTAATGCTGTATGGAATGAAACTATGGCTGAATCTGGATGTTCTGCTACAGATACCACGAAGCCTCCTCATTTAGAAGATAACTTTAAGATACCTATATAACCTGTTCTGTTCACAAAAGTATTAATTGGTGTTATTTTAAGCCACAGGGTGGTGCTGGAGTTTAAGTTTATAGCTATGGTTGTACGGAGGGAGAGACTGTGAGTTCAGAGGACACTGGTAAACAATAACAGGAATGAATTGAAAGAATGAAGTGATAATTAGCACTTTTCTTTTGTTTACCAGGGTGTTTGGACATAGATGTAGAATATGTAAATGACTGCAAGAGATTGGCCAAACAATGTCAGCTCCAAGATCTCATTGAAGACTTGGAAACCAAATGTAAAAAGGTGTATGAATTTGGTAAGTCTCCCAATCTTACTGTCATTCTTTATAAGAAAATGGAAAAGTAGCCATTTCTCTGACATTAATTACCAAAAGGTTAAGTCTTCTAATGGAAGGCACAGGCTTTAAAACAGTTTGGTTTAAGGCATTTGGGTCTTCATGGTACCATGCCACTTCTCCATAACGGATAGATGCCGTTATGGAGATAACGTGAAGGGAGAACCCTAGGTATGCTGCTTCAAGTTCTTAGGGAAAAGGTGGGGTAGAAACCTCCCACTTCACTGGGAGTCACTAGATCAAGCTCAGCTCAACCACTTCAAAGTCAGCCCATNACTTAACACTCCAACCTCTAGCTCGTGTTAGAAGAACATGTCAATAAAATATTCAGTATTTTAAAGTTTTGGTATTTTTGCTTTTGTTTCTTTTAGTTTCTTCCAAGCCAGGAACCTGTGTAAAGGTGCTTACAATTGAACCGTCAGGTAATTCACAGTTGCAGGAAGACCTCGCTCTACTAGCAGAGTGCGCCTTGCCAGCTGAATTCAGGGTAGGAAGTATTTCATTTCTTGTTTCCATCTCTTTGATGTGTTCTTCCATTTGAATAATCTAATATAATTACATTTAGCTTAATATTCTGCCAGGTAATTAATTTGATCACTTATTTATTAGATCCAGGATCCCCCTGAGTCATTAAGGTGGCCTGGGAGATGATTTACAATTAGGTCCGTGCTGTATTATTGGCTGGGGAGAGGGTGGTGCCTTCAGTCATGCAAGAAATAGCCATGTGCCTTCTCCTCAAGAGTCTGTCCTTGGATCCAACAATTCTGAACAACTTAACATCTTGTCTCCAGTTTTCTCTTTTTAAGGAAGGTTATTGAGCAAGTGATTGGCTGCAGTTGCAGAGAACCCTAGAGAAAGCAAATTATCTCAGTTTCAGTAAGTTCTCAGGCTAGGATTTAGCCCAGAGACAACCTTGGTTGTGATGATTGATTACCTTTTTGCAGAGCTGGGTTAAGACTTATGCAACTCGCCTTGTGCTCCTTGAATTTTTGATACCATCAGTAATAGTATTTATTTGGATAGGCTGTGAAGATTGGAAATTGGGAACAGTGTTTACAGCAATTCTCTTCCTTCATAGCTGGTTTCAGTCAGTCCTGTGGAGTGCCATAGTTCAATGCTCTCTCCCCTTGTATTCAACACTACATGAAACTGAGGTCCTCTGCCACTTCAAGATTTGATATTATCAATATGATGATGATACCCAATATATATTTGGATCCTTAGCTGGCCAAGTGATGATGCCAAGGTCTTATTCCAGTGAATGGAGACCATGTGGATCTGGATGAGGAGAAAATAGCTCCAACTTGATCCTATCAAATTGAATGGCTGTGGATATTGAGGTGCCCAGGTCCAGGGATTTTCCATCTCTACCCTTGTATGGGGTTGTATATCGGTATGTAATGTGGCCTCTTGGCTTCCAGCTCCTGTCAAAGGTCAGGTGGCAGCTGTGGCCAAGAAGGTATTTGCATATCCCTAGTCACCCCATGGCTCAAATATTGCAGCGTTCTGTACATGGAGCTGCCCTTGAAAAGCACTTTCAAGCTTCAGTTGGTCCAAAACATATTGGTGCTGGTAGTTTTTAGCATGCCTCGCTATGCCCCCATGACATGCTTATTTCAAAGCTTAATTGCCATTGTACTTCCAGTTGCAAATCAATGTGCTGATTACAAACCCGCATGGCATAAGGCCAGGTTATTTGAGGAACCACCTATCTTCCATGCTTTCTGTCCAACTATTAAAAGCTGGCAGAGTTGACGCAGACCAGATTTTTATGATTATTGTTAAACAATGCCGTCTGTCAGGATCAGGAACTATGTCTTCTCTGTCACAGTGTCTACCCTCTTGAATAAAGTTCCCTTCAGAAATGTGTGTGGCTTCCACTCTGATTGCTTCCAGAAGGCCTTGTAAATCTGGCTGTTCTACTAGGCCTTGGGATAGAACAGATGTGGTCCTCTTGCTAGATGTGTTTCTGTCTATATTATGTATATTTTCGCTGGATGCTGACCTTGTTTACTTGTATTGTTCTATTTATTGTCACTTGTTTTGTATTGTGAACCACACAGAGTTGTCTTGGAATCTGGTGGCACCTAAATCAAATCAATAATCAATAAAGGCTTTGTGATATATTAGATAAAAGCAGCCAGAGTGGCTAAATTAGACATTATCTGTTTTCATTTTCTGCTGGCAGTCACACAAAAATTTTACTACCCTTCATGATATAGTATAATCCCAATCAGAAAAAAAAAGAAAATCTTTGCCAGAGTATCCTAATAAATTATTCATAGGCAGGACTACAATTCTATCACTTGTGTTTCTATAGTAGTACAATGGAATTTGAGCCAGTATTTCATTGCTTCAAAGCCATATCTTTCATATTTTCCTTTATCTGCCAATTACATTGTAGGAAATAAAATATGAAAATGCACTAACATGTAACTCTTACCAATCAAGGCTCTTGGCCGAAAAATTATGTCACATAATTGTGTTAAGCATTTCATTATGTTTTTTTCTGTCTTTCAATCCCGTAACCCAAAGGCCTAAAGACTGTAGGGGAAATCCCTATCAATGAAACGTTTATTTTACAGGCATACAGCAATTATATTAGAGATTATAATCCTGTGAGAAATTAAGAAATTAAGGTGAAGTTTTTTTTCTTTTTTTAATAAATAATAATAATGATAATAGTAAAGTTGGAAGGGACCTTGAAGGTCATCTAGTCCAACCCCCTGCTCAGGCAGGAAACCCTATACCATTTCGGACAAATGGCTGTCCAGTTTCTTCTTAAAAACTTCCAGTGTTGGCGCATTCACCGCTTCTGGAGGCAGGTTGTTCCACTGGTTAATTGTTCTAACTGTCAGGAAGTTTCTCCTTAGTTCTAGATTGCTTCTCTCCTTGGTTAGTTTCCATCCATTGCTTCTTGTCCTGCCTTCAGGTGCTTTGGAGAATAGCTTGACTCCCTCTTCTTTATGGCAACCCCTGAGATATTGGAACACTGCTATCATGTCCCCCCTTGTCCTTCTCTTCATTAAACTAGACATACCCAATTCCAGCAGCCGTTCCTTATATGCTTTAGCTTCCAGTCCCCTAATCATCTTTGTTGCTCTTCTCTGTACTCTTTTTAGAGTCTCAACATCTTTTTTACATCGCGGTGACCAAAACAATACATAACAATAACAATGTTTATCTTCAATCATATAGTATAGAAAGAGAAAGGCAACGTAATTGAACAGAAAAGAACTATGAAGAATTGGCTTTGCCATATTTATTCAACAAAAAATTTAACAGACATTTCATTTCCTCCTGTAACAAGAAGAGCACCCTTGACTAATTGACCCTTTTGGCGGAAACAACCTCAAACAGGTGTTTCTTTTAATTGTCTGTCAGCCTCTAATGCTGAAGGGGAGGAATTTTCTCACTTTTCCATGGAGAATGTTTTCAGCTGTGCCATATGAGTGGTTTCTCACATGCTTAGCCAATTTGAAATCATTTTACAACATTTTGATGGGATTTAGATCCAGACTTTGACTTGGCCATGACAGAACCCTCCATTTCTTTATATATTTTTTCAGCTATTCCTTGGGAGTTTTACTGGAATGTTTAGGGTCGTTGTCTTGCAGCAAAGTTCTCATTTGTCTGAGCTCTAGTCTTCTGACAGATGGTCTCAGATTATTCTCGAGCATCCTCAGATAGCCATGCAGTATGCTGCCTAAACAGTTTCTTTAAGAACGTAGACTGAATTACTTCCATCATGGTGAAATACTGTACTGCTGAAAGCTAAGATGTATCATATATAAAAATTTATGGCACTTTGACTTCCATAAGCATTAAAAGAACAGGAACATAAATGGGGGGAGGAAAGACCCATATTTCTATGGCACGGGTGCCAGAGGCGGCACTCAGAGCCCTCTCTGTGGGCACACGCGCTGTCGCCCCAGTCCTAGGCCTTCAGCTGGATTTTATAAAACCTTTTCACTTTAGGCCTCCCCCGCCGTGTGCAAAAAAAAAAAAAAAGGTTCAATCAATTAGTCAATTTCAACTTCTCACGGGAAAAAAAAAGATCTTACAAAGTTGGAATTGATTGATTGAGCTTTTTAGTCCCACCCAGTCAGCCGTTACCACTGCAGCCATGCCCACCCAATGGGCCACACCACCCAATTGGCCATATCCAACCAATGGGCCACACCCAGCCAATGGGCCACACCCACCCGGCACCCAATGATGCATAAGTGGGTTTTGGGTTGCAGTTTGGGCACTCGGTCTCTAAAAGGTTCGCCATCACTGTCTTAGGGTAACCAGAGCTACATAATCTTGATGGGCAGTTTACTTACTCATAGCTGTATTTTTGACATGAATTGATAGCCTCATTTCATCTTGCTCTTTTTTGTACTGTAATATCTTGCAAAAGGCTTGATATTGTCAATATTGCCAGCTCAGATAGTTTTATTTCAGTACCCAACGTGTTTGGTAGAAATGTTATCGTTTTCCATATCACCAAAAACACTTGTGGGTTCAGTCCAGCCTTAACAAGCTCATGTTTCAGTTCATTCAGCTCTCCAGACTCCACTTATTCTAGCCTTAGGAAAATGAACTTTGATATTTGGGGTTTGCCAATACTGGATGCCAGGCTTCAGTATTCACTGTTTTCCTTTGCAATATAGTGGCATGTTAGATATAGAAAAACCGTGTTTTTCATTTTATACTAGTTGCAATACATAGTTGTGTGAATCATACTGTTCCAAATATATATGACTTTCACTCTTATTCCCAAGAGAAATTGCTAAAGTTCCCACTTCCTGTGGGAGAATGTATGGCAGAAAATTGAAGCATGAGCACATGCCAAATAAAAGGACTCTATGAAGTTGCACACATTCTCTGACTGCATGTGGATTATATTGATGAGCATTCAGAACTCAGGCGTTATGTGTTTTTAATTCTATGTTAAATCCTTTTCATATTTTTCTGTACGTTCCCTGCATTTTTGGCTCTGTTAACAAAAGTAAACTAATAAAACGTGGAACACATAAAGAACTTTGGACTGTAAATCTAAACTTTGGAGCAAAATTTTCTGATTTGCTATAAACAAAAAAATTACCATAAATCATTTTTATACCAAGTCTCCTGTTAGACAACATTTATTGTATTGTATTGTATTTAGCATATGCCAGGTGCTCTCTGCTGGCCTTTGTTATGTATGGTAACTTTTCTGCTAATAGAAACATTTTCTTTTTCATTTATTTCTCCTGTCATTTGATTAGTAGGAATAGAATAGCTATCTTTATTAGACAAAGCATGTAATAAAGCAAGTAGCTTTGAATTATCGTGTGAATATGAAGGTTGATTGCTGACTACATTAACAGCAATTAATGTATAATGGAAATAAAGTATGCATGAAAGGAAAAGGAACGCCTAACAAATAGCTCAGCACAAAGCAAGACTTCAACAGAGATGTGGCTCTTTAATGCATTTGTAGATGTATGTATGAATAATGCTGGTTTACAGCTCATTTGACTTTCTGAGAGAGTCAATGTAAAGTCTCATAGTCTTACATAGACTGTAGATCTATGATGTAACAAAGAGTTTTACTGAAATACCCTAAGAAATGGAATGGTTGGGGAGACTTAGAATGTCATTAAGGTAAAAAGCAAGTCTGATCAGAGTTTAGGTTTAATCCTACACCTAAAAGAGGTAAAATGCAATATTTTACCAATCATGTGTTGTGTTATATATTTGAATATATAATTGTATATTATGCATACACATAATTGTGCATTTATGTAGTGTAATCTTATTAAATATACGGTCAAATACTAAAGTTGTTTTATTTCTGTTTTGTGTTTAGGTAGGTTTTGGAGAGTTGCCTTTTGATAGCACCGACAGCTTCAGCAGTTATCCTGATCTGTGTTTCCGAGTGTCAAATTACTGTTTCTTGTGTCACAAGGTATAGGGTGCATTGATTTGATTTTGGTCGATTCTTGTTGTATTCCTCAATATTAAAAGATCTTGTATAGAACCAATGATAACGCATTTATTTATGTGAAATCTTGTAGGAAATGTCCAGAATAGGAATGTGCTATCGGATAACAGTAAATTATTATTTATTAAACTTGTATGCCTCCCAACTCTCAACAATGAAGTTACAATAAAATCAATAAAACAAAAAATAAAGATAAAAGATGGCAAGCGTGATCAATTTTTGATCTTTAAAAAGTTTAAGATGGGTGCCTTGTCACAGACTCTTTTCTGGATTTTGCTGCTTGCTTATTTTAACCAAGAAGATTCCATTATTTTGTGTGTGTGTGTGTGTGTGTGTATACATCCACACACATACATATCCGTACATGTACGTATTCTTCTCTTTTTGAAGGCATTTTTCTGTGGCCGAAGTGACTATTTCAAAGCCCTCCTAGAAGACCACTTCTCGGAGAGTGAGGAGCTACAAACCCAACCCAGTATCCCCGTGGTGACTCTCCATGACATTTCAGAGGAGATCTTCATCAGAGTTCTGTATTACATCTATAGTGATGACACAGAGGTGAGACCGGGGTTCTTCTTTTTGAGCATGAGGTGTTTTAGACCAGAGGTCCCCAACCTTTTGGGCACCAGGGACCGGTTACGTGGTGAGAGGTTTTTCCGCGGACCGGAGGGTGCGTGGTTTTGTGTGCTGCCTGCATCCCACGGATGGGGCTTTGCTTGTTTGTGCAGACGGGTTGCTGGCATGCCGCGGCCCAGTACTGGTCCACAGACCGGGAGTTGGGGACCCCTGTTTTATACTATTTCTTCTATCAGGGTGTTATTGAGCAAAATAAACATGGCAGAACCGGCATTGTATGATGTTTGCTGTACTTGTATGAAGATAAATAAAAGTACCCATTAAATTAGGGTAACATAATCCCTTGCATCCTTTCTTGATTCTCTTAAAATATTTATCTTCCTGCAATTTTTGTGATTCTTGGCCGATTAACCCTTTTTTGCTTGAATTTTACTTGAGGTTTTATTAATAAGCAGTAAAGGCATATTTGAATATAATTAATGTTTTTATTCTGGTTAAAGGAAGTTGTTTATTAAATTTGTACTATTTACTGGATTCCTGCCCTAAATATAAAATAATAATAAAAATCCCTTCTTATCCTTATGGGTGGCATAGGTCTTCCTCAGTTTCAGGTCCTCTAGCAGAGGCCTGGGAGTTTGAGGGTTCTGCGCAGTCTCTTGGCTGTTCCTAGCACTGCAGTCTTCTGGACAGAGAGCTCTGATGTCGTTCCTGGGATCTGTTGGAGCCCCTCTCCCTGCTTAGGAGAAACAATCCCAAATGCTTATACCACCACTGGGACCCTTTTGGCCTTTACTTTCATGTGTGTCTTTTCTTTCCCTATACGTGGATGAGGCTCACTCTGTGTCTCACAACATGCTGACGCACACATGTGCATATATCAGCACACATTCATTCTTCCACTTTTGTATTCCTGATAGTAACAAGGAATATTTTTGTAAGGTATACTGTTGGCTTATCGGGAAAGATGAAAAAAAAAAGTCCCAGAAGCAAAAACTGTAGAGATTGCCAAGAATACCACAGGGATGGATCCATAAAGCAAGCAGGAGTTGAGCTCAATGGAAGTGATTTTACAGAAGCGCAAGGGGACACGGAGTGGTCAGTTTGCCAGTAGAGGGCAGTATACAGTTAGCAAACTGGCCAGAGCTAAAAATAGTTTACTTGTTTTTATGCTGCATTTTCTTGTTGCATATAGTGCAAAGTCTTGGTTGCAGCTTTAGAATTTAGAAACTCCTTAACGGAACTGAACTCTATAGAGTAGATGCTATATTTTCTGTACCATATTCTGACAATTCAGTTCTGAACATGTATTTTTCACAAGTAATGATGGATTTGTTTAATGAGAATTATTCAGAAAGATAGAGGATATGAAACAATAGTCTGGTGTTTGTGATGTGAAAATGATTATAGACACTAGGCCAGTAGATATCTTTTTTTCCCAAGATGGTGAATGTTCAGTGTAAAATGGAAGTGCGATAACACACATTCAGTAATTCATTATAAATGCAGTCAAATAAGCAACGGTCTTTGGACAAAATGAACTTTAAGATATGTGCCTTATTTTTCTAAGTAGAAAGAGAAATTAACATTAACAATCTGAGCCATGAAGTTCCATCAGGTAGCAGTATGATAGGTAAAATGCGAGGTGGAGACCTCATTCCCATACATTGAACGTATATCTCACGTTGAGCTAGCCTAATTTCACTGCAGAGGAACTTTGCATGTGTAATTATACGTATGTACGTGTGCACAATACTTCATGTACTGAAAGGCAAGAATAAAGGCAGAGAATACTTGCCGCCTTTCTTCTGAAACGGATTTTAGGCATTATTAGATTGCTCTCTGCAAGAACTGCTTTTTGCCTGTTTTTTGTCTTAGAGAATAACCATATTTGCTCTTCAACAGACGTAAGCGAAAGATAGTGCAAATCAAATCTTTATAAGGTCATAGACCAACATAATAGTGATAGTGACTTCTTCCTAGCATAAAAGCTCAGTTACTGTGCCTGTCCTCTCCCTAAATTTATCGCACCAAGAAGATATGTTGGTTACTCCACAGTCTTGAGACATTGTTCTGTAGAAGATAGATGGTTGCAGGAGCTCCTGTTGCTCTGTGGAACGTTGTTTGAGATTGTGCACTTTTTCTTTTCCTTTTGCCGCCCTGCAGGGCAACAGTAAAGATGCCAACCAAGCCATCTGTCCTTGTTTTCCTTTAGCTAGCTAAAAAGCACTTTTCCAGTTGCACTGTCAAGGTCATTTTGAATCGGGATTTCATTCTTTAAGATGTTACTGTTCCTCCTAGCTTGGTATCTTTTGCAAATACAATACAGGTAGTCCTTATATAAGGACCATTTGTTTAGTGACCATTTGAAATGATAACGGTGCCGACAAAATGCTATTTAGGTCAGTCCTTGAAGATATGGCCATTGCAGTAACCAAGTGGTCGCCTGATCAGAATTTGAGCACTTGCATTTATGAACGTGGAGTATATTTCAACTCTCCCCACTCACCCATCTTCCTCCCATCTCTGCCCTGTTGGCCATTCTGCACTCCGCTGCCTCTGACCTCCTGCACTTTGCCACCCCTAGCTGACCTTCATGAGACGGCTTCACCTCTTAGCAGGAGGAAGAAGATAATAAAGGTCAGATGGAGGTGCAGGCAGACTGATCAAAAGAGCAGAGATGCTGGGGAGGAGACAGGTTGATTGGGGGCGTTGAAGCACTTTGTGGTTGAAAAGGTGAATGGTATGCTCCAAGCACTTGAATTTTGATCACATGACTAAAGGGATGCTATAAGACCCATTGTAGACCCATGATAAATACCATTTGTTTGGCACCATTGTTTGAAACTTACCAACAATTGTTCCAATGGATGTAACACTCTATTTATTTTTCAGACTTTTATACTTACGACACACATTAGTAATTGTTATAACATCTAAATAACTAGAATTTAATTTGGATAGGTCTAGTCCCTAAACTCCTTATACTAGGGTCTTCTGTGAATAACTTCAATTATGTATTATAGACAAACACTTAATAAGTTCATTATACAATGTAGTGATTATAGGGAAACCTTTGTGTGATTCTTCCAACTTCAAGTTTTAATTAATATGCACTCCTTTTTCTGTGGAGAAGTTATATTTTCACAAAATTATTTCATAGGATAAATTTCTATAATGTTGACACATACTTTCTTGAACCAAAGAGTCTGATTCTACCAAATGGATTTCACTTCACCTTCCAAATTTATTTCTTTGATGACATCATGAGCCAACTGGAGAAGAGAATTTGCCTCCCTCTTAAAACTAGCTTCTTTCAATCTAGGCAATAGACATTCCCTTGACTTGTAAGAGGGCTCTCTTCATGATGCTTTCTGGGTTCTCTCAGTAATTTACACTATAGATATCTATTTGGTGATATCTATGGTGATATCTAGTGATGCTATAGCATCTACTGGTTTAAAATAAAACTACGACTATTACTACTATGGATTTAGCTTTTTGTGTACACTTGTGGACATTAAAATTATCAGTGTTGCATCTTTCAATAGCAATAGCACTTAGACTTATATAGTGCTTCACAGTGCTTTACATCCCTCTCCAAGTGGTTTACAGAGTCAGCATATTGCCCCCATCAGTGTGAGTCCTCATTTTACCAACCTCAGAAGGATGGAAGGCTGAGTCAACCTTGAGCTGGTGAGAATCGAACTGCCAAACTGCAGGCAGTCAGCAGAAGTAGCCTGCAGTACTGCCTTCTAACCACTGTGCCACCACAGCTCATATGATTGTGATTTGTTGGATTTATACTACTACTTTCCTCAAGGAACTGTAGGCACCACACATAGCACTACACCTTTAATCCCCCCCCCCCCACATACACACAGCAGCTCTGTGATGTAGGTTGAGGAGAGAACGTAAGAGTGGTCCCAAGTGTACTTCCATGGCTGAGGTTGTACTACAGTCTGCGTCTCCTTAGTCCTAATGCAGATTGGGCTTTCAATCTGTCTTGTAGTGGGGCAATGTATTGGTTTGGAGTCATACTGAGTCTAGTTATATTGATGCCTTTTTTCCCAGCAGTTGTCTCCTGAAAACGCCTATGAAGTGCTTTGTGTTGCTGATATGTATCTGTTACCTGGGCTTAAGCGCCTGTGTGGGAGAACTTTGGCACAGGTTCTCGATGAAGACAGTGTTGTCAGCATCTGGAAGATTGCAAAACTGTTCCAACTGACCCGACTGGAAGATCAGTGCACAGAGTATATGGCAAGGATAATTGAGAAGGTAATAAAAAGGAGGTAAAGGACAGCTACCATAGATATTATTTGTCTGGCAGGTTGCAAATAATTATTTGACATGAAAGGTCTTTAAAACCTAAGTTCCAATAAGCGATTAGTTTATTTGTAAAATTTGCTATTTTTTTATAACCATAACCACAGTTGGTTTCTATAGAAATGGATGTCTATAGCAAGGAATGTCATATAGTGGAATAAACACTATTTCCCATGTTATAGTGAGAAATGTGATAACTCTGCCATAAAAATGAAGCTGTTTCTTCATCTAAAAAACTTTTTATCAATACAAATACTATGTACAATTACAATTTATATTTAGCCAGAAGCAAGACAATCCTAAATTTAAAGCAATCCCATCAAAGGTATAATAAATAGAAGAAAAATATGAAGGCTAACAAAAATCCTAAGATGCCAACTTTGAGTGAAATCAATCATAGATATTCACCTCCCAACTAATGATCTGATGAACTGAGCTGCAGCTCATGAAAGCTTATGCCTTTTAATAAAAAAATATTTGTTGAAAAAGAAAAGATGCTATCAATTCCTGATTTTTTTCCCCACTTCAAGATAGGTGTGATGATACATTTTTATATGTTTCCGTACTACCCAAAAAGTCATGGTCTAGTCTAGAAAAAAAAGAATACCTAATAATAATGAGACAGAATTGGTCTAAAAGAATTGGTCTCAAAACTGACATTATGTCAGTTGTTCTAAGATAGTATTCTGTGTTCTTAAACAACGTACGATCCATTTTAATTTTGTCAGGCCAAATCTTTATAAAATGAAGGAATTTCTTGGAATTTCTGTGAAGTGATTTAAATTTGTCATGAACAAAATGAATTCATAAGAGCAGTTAATTTAATCCCTAAGCTTCTTGGAACCTCCGTGCCAATTGTGTTAACATCCATATAAGTGAGAATTGATGTAATTAAGAATGTGTATGAAAATGTTCTTATTTGGCTATAAAGCCTCTTACGCATTGGAAAGTTATTAACTTTTTTTTAGTTTAAAACCTGATTTGCATTTTAATGAGTGAAATAAGTATATCAATCAGCCAGATTTCTGGCTCCTAGGTGTATTTTATATGTAATGAGCTGAGATTAGGAGCACTCTCTTAAAGGGAGTGCTCCTAATCTCAGCTTGCTACCTGTATAAAAGATACCTGTCCAGAGAAGCAATCAGTCAATCAGATTCCAAATTCTCCACCATGTCCAAGATCAAAAAGCTGTCCAAGGTTGAAATGGTCTACAAGACTATTGCCAAGCACTTGGTGAGAAGGTGACAACAGTTGGTGCAATTATTTGCAAATGAAAGAAACACAAAATAACTGTCAATCTCCCTCACTCTGGGGCTCTATGAAAAATCTCATCTCGTGGAGTTTCAGTGATCATGAGGAATCAGCCCAGAACTACATGGGAGGATCTTGTCAATGATCTCAATGCAGCTGGGACCATAGTCACCAAGAAAACAATTGGTAACACACTACGCCATGAAGGACAAATCCTGCAACACCCACAGGGTGTCTCTGCTCAAGAAAGCACATGTCCAGGCCCGTCTGAAG
Organism: Protobothrops mucrosquamatus; assembly: GCF_001527695.2. NCBI lineage: Eukaryota > Metazoa > Chordata > Lepidosauria > Squamata > Viperidae > Protobothrops > Protobothrops mucrosquamatus. Next base: position 324,677 of record NW_015386336.1, read on the forward strand.
TTTGCCAGTGAACATCTGAATGATTCAGAGGAGAACTGGGTGAAAGTGTGGTGGTCAGATGAGACCAAAATCAAGCTCTTTGGCATCAACTCAACTCACCGTGTTTGGAGGAGGAGGAATGCTGCCTATGACCTCAAGAACACCATCCCCACCATCAATTATGGAGGTGGAAACATTATGCTTTGGGGATATTTTTCTTCTAAGGGGACAGGACAACTTCACTGCATCAAAGGGACAATGGACAGGGCCATGTACCATCAAATCTTGGGTGAGAATCTCCTTCCCTCAATCAGGGCATTGAAACTGGGTCATAGATGGGTATTCTAGCATGGCAATGACCCAAAACACACGGCCAAGGCAACAAAGGAATGGCTCAAGATGAAGCACATTAAAGTCCTCAAGTGGCCTAGCCACTCTCCAGACCTTAATCCCATAGAAAATCTGTGGAGGGAGCTGAAGATTCGAGCTGCCAAATGTCAGCCTCGAAACCTTAATGACTTGGAGAGGATCTGCAAAGAGGAGTGGACAAAATCCCTCCTGAGGTATGTGCAAAACTGGTGGCCAACTACAAGAAACGTCTGACCTCTGTGATTGCCAACAAGGGTTTTGCACCAAGTACTAAGTCATATTTTGTGAATGGGTCAAATACTTATTTTACTCATTAAAATGAAAATCAATTCATAACATTTTTGAAATGCGTTTTTCTGGATTTTTTATTGTTATTCTGTGTCTCGCTGTTAAAATAAACCTACCATTAAAATTATAGACTGATCATTTCTTTGTCAGTTGGCAAACTTACAAAATCAGCAGGGGATCAAATACTTTTTTCCTTCACTGTACATCCTGTTGCTTTAATCTTGATTTTATGTTAGAGTACATAAAGAGAAAGCTACATATAGAGAAAGTACATATAGAGAGTACATATAGAGAGTACCTATAGAGAAAGCTACTTTTATCATTCTAATTAAATTGATGGGAAAATCATTTTTGAGTTATGCTTTAAGTAACCTGTAGTACATTGTATATCCACTTTGTGCGTGTGTTTGTGTATGTGTGATGATAGATAGATAAAGATAGAGATTAGATATAGATATATAGATGATGTTGATATCCACACCAGTGTTTGACCCCAGTAGAAGGAAATTATCTTGTTTCTTCCCATGTAATTTCATACTTGGTTTTGGAATATGGAAGATCTATTTGACCAGCACCAATTTTTCCTAAGTGAAATTCACTGTTCCTTAGTCAATTTACTGATTTGATAAATGGTTTTAATTAGCACTCCCACATAAGTTGCAACATTCTTTATTTAACAGGCTTTGAGAGGTGTGAAATTCTTTCCTGTCTGTGAAAGTGCACCCCCAACCCAAATTAACAGTTTCACTAATACAAAATTCCTCACCTATGTTTTTTACTAGGAACAAGCATGACCCAATTTTGCTTTTCAAAGGCCCAATAATTGATTTTTTTGTAATTGTCCTTCTCATCTCCAAACCAGTACCAGATATTGGATTAATCTCCCCAGAGTTCAGAATTCAAAGAAGTCCTTCATTGTTATAGTTTATTGGACAAAGCTATCAAAAACAGAAGCATGTAGTAGAGACAATACTTGCTGTGGTGTGAGTGAGGCTGCAAACATTCCTCTGTGAGTTGTGTGTTTAAAAGCAATCTGGCTGAAAGGCCAAGGGTCAAGGTTTGATCCCAAGATCCTTAGCAATTGTTTTTAAAAGATTGTGCCATCACTATATTATTTTGTTATAGCGTTAGAAGGCTGAATTTTTTAAAATACATTTTTCATCTTATTCTCAGAGCAGAACTAGGCTAGTGAAAACAGTCGTGTTTAGGGTTACCTCACTTGCACTCATATGCGGCAGGATTCTGCGTTCTGAGAATTGAGTTTTGTTGCCATTGACAGCATAAGTGAAAACAGTCTGATAAAGATTCTTCTGGATTTATCCATTTTCTGTCCCTTGTTTCTTCAGTTAGTGGAGTTTGAGGAATTTGCAGCAGCAGTGAAAGAGAATGCTGACGCAGTGGAAGAGCGGCAGGAGACGGACTCTATTCCTCTTGTGGACGACATCCGTTTTCACATAACCAGCAACGTTCAAACGTACAGTGCCATTGAAGAGGCTAACCAGAAATTAGATGCTCTGGATAATCTTTTGGCTAGCATTGGACTTGAATGTTAATCTGGGAGATTTTCTTGTGTAATTAAATGAAGTATCAGTTCAGAGTTCATTTCTGCAAAGTTCACATCTTTTTTTTTCCTATTTGATTTTCCCATTTCTTTATGTTTTATTTATGTTTTCCTTATTTTTTACGTTGACGACTACTGCATCTGAATTAATATTTTTCTTCTTCCAGGAAATAGATCCCCAGAAGAATCTGTAGTTTGAAAACATGGTTAGGTGTATGTTATATTGTCGATGGAAGGTTTGCATGTAATGAATGTACTATTTGGCATACAACGAATTACTGCAGTCCAAACAAGCTCAATGAAAATGGGTCCATCCTTCAGAATATTGCCATTCCTGCTGGGTAAAGAAGGAAATAAAAGCTTTTACTGAATTATAAGAATATGAAGTTGGTAAACTAAAAGCTGAGATTGCCTGCTGCTAGTCTTACAGCCTAAACGTCTAAATGTGCAGAGCTGGAACTGAGCAGACCCTCAGTTTTCTAATCTAGCTGCCTTATTCATCAGCTGATCAAGTTCATTTACTTTTTTAAAAAATCTGATCCTTGAAATAAAATATTTTGTCACCATATGGTGCAAAAGCACTTGCCCTTTCCCCTTTTCCTGCTGTTTTATAGGGACACTGAGACATGAAGGTTTGGTATATCTGCATATCTGTAGATAGTAATGTTCTTTTGATTTTACTGTGCTTGGGGATTTACTTATGTGATTTCCAAATTTCAGCATGGAGTATGTATGTACAAGTGACTGTGTTGTACTTGCATGATACCACAATGGACTGATGGAGCATTGTTTCCCTTAGCAGTGGAAGCATAAATTTGTTTTGTGCAGATCCCAATATTGTGAGGCAATAGAAGGTATCACCTTGCTAACTAGCTCTACCCTTTGATATATTGAATGGCAGATGAGAATATATTCACATGTCATAGTATATACAGTGCAATATTTTAGGGTATACATCATTTGATTTAAGTCAGTTCACATTAAGGTCCCCTATGTGAAGGTCTGTATGAAAATTTAACAATATTTTATTGTTGGACGCAGTGAGGTGTAGGTCATCCATATGTACACAGTTCTAATGTCTACAATCACCTGTCAATAACAGATGTTCTAGCTGGCTCTGTGTAATTGATTGACAGGTTTCCTAAAAGACTGGTGCTGTTTCCCCATACTGTATATATTCAATCTAGGGTGTATATACATAGCTCGTGAGATTAGTTTAATTACTAAGTTCAGAACAGCATAGCAGACCTTTCATAATCTGCATCATCATGACATATTTTCATGTTGTGCAGAAAAGAGACAATTCGGACTGGTTATTAAGATCTTAGTCTGTAAGTAAATAGTGTCTCACCACTATCCAGTTCATTATGTTCTTTGTTATTCCCCCCATTAATATGAATGATAGCTGGAAAATGCATTGTGGCCATTCAGACAGTGGGAGCGGGGAGGGATGGGAAATGCAATGAAATAAGTGCTTAATATAGAAACCCATACTAGGTAGATCAGCCAGGGTTCTGTGTCACCCAACCACTCTAGAATGATGTGCTCATTATTAGATAAATTTAACAAGGAAAGAACTAAATTCCCATTTGGATTATCCTGACGTTATGAGGAAATATTGTTCTATATTACAGTAATACTGTTAGTAAGTGTTACAGCAGTTGCGTTGGTAGATTAACTTTAGTGAGACATTGATGTGACAAAAACGATGTTGGATTCTAGCACAGTTTCCATGCACTGATAACTCTTTACACGTAAGGTCAAAAAAGTTGTGTATTCTTAATAGTATGCCAAGAAAAGCATACCTTTAAAGGATTGGTGCTTATTTAAAAGCATAAGAAATGATAGTCTGTTATTCACAATCCATAAATAAAAGCCTGGCCAGGATCTTTCTTTTCCTGTGTTTTACCAGGAAAATGAAGGGAACTAAAATGCTGGATTTCTTGACATTTCTTTTTGGCAAACATCTTTGGCAAATATTATAGAATCTTTCTTGTACCAACTTATAAGCCCCCTCCAGTGAATAAATGGACATCATACTGGAATAAATCATAACCTTTTCTATTTCCATTTTTTATTTGAACAGTAAATTATTGCAACAGAAACAAAGCACAGTAAGCTTTTTTATACATAGCATCCTAGTGTTCTCTTCCTTGCAAGTATCTAGTAAAGTTAACGTGATATAAGCACAGAAAATTACTACTGGTAATTGCATTTGGGTTTTTTTAAATAAATTCTTTTTAAAAAATATTGTCAAGTGAAGATTCAGTTAACTTTTAGATAGGCAGTGAAGGTGGCTGAACAAAGCTTTGTTTATAGTACTGAGAATGGTAAGTAAATTCAGAATGAATTACCAGTATTATTGTGTTTCTCAGTACAACTCCTTGATGAGCTATCCCTTGGTCTGTCTTGTATTTTGTTGGTTCCCTTGTATAAATCAGAGTTGTGGATAAAAACAGACTAGTACCTATTTAACATACAGTGAAAGGTCACCTCCGTTAAATCCAAAGAAGTTAGGAAAATAATGGATCTCTAATTATTTATTGTTAGTCTTCCTGGCTATTAATTGCATTGTAGAGAGTTTAAATGTCAGACTTATTATGATCTTACTTTAACTTGGCCCTCTGTTATTTAAAATAAAGAGAATGTAAAGCTTTACAGAATGGCAATATAATTATATATTTAAAAGCTTAATATATAAGCATGTGTGCAGCAATAAAGAGTCTATTTCATTAATCTGCTTTTCCTGTGCCTCATTAAATAGTAAAATTGAGTGCTGCAAATGTTCCATGTTACTTACGCTCCCAAGACTCAAACTTGATGCCGTCTTCCAATCAACAGTAACATCTACTGATGGCATATTTAATTACCAGTAGTTGCATAAAATTTTCAGTTACCATTTAGAGATTATAGTAGCTTGGGAAAAAGGTTTGTATATGTAGATCTGACACCATTTAATTCCACATTTAACACAATTACACTGTGTGCACAATTATTAGGCAAGTGAGTATTTTGACCATATCATCATTTTCATGCATATTTTCCACTCCAAGCTGTATAAATTTGAATGCTTAGTGAATACAAGCATATCAGATGATGTGTATTTGTGTAATGAGGGAGGGTGTGGCCTAAGGAGCTCAACACCCTATATCGAGGTGTGCGTAATGATTAGCTTCTTTTCCTCAGGCAAAATGAGCCAAAAGAAGATTTAACTGACTCTGAAAAGTAAAAAAATGTAAAAAGTCTTTTAGAGGGATGAAGTATTCTTCAAATTGCTAAGATGTTGGGGAGTGATCACAGAACCATTAAACGTTTTGTTGCAAATAGTCAACAAAGTTGCAAGAAACATGTTGAGAAAAAAAGATGCACATTAACTGCCAAAGATTTAAGAAGAATCAAACGTGAAGCTACCAGGAACCCATTAACTTCCAGTGCTGTCATATTCCAAAACTGCAACCTACCTGAAATGCCCAGAAATACAAGGTGTTAGTGCTCAGAGACGTGGGCAAGGTAAGGAAGGCTGAAGCCTGATCATCACTGAACAAGACACATAAGTTGAAATGGCAAGACTGGGCCAAAAAATATCTGAAGGCAGATTTTTCAGAGGTTTTATGGACTGATGAGAGTGACTCTTGATGGACCCATGGCTGGATCAGTAATGGGCACAGAGATGCTCTTCGAATCGATGCCAGCAAGATGGAGGTGGGGTACTGGTATGGGCTGGCATTATTAAAGATGAGCTAGTTGGACATTTTCGGGTTGAGGATGGACTCAAAATCAACTCCCAAAACTACTGCCAGTTTTTAGAAGACACTTTCTTCAAGCAATGGTACAGGAAAAAGTCTGCATCTTTCAAGAAGACCATGATTTTTATGCAGAACAATGCTCCATCACATGCATCAAAGTACTCCATTGTGTGGCTTGCCAGTAAAAGCCTTAAAGATGAAAGAATAATGACATGGCCCCCTTCTTCACTTGACCTAAACCTATTGAGAACTTGTGGGCTCTTCTTAAACGGGAGATTTACGATGAAGGAGAACAGTACACCTCTGAACGGTTTCTGGGAAGCTGTGGTTGCTGCTGCACAAAACGTTGATCGTCAACAGATCAAGAAACTGACAGACTCCATTAATAGAAGGCTTATGACTGTTATTGACAAGGCGGTTTATTTGTACATTCGTACATTTTGAGTTGTTTATTTATATTCTCACTTTATGATGCAAATAAATGAGTGAGATAGGCAAAATTTCATTTTTCATTTAGTTGCATAATTCTGCACACTAAAGTTGCCCAATAGTTGTGCACACATATTCTTCTAAGAAAGCAAAAACCTCACTTTTACTTTCTTACATATTCAGGTTTGCAATTTATCAGCATTTTTGATTGACTGAAAGCACTGTAATTGCTCAATAAGAAAATTAATTCTCTAAAATACAAGTTGCCTAATAATTGTGTCCATAGTGTAGCATGCTATTGAGATAGAACTTACATCATTTCTGAATCTGGTCTCCTCAATGCCAATATTTTATAGTACTTAATCCTGTGTGGTTTAAAAAAATGTGAAAAAAAATGAAAGCATAAGCTTTTCCTGGCTTTGTCAGGAAAAAGTAACACGAAGGGAAACTGAAGTAATACCATCATTTTTCTTATATAATTGAATATTTTGTCTCCTTCCCAGAATTGACGGGTATAATTCTAACTTCACCAAAGCAATCCAAGTGTTAGTAGTTCAAGGTTTGTCAGTAGAACATTCTAGCTGCCTTACAGTTCACAATATTCCTAGCCAATGACTTTAACCCTTCAGTATCATTATCTTACAAGATGTTAACAAAACCTTGCAAGATATTTGGGGTTCCAGAGATCTATATGTGTGGTGCCCATAACCTTAAATTCAAATTGTAATGCTTACCAATTGAAGTGGTTGTGGACCTGGAATTAATCTGTAAGAACAATTTACCTTTCGTCATGTTTGGAAGTTGATTACTCACGGAAGTGGAAATGAAAGAAGAGATCTTTGTCCATTTTTTCCTCCACTTTGAGTAAAACAACACTGTCATAAAATGTGCTGGCCCTATTGCCAGTCCCTGTCTTGCATATATTGCATCTATTATAGATTGTGGCTAGATGAGATTTGTCTTGATTAGTGCATAGCAATAGCACTTAGATGTATATTCTGCTCTATAGTGCTTTACAGTGCTCCCTGGGCAGTTTTCCCCAATAATCTGGGTCCTCATTTTATCGACCTCGGAAGGATGGAAGGCTGAGTCAACCTTGAGCCAGTCAGGATCAACCTCCTGACAGTGGCAGAGTCAGCCTGCAATACTGCATTCTAACCACTGTGTCACCACAGTTTTACATGTGCCAATCATGATAGCCCAAGTGCTTGGTTTTCTTCTTTGGCTTTGATGCCTCCCCTTTCAGCATGTCACCAGCTAGTAGGAGAAACTCCCACCAATTAGGTACTTCAACAGGAATAGAGAGGGCCTTAGGACTGATCAAAGCTTGGTGCTTTTTAACCAATTGTTTGTTCTTCCTTTCATATGCAGAAGGGGCATTAATGTGAAATAAATACATGGGAAGTCACACAGAAAAGTAAATGAGCTGAAAAGGGGACGTCTGGGGAAAATGATAGACGAGGAGAACCTCAAGAAGAAAAATGTGAGAATTGGAATGGAATGGAATTGATTTAGTATATTTATCAAAGAATATAGCTTTGATGGACATCTCTAAAAATGCATTTTTTATGTTTTGCCAGATATGTGCTATTTTCTGTATTATTATATAAAAGTATACATCATCCATATGGAAACTTTTAAAACACACTTTTAAAAAGTCAAATTTTGAATGGGGTTTGCACTTCTACAAGGCACTATTTCTATTCAAAATCTCTCAAACATTTTAAAGCTTGTGGACATTAGAATCTTGAGAATCAACAGGGAGCCCTTTAGGACTATTGGTAATCTGCCCACCCAGCGATACTGCAGTTCCTGAAATCACACAAATCCTCTTATACCCCATGCAGTGCAAACTAAGGTGTTTTTGCCATCTCTAATGTGTGAATTTATCTGGTTGCATGGGGTGGGGGGGCCTGGGGGGGAAATCTCAGTAGCTGCTATAAATAAGTTGTTGCAAAGCCATCATTTCTTTATTCTACTTATAAGCCAATTGGTAGCTGTGATGGGTTTTTTTTTTAAAAAAAAAAACCATGCTACCACTTTTGTCAGTAGCTGTTGTTGCTATTTGGTTGAAAAAGGAAGAACCTTTAGCCAGGCATAGGGAAAGGACACCAAAATTTGTTGGATAATAGATGGTTCTGGAGCAGCAAAATCTCGCTTGAATAGGGTCCTATGCACCAGGATGCAAGTCAAAAAGTGTTTCAGAGGGAGGATGGGATTCACAACAGCACCTGTCAGCACCTCCTTAAAGGAGTTATTGCTTTTAGTGGCTTTCCAAGGCTCACAGAAAGACATCTTTCAGTGAAGTAGATGCTGACAGGGTGTGACAAGATGCTTCAGAACAAAGAAAAAACCCAATTTCCAACATATTTTACATAACAGTTTCCCATTCCTATGGATATTGTACTTTACTGTATAAAATCTGTTGCTAATAAAGTATATATAATTTATAAAGATATATAAAATATTTTATAATATAACTTACATATAGTAAAAGTTTTACCTGCTATGAAGGGAAACTTCTGTCTCCCCAAAGCATGCCATCTGTAACTCTTCTAGAGCAGAGGAAAAAGCAAGCCAGAATCTAAATGGAGACATAACATATGTGGAAATAAACAGTGGCCAGGTGCTTCCAGTGTGAGACAACGCCTATTAGCACTGACGTTTATAGGATTTGCAGAAGCCTTCCTCAAGTCAGCATTATATTCTCTGCATTTTCATAACATTGTGTTATTAATGTTGAAAAACGAAGAAAAAATGTCACAAAGCAGAGAACAAAGGCAATTTTTCTTCTCTCAGATTCATCTTTCTCTGATTCAACATGACTCTTTGGAGTTAGAGGCAATATAGCAAGAAATGGGTCTCCAAATTCTCATATGGTCCTTACTCATTCTCCACGATCTAGTTGGTATTTGAGAAAGTTCAAGCTTGCTTAAAGAAGTGGAGATGGGAAGGAATGGTGGATCCAAAGTTATAGCCAAAAAGTGTGCAACCCTATCCTTGGAAGTAATATTTCGTGTCGGTGAATGGTGTTCCGAGTATATGGAATTAACAGTGTAAACACCTGATCCCTGATATTCCCGTTCAAAGATATATAAATCAGATATTTATGCTTAGATGTCATCGTCTTCTTTTACCGGTATTGACTTTGGTATTTCCAGGGATCGGAAATTGTCTTGAACTGTTGTCGCAGTCAAGGAATGATGACTACCAAGAAGGAAAAGAGACACAGAGGCAGCTAGCTAAATGACTCTTCATGAACATGCATGCATATGACCAGCAGTCCCAGTTGGCACATTGTCTGTATATGGACAGGCCACTTGGGAAAACTGCCAATGCTTCTGGAAAATGTGCTTGACCTTGGCAAATCACCCCTTTCAATGTTTGGTATGGTCTTATACACATTATGGCCTCAGACAGTGTGTGAACCAGAACATTGCACAATATGACCATATTCACTTGATCTCCTGGGCTACAAAAATTACTGAGTGTGCAATTTCTTATTTAGAGATCAGTGATATTTAAGGCTTTTTCCTTACACCCTCCAGGTATTTAGCACTTCAAATCTTACACTATGCATCCTTTGGCCATGCTGGTTGGGAACAATTTAAGTGTTGACTCTACACAACTGAAGAGCATTAGAGCAGACAAGTCTAATCTCACTTAGCATTTGTGAGTGCTATTAACTATTTCAAGATACATTGCAAATGTAATTACAGAATCTAATTTTCCAATCTATCATCTCCTGAGAAGCTGGTTTGAAAAGCTGTGTTTCCATAGCTGCAAATGGAAATGGTTTAGATTAGTTGGGAAATTAGATGCTGTCCTGGGTCACAAATCATACTTAACCATGTTTGTTTAATTAAGGTGCTAAATGTACTACAATTGTCTGAATTCACACAGCATGTCAAACCAAAAACCACAGTTTACAAAATACAATGACTTCCAAAACTAAAAACCAATGCAGAACAACCCATCCTTTTTAGTTTGTTGTGTAGTGTTGCGCCTTTAAACTCATTGTTTGTAATCCCTTCACCAATTATAAGTTTGCCCTTTCTAACCATCTTCTTGCCTGAGACGTACCCCCATTGCATCCTCCCCACCTTTGTCTACGGAGTTTCTCAGTCATCAGGCTCATGGTTGTTCCAAAGGTGCTTTTTCAAGAGGCAACTGGACTTTGTTTTTCTTTGAAGACATTTTGCTTCTTATCCAAGAAGCTTCTTCAGCTCTGACTGGATGGTGGGGAATAGCAGGATTTATACTCCTTGCAGACAGCTGTTCATTTGCATTCTTTTATAGAATTATTGAGGCCACCTGAAGGTTTATCAATGTCATCAGGGTCACCTGAGTAGCACAAATGGGTGTGGAGCCTTCTTGGAACTGCTGAAAGGACTGTGTTGTAAACTGGAGATAGATGTCGTATTCCTCCCCCTCTGTTGAGGGCTGTTCAATTTTGACATAGTTGGCCTCTTTGACTTTCAAACCAGCAGTCCTCTCTGTCTCTTTCGGAGTGGCCTTTGTCTTTTAAATGCAGATCGACTGCTGAATCTTGTCCTGATGAGTTTGTTCTCCTATGTTGTGCCATGCATTTATGGAGTGGAACAACCAAGTGGCCTCAACAAGAATGCAAATGACCAGCTGCTTGCAAGGAATATAAATCCTTCCATTTCCCACCATGCAGTCAGAGCTGAAGAAGCTTTTTGAATGAGAAGCGAAACATCTTCAAAGAAAAACAAGAAAGTCCAGTTACCTCTCGAAAAAGCACCTTTGGGGCCTCCCCACCTTTCCTCCATGACCTTTAGTACAATAATTGTAACAAATTATGCTTTTCTAGCCCTTAATGATGTTCAGATTGTTCTACTTGAGGCCATTATCTTCCTTGATTTTATGGTGATGTCAGCCTTTGTAATAGAGCACATTTATGGTTATGGAAATAATCAGTTGCCAAGGTTTTGCTGCTGACGGGTGCATGGATGGATGATGAAAGTAGTTTGCACCTTAATTATGTAACGCTGGCTCTGCATTCTCATTGTATCCGGTGCAGCTTGACATTCATGCAAAATGCTCCAATCATAATAATCATCATCATAATAACAACAACAGCAAGCGAGTCCAAATCAGTGAAGCCTTGCCCTTCATTACCAAAATTCATTTTATGCATTTTGTCTTGGAGGTTGGCAAGAAGAAGTGTATGCTGTCTGAAACATATCTTTTAAAGGCAACTTTAACACCACTGACAGAGACTCCAATATTGTCCCTGACATATATTATTGACTTATTAGTGGTTATTAATTTTCTACTCTGTGATTGACAGCTAGAGAGAGCAGGCTGACTTTGTATAAGCAATAGCAACGTTTGTAAGTCTTGCAGACCATGAAAGAGTTGTAGTGCGTGTAGGGTTACTGACCAGACCACAAGTAGTCTGCTGTTCCTAACATGTAATTGATTCCAGTTGTTCCAGTGGTATGTGTGTTTGTGTGAAGGGGATATTCTTCTTCCCTTCTTAGAAGATTTTTTCCATACCTTTTATCTCAGCTTGAATGCCTTGGTTCTAATGTGGGTCCCAGACATTTTAAATCCAATTGGTTAATAATGAATCTGGATGGGCAGAGGCTGCAAAGAGGATTTTCTTCTGCTGCTGAACTAAATATAGAATTGTTAATGCTGAAAAGTAGCAAGACTGACACCTATAAGTGTTTTTGAGCCTCAACAACTGCTAGCTATTTATTAATGCAAAGAAACATTTGCAGAAAGAGGTTTTTATTTAGTAAAAAAGAGTTCGAGAAAATTAAGGGATAGAACAATTATAATGGGATAGAACAATTGAATTATTATCAGCCAATAAATAAATAATCTGAAGATTTAAAAATATAGATTGAACTAGAAAATGGATTTTGAATTCCTGTTTTTACCATTAGCATTTTGACTTCAGAACAATAATTAACGTTCAGTCCAAGTTATCTCATTTCCTTTGGTAATAATTACAAAAGAAGTGCGGTACTCTTGTGTACTCTACAGAGTAGACAAATTATAATGCTACATAGGCTTTCATGGAATATAGGCTACTTCATCAGATGCAGAAAGAGATGCCCTTTCCAAATCCAGAGGATTGTTTAGAAATGTCAGTACTTCAGATTCTTTGAAGGGCAAAAATGATCAGGGTTTTAAAGAGATACACAATATATTTGTCCAGTCGTGTAAAAAATGATTTAGTCATGATGGTTCATGAGAAAAAGAAATCCCAACATTGTAGCTAGGAAATAACTTTATTAGTAACAACCAAAATGGCTCCCAAAGAACAAGGAGGATTTCTCTTTTGCTCTTTATCAGGCTCAGTGTTATCAAACTCAGGTTGACACAGTTTGTTGGTTCTAATTAACATTATCACATGACCAATTTTGGGAAAAATGTTTATTATCAAAATAAATCTGTATCAGAATAAAGGAGCATTTGTTATTTTAAAGGGCTACAGCCTCGGATTCCATGTATTCATGAAGACTTTTAAAGAAAGAGGGTCTTGTTTCTTTTTAGCCTGACAATTAGTTTTGCACATCCACTTACTTTGGCTGCCCTTCACAATCACACACTCCCTCCAATGGTTGAAGATTAGGGACAGATGCATTTACCAACAAGCAATCACACCAGTGATGGGATTCAAATATGTGAACAACAAATATGTGTGGATGCCACTTCCGGAGGTTCATTCTGGGCCTGGGCAACAAAAAATTAGCTACCGGTTCTGCTGAACTGGTGCAAACTGGCTGAATCCCACCACTGAATTCCACATGAATGCCACCTAATAAATTATGTCCACAGCAGGTAAACATTATTTGGACACATCATTTTAATATTAGTGGTAGGCAAGAAAGAGACAAGAGGCAAAGAAATAATAGCAATAACAATAATAAGCTATTAAATTTATGTGCCATCGACTCAGGGAAGATGAAAGATCTTTCATCCACATTCTTCTATGCCCAGGAATATGACCAATTTAGCAAGTAGTAAGGAGAGATTTTACCCAGTCACGTGCATTTTCATCTCATTTGTCCTGATCTGAGTGCAAATCTCAAGTGCAAGCCACTTGAGGGCTTGAGTATGAATGTTTGTGATTTCGATCTATTTCTCCTGCATTTTATCTTCAAGCCAAAGTTAAAGATAGATTTTGTAGCTTCAGCATGAGGTAACATAACTTTCCCCGTTCTTCCATTTTGTTTAAAATGTAACTGGAGAATTCACTATCTTGCTAGAAATATCCTGCCTTACTTACTTTTTTTTCCTCTTGCAGCTACATGTTAACAATTTGTTTGCATGTTGAATGGAAAGGGACCATCCACCAGAGATTCATGTTTAATGCTATTTGTTCAACAGTTTTGGCTTAAACAGGTATTCAGGGTTGGGAAGTGTACCAGTGGGAAATATTTCCTTGCCAACTGATTCCAATTATTTTGAAACACAACTACTGTGGGATTTATAAGGCAGATGGATGTTCTCATGAAGCCATGTGGAAGGAACTCATAAGGAGACATTGCCAAGCAGGAATGACTGCTATATCACAGATCTGAGGAAATCAATAAAGGAGAGTATTTGTAGCTCAGGGGTCTTTGGTGCTCTCCAAGCTCGGTTGTTTTCTTGCAGACATTTTATTACCGAAACTAGGTAACATCATCACTGGAATAATGTTTGGGTAATGAAATGTCTGCAAGAAAACAACCAAGCTCAACCAGGCTAGAAAAGTAGCATCAGCCACCCCTCTTCATTGCTACCTTCTTGCAGGATCCAGAAAATGGTGGTGTCTGGCTGCTATAAGCAGGGCTGCTGGTCTCAGGCCCTTGCCTCTTGCTTGGGAGATCATGGAACAGTCCAAGCTGCACTGGCAGACTCAGCTGGTATGTGTAACCTGGCTACCAATGCAATTCTTGACTGCATAGATGCTCTCCCCCCCCCCCCTGATTCATGTTAAGTTTGCATCCTGGAAAACAAGTTAGATTTCTTCACCCTGGAGAAAAAGACATTAAACACACTTGCTCACAGCAAGTTTGGCACTTGAAATCTGGATATGAATTGTTAGTTTTTCATTTTCCTAATAAAAGCACTCCTGATTCTCCTTATTACATGCTATCACATAAAGGAAGGGAAATGTGTTTGTTTGCACCTTCACTCACTGAATTAAAACAACAACAACAACAACAACAACAACAACAACAACAACAACAACAATAATAATAATAATAATAATAATAATAATAATAATAATAATAATAATAATAATAATAAAGTTGTAAGGGACCTTGGAGGTCATCACGTCCAGCCCCCTGCTCAGGCAGGAAACCCTATACCATTTCAGACAAATGGCTGTCCAGTCTCTTCTTAAAAACTTCCAGTGTTGGAGTGTTCACAGCTTCTAGAGGCAGTTCGTTCCACTGATTAATTGTTCTGTCAGAAAATTTCTCCTTAGTTCTAGGTTGCTTCTCTCTTTGATTAGTTTCCATCTGTTCCTTCTTGTCCTGCTTTCAGGTGCCTTGGAAAATAGCTTGACTCCCTCTTCTTTGTGGCAGCCCCTGAGATATTGGAACACTGCTATCATGTCACCCCTCGTCCTTCTCTTCATTAGACTAGACATACCCAATTCCAGCAACCATTCCTTATATGTTTTAGCCTCTAGTCCCCTGATCATCTTTGTTGCTCTTCTCTGTACTCTTTCTAGAGTTTCAACATCTTTTTTACATCATGGTGACCAAAACTGGATGTAGTATTCCAAGTGTGGCCTTACCAAGGCATTGTAAAGTAGTATTAACACTTCACGTGATCTTGATTCTATCCCTCTGTTAATGCAGCCTAGCACTGTGTTGGCTGTTTTGGCAGCTGCAGCACACTGCTAGCTCATATTTAAGTGATTGTCCACTAGGACCCCAAGATCCCTCTCACAGTTGCTACTATTGAGCAAGATACCACCTATACTTTTTTCACCATTGAATTTCATTTTTGTTAGATAGCACCCAATGTTCAAGTCTGTCAAGATCCTTCTGTATCTTAAGCCTGTCTTCTGGAGTGTTAGCTATTCCTGCCAGCTTGGTGTCGTCTGCAAATTTGATGAGTTCCCCATTTATCCCCTTCAGGTTTTGAAGAGCACTGGGCCCAGAACAGAGCCCTGGGGCATCCCACTGCACACTAGAAATGCAGAGGGGGTTGGAATTGTGCCAATACATTTAATGATCATTTGCAAGTGTATCAAAAATGATGGCCTCGCCCTGCACTCTGAATAGAATAACAGAAATAGGATTCTTCTATACTATTTGATAACACAGGGTTATCAAGAGAGATTTCTGGGCAAGGCTACCATAACTGGATGCAAAAATCTAGAATAGCTAATGGCGGATAGTTGACAGTTGTGGTTGACTGGATCTTTGCAGTCCAGATTATGGTAGCACTGGGCAGGTCTACACAAGAGTGAGAATGAGTCTTTGCTAAATGGGATGGCTATCCTGATAATTAATCGAGAAGTTCTGGGGAAAATAGCTTTAATGGACAAGAATGCAGCAAGGGTATGTGTGCAATACCAGAGACAGGTAAAAGGGCAGATTTCCTGTAACCCAGTTTCACCACTCTTTCCAAAAATGGCAATGGTATTTACTGAGCTCTCATTGTTTTTAGAGGTGCTATCTAAGGCAGCCATACTGGCTCAGGAATCGTTGAAGTCCACAGCGCTTCATTGGCATATTTGTCCACCTATGGCCTAAGAGATTTGAAGCAGTGTTTCTCAAAGTTGGCACTTTTAAGATCTGTGGATTTCATCTTTCAGAATTCTTCAACCAGCCATGATCTAGGATTTTTTTGCTTTCTGTTTTTTTTTTTTGTCATTAGAGATGGCAAAAATGTTGTTATTTCTATAATTAGATTGCATCTGTGAAAGGAAAGGCACTAGAATGGCGGGCCTTCTTTTACCTCACCTCCAAGCG
>NW_015386336.1:341104-358444 GCF_001527695.2 Protobothrops mucrosquamatus
GGCTGCCACAAAGAAGAGGGAGTCAAGCTATTTTCCAAAGCGCCTGAAGGCAGGACAAGGAGCAACGGGTGGAAGCTAACCAAAGAGAGAAGCAACCTAGAACTAAGGAGAAACTTCCTGACAGTTAGAACAATTAACCAGTGGAACAATCTGCCTCCAGAAGCGGTGAATGCACCAACACTGGAAGTTTTTAAGAAGAGACTAGACAGCCATTTGTCCAAAATGGTATAGGGTTTCCTGCCTGAGCAGGGGGTTGGACTAGATGACCTCCAAGGTCCCTTCCAACTTTATCGTCATCATCATCATCATCATCATCATCATCATCATCATCATCATCATTGTTATTGTTGTTGTTGTTGTTGTTGTTGTTGTTGTTGTTGTTGTTGTTATTATTATTATTATTATTATTATTATTATTATTATTATTATTATTATTATTATTATTATTATTATTATTATTATTATTATTATTTGTAGGCAAACATCCCAAAACTGATCATGTTCTATCCCCTTGGGTCTCATACTATATACTATGAAAATAAAGCTAGGACCTACCAACATTAGGATAGGTGGGATTTATCTCTTTCTCAGATTAGTCAAGCTGCTGTTCCTCCAGAGTTTATGCTGGGCATCATATTGATTTGCAATGTCGAGCCACTCAGGGCAAATAAGCAGCAGCGAGATTTTTTTTTAAAAAAAATGTTCCTCACCGGCAGATGGTGTCAACTGGGACAGCAATATTACAGGCGAACAGTTGTGTGTGTGTGTGTGTGTGTGTGTGTGTGTGTGAGAGAGAGAGAGAGAGAGAGGCATGTGAAAACACAGAAAGAATTCCTTAAATCCACATTTGTTGTCAAAATAGTGGTAAGATGGGGAAACAAAATAGAGCATCCTTTGTTCATTGCACACACACAGGTCAGGAACTCTAGAAGTAGAGCATCTGTCGGAGGAAGTGTGTGTATTCACAAACAGACCACAAAACTGGTTAATATCTCTTTTCAGTTGTGTCATATTCAGGCAGGGTTCTGATCAGCAGCCAACAGCATCTTAAAAAATGCTGTTGGCTGCTGCTGTTGGTTTAGAATCCCTCAGAGCCCATGAACCAGAGGCATATACCAAAACAATTGTGGCTGATTCTGTCCTGCAGCCTGTGAGAACTGCTCTTTATCCATATTTTTGCAGATTAAATATTCCATTGTAAACCGCTAAAACTGATCAAGAGATCTGGCTTGTGGTGGGTCAAGGATAGCCAGTTAACACATCTGTTTCGTGATGATGAAAACTGATTCTGAAGAGAAGCAAGTAGCAGCAGCCCAGCCCTAGCAAAACTTTCCCACCCATTTTTGGCTGTGGGCAGCTTCACGTGTTATGGAAATAGATCTTTAATCTAGCAGCTACTGCTTTGGACATCACAAAGGCCAATATAAGGTCAGACCTTTTCTGCTATCAGCTGTTATGGACTAGCACAAGAACAAGATTCTGGATTAGCTCAGGGATAAAAAGCTTTGTAAGCAATGGAAATGCTGAAAAGCTTTTTTCTTCTGCTGACTAGGAATGATCTCTTGGCAAGTAATAACTGTTTAGTTATGGCTATTAATTCCTTTTACACTTGGCAGGAGTTCAATGCACTCAGCTTTGTTGTCAATTATTTTCCTTCATTAGGACGTTTAAAATATGCAAATGAGATTGTAGTGATCTACTTATTTCCTTTTAGCTTCTGAGTGAATTCCTCTGCATTTTTCCAAACATGCATGCTTTTAGTTTTCAGTGACCACTTTGTCAGCAGGGCTGGGCATAGGAAAAAAAAATGCTCTAAAATATTACAGAAGGAGGCACATGTTTGTTATTTTTCTTATTTCTGAGCCACCCACCTTCCTCAAAGAGAGACCCTTTATGTTAGGTTAGAGCAGTGGTTCTCAACCTTTTTAATGCCGCAACCCCAACCGGTCGTAAGTCGAGGACTAAACCGGTTGTACATCAAGGACTAAACCGGTCGTAAGTCGAGGACTACCCAACCGGTCGTAAGTCAAGGACTTTCCCAGCCCGGGAGTGCCGCGCATGCGTGGTTCCGCCCGGTTGAGGCGTAGCTGGCAAGCGGCAGAGACGAAGCAGGCCGACCACCAGCTGGCCCAGCCCAAGGGAGGTAAGGCACCCGCTGGAAAAGGGGGAAAAATGGCGGACAAAAAAAATGGCAGACAGCCTTGCTTGGCGACCCCCATGAAATGGTCGATCGACCCCAAATGGGGTCCCGACCCACAGGTTGAGAACCACTGGGTTAGAGGCTAAACTCTCTAAGATTTAGAGAGGGCTTCCCTCAGAATATTTTTTGAAGCCAACAGTCTCTTCTCACTGCCTATTATACAGAAATCTACAAACGTGTTTGATTGCCCAATTCCAGACAAGATTAAAGGTTTAGGGGAAATATGAATATAGATATGGTTTTTCTGGAGAAAAGTGGGAACCAATGTAACTATCCATTTTTGTCTCGAACAAAATGTCAGCTTTGCCATCCTCCTAGTTCAGGCCACCTAATTAAATTGATCAGTAGCAGGTCTGTAAAAAAAATGAAAGGAGATTACATATTCCCATAATGCATAATTAATTTATGGAATTCATCAGCACAAAATACAATGATGCTAGCTACTTGAAGTGGCTTTAAAAACAAAAGGGAAGGTCAATCAATGTCCATTAGTCTTGATGGCTAAAACCTGGATTTTTCTTTTTAGTTGCAGCAGACGCCTGAGTACCAGCTGCTGTGGCGGGGTTGGGTGGGGCAGCGAATATAGAGGAGAAAGGCCCATTACCAGCCTGCTCTGCATGTTAGGAATTTGCCAGGACCATCTGGCTGCTGACTGAGGACAATGTAGTGTTGGACTAAGTCAAGCATAGGTCTGATCCAGCTGAACGAAGGCACAAGTCCCGTTGGCACCAGGTACTGAATTAGGCTCAGAGGCTGGAGGATCTGGTGATTTCCTTCATTAGTCAAGAAGAGGCTGGATTTAGCCCTCAGAAGACCTGAGTTTGGTTGGGTTAAGTTAGTTCCCCTTATTCATTTAATTCTTTTACCATGCAAATTATGGTACTCACCAGAGAGTGACAGTCAAGAGTCTGGAAAGCTGCAAAAAACAGGACCTCTTGTTTTTCTCCTGTGTATTTTTCATTGCCTCCTTCACAATTAAAGGCAGTACCAATGCTGGTCACGTGTTGAGTTTTTATATATAATTAGTTATATATAAGAAGTGAGGATGAAAAGGACAGCTTCCCAGCCCCCTTTATTTATTTATTAAACTTATGCATCACTCACCTCTCTATTCATGTGACTTTGAGGTATCTTGACTGCCGCAGGATAGGAGACATCCTGTATCAGGCATTGCTGATACTAAAAGTCTGAGACTGTTGGATGGGGAGGGAGAGTTGTCTGTTGATTGAAAACTACAGGATTTTGGATCCTGACGGACAGGTGGGGGGCACTGCAGAGCTGCTTGCACACCAATATGCATATGTATGCTATGTATATGTATTCATAATCCTTTTTTTATCTGCATCCTAAATTCCAGGAAGATTGGTATGAAGAAAATTGGGACTATTTTCCCCCAATAAGATAATTCCATAGTGCTGCATATTTTTTTTTGGGGGGGGTGTGTTTGAATATTGGCATATCAATAGGACAGCATGGAACTATGGAGAGTTGGGTGGTCCTGCCAACTACACCAAGGTGTAGCGTAGTGGTATAGGTGTTGGACCAGGAAGCTGGAGTTGATAATACCCAGGGCTTTTTTTTGTCATAGAACGCCCAGAACGGAGTTCCGGCGCTTTTTGGATGGAACCTTGTAGGGTAGGCAAGGCGAGTTGTATGACATGTATGAGTTCCAGCACCTTTTTTTTTTTTAAAGAAAAAAAGCAGTGGTAATACCCATCTGACCCCAGGCTCACCTGGCCTCTCAGAATTGACAGAAAGGGCATAGAGAAGACTCTCTGTAAGCCACTCTGAATGCTCAGAAAAAAAGATGTGAAGTAAATGAAAACAACATTTCTTAGAGCTGCATATAAAACATAATTTTGAGGCTGTTGATAAGATCAACCAGAAAATAAGGGGAAATCAAGAATGGCTGAAGGAGTTGGAAATATTCTGCTTAGCAAGACTATAATGTCAATAGGCCAGGCTTTATAGTTCTTCATCAAAGTATTTTTTTTTCCTGTGCAAGAAATGCCCGATGAAATCTGGAGCATGCGGTCACCTCAAATAATAAAACAAACTATTTTAAGACAGTTAAAACTGCTTTTGATTAAAGCTGTTTAAAATACAGTACTGGCTTCCATGCTTCAATCTCAACACATCTTATATTTCCAACTGAAATAGAAAAACTATTTCAGTTGGAGAAGAAAAATAATGATCGGGCTGGAAGAACAGAGGGCAAAAGATGCTTCCTGCTAGCATTTGTTTGATTATTATGCAACTGCATTTTTGTTTCTAGTGGAAAAGGATCGGAGTTGAATTTGGCATTTTTCAATATTTATGCATAGATTTCACGCAGTGATTGTAAGACTGCCTGTCTGTACACTTCAGTTAAAAAAAGATGGTTTTTTTTTCTGCACTGAATCCTGGGATCCATCTGTCTATCCTAATCTGCCTCTGGACCAACATGCAAAATCTCTTTGAAGGATGTTCAATGTATTTTTTGTATCTTACAACCAATGTTAAAAAAACACTGAATTTTGAGTAAAATGGCTTTTTTTTTTCAACAGAATGGTAGTTATACTATAAAGTTGCTGAGGCAGTGTGTATGCATAGCAAGTTATTTCCCTCCTGTTCTCTTTGCCTTCATCATATGAATGATGAAATGGGTACCTGAAGGGTTGTCATTATTTTCAGGTCACACAGCCAGTGCCAAGAAAACCTGTACCTGACAAACTATATATCTGGAGTTTGGGAAAGAAGGCTGAAGCAGGCACTTGCCTTTTCATGTTTCCCTTTCTTATTTGTATAGCTGTGTGTGAGAGAGAACACAAAGTGGGACTATTTCAGTTTGGTTCATTGAGATTCATTTTGTTAAAGGTTTTCGGAACTCAGATTTGGTGTCTTTTTATTATTCAGTAAATAAATTCATTACATGTACCTTTCCAAATTGCTTGGAATTTAGGTGGGAAATGATAATTCCCCAAGCACTTCCAAAAGTATTTAAGAATGAAAAGGTTCCAGGGGCAGGAACTGGTTCAGCGGGAGAGCTGCCTGCTGGGTTTCACGTGGTGGGGCCCAGGAGACCCTTTTCCTGGTCCTATGCTTTGGAACGTCCTTCCCTCCGAGACTAGGTTAGTCCCAATCCTGCTGGCCTTTTGAAAATTTGGCTTTGTGCCTGGGTATGTGAAGAGCTCATCTTTTGGCTTTACTGCTGGTCATTTTATCATGCTCAGCTGCTGTTTTTTTTATATTATGTTCCCTAATGGAATAGATGGCATCTATAGTGATCTATGGACAATATATAAACTGAATAAACAAACACATTATGGTGTGAATGCTGGGCAAAGTATGGAGTCACTAAGAACTGTAGATGTATTAAACATTTAAAAAAAAAAAAGAGGGATGGATGTGGAACGTCTGATAGCTTTAGAAATAACAATTCCATATTGTGGGGGAAATGAAGTTTTACATTATTTATAGAGTTTCTTTTCTCCAGGTCAGGTCAATTCCTTATTATTCCATCCTGCTTTTCAAAACAGTTTTGCTAGGAAGCCAAAGCATCCATATAGCACATAACATGGTGTTAGAGAAAAATATATCCCTGTGGATTCTGTTCTAGGCATGCCTGGTGCAGACTTTGGGATATGTATCAAAAATAGATTGGTATAATGCATGGCTATTGTTTTTTGTGTAAAAAGCTTTATTTCTGAAGTTCCTGGTGTAATTGAATGAATATAAATAATCTCAAATAAGCCATATTCAGAAAACGTGTCTTTTATTATTAATGTTCATATATTTTTTTCCTCAAAAGTATCTAAGTTATACATATTATCCTTGCTTTAAGTACAAGTATTTCAAACGTGTAGATATGAGTGTATAGTACTGAGTAAACGAGCACAGAAACAAAACAAGAAGAAACAGTAATCAGAAATTACTTGGAAAAATAAGTATCTTGATAAGGTCATGTCATCAAAGTGATAGAGTGACTAATATAAAAAGAGCAGGCTTATTATAAAACATGGTTCCAGACATGTTATGAATAGGTAAATTGTCATGCCACATTTGTTGCATATAGTAGTGATATACATTAGTTACACGCAACTATTGCTGTCAGAGGAATTATGCTCTCAAGGGGAAACTGTTGGTGTATCAGCAGTGACTTGGGAGCTAATACAATCTTAACCTTGCGTCAGAATCTATCTGCATTCAAATATACAGATCTCTAGCTGTTTCTGTTAATAAACTCTTTTGCTTCCAGTGTAAGTAGATTTTACAGTAGATTTAGCCTATAGAACTTATATCCTACCTATCCAAATTCAATTCACCTGTCTCTATGTATGAAGGTCCATTAGAGAGACTTATAGATTTACAGGACTGTAGAAATATAAAATATGTCGAGCTCTTTATGGGCTATACTACCGTTTGGTAGAACAGAAATTGTGCAGTCTAAATCAGAACAGTACCAGATTACATCAGCTGCTTTAAAGCAAATTAGTATATTTTTCTTTTTGTCCCATGCAAGTCTTAACATAGCCACCTGTGGTCCTGTTCAGAACTGTCTGGAAAGGATGGGAAGGGGGGAAGAGAGGGAGAAAGAGAAATCTTCTTGAGTATATGCCAAGTTGACATTTAAGTTTGGCAAAGAACATTTAGGGAGGCAACCTACCAGCCGCTCCCCAAGTTACAAGTCTATTATCCCCTTTCCATAGCAAACTCTCCAATTCCTTATTTAAACTAGCTTATACTTGGTAAGTTTAATTTCAGCTGCAAAAGCAACAGTTTTAGGTAAGAATCTCAACTTAAATTTTAAACAAATGCCACTTTTAATATTTACATTATTTAGATTGATTTTTTTTTTAAAAAAAAGTAAAGCTGTAAGATTTCACATACCGTGGGGGTTGGATCTTGCTTGGCAAAAATCAATTGCTCTTTCCCAAGCTTCTTGGGAGATAAAAACCCAAGAGGCCTAGAATTAGGGACTCTGGGACAATGGACAGCATTCTGACTGCCCCAACAAATATGTCTCTTCCAAAATAACTGAAAGGTAACTCTCACTTTCCTTATAATTCAGCCTCTTATTTCAGACCTATCCTCTAGTCCACACAACTCTGCTGAAAGCTGAATATAATTTCTAATACTTCTTTCTATATTGCTTCAGAGCTTAGGAGTTGCAGCAGATACTCCCTCAACAAAGTTATTCAAAGGCACTGATCTTCAAACTTCTGACTGCAAGAATGAACCAGTAAAGTCGTATCTAGTCTTATAGGTGTATGGGTGTTTTCTTTTTTAAATGTTTGCTGTCCAGAACAAGCAGTACTGGTCTAGATTTATTTCACTATAGCTGAAATCCCAATACATTTGAACAGGTTAAGAATTAAACTAAATTGTACATCTTTGGAATAATCTCTATTATGATTGCCTTGAACCCTTGTTTCCATTTCTATAGAACTCTTGCTACAGCCATAGTATAACTAGTCTCCCTCTTTTTTAATGCCTATCCCCCTCCCCACATACACACACTCTGAAGAGACACTTTTGGTCGCCCTTAGTCCTGCTCAGGGAATGGGAAAAGGACTTCCCTTTCAAGTTACAGTAGCTTCTCATATATGGTGGATAGGACCTTTCTTTTGTGCTATGGAATGATCCATAAAATCCATGCTACCAAGAATTAATTCAGGCATGTCACTTTATGCACCTTAATGATTTGCACACAGAGGCACAAAACAGGCAACTGTTATTCCTACTGAGCTTCTCTTGCAGATTCTTATAATGCATTTGGAATTACAGCTGTGTAGAGATCCATATATGAAAGGCAAAATGTGATTCAGCTCATGAGTAGGCATGCAAGTAACACCATCACGGGCTCCAAATTTTGCCCATCAATTCCAGATCTCTGCAAGCCCTATTAGGCATCTAGTACTTGCATTTTCACTAGAGGAAGGAGTAGAACTTATTAAAATATACCTGGACTGCAGAAATGCAGAATGATCACTATAGAACAGCAAAAAGCTTTCTATTATTATTATTTTGCTGCCATTTAATAGCCATCTACAATTTTGCATCACAACTACAATCCTTAAAAATAGATTTGGAGCTGCCCATGAAAATACAAAATTATTTTTCAAGGTGGAATGTCAAAATGTGTGAGCAACTCTGTTTTACATGGGCTCATGTAAAATCCTTTAATAATGATACTGTGTGATTCTCCCACTCCCAAACTGGAAGATTAGCCAGAGAGAATATTCTAAAAACTGCACCATTAGTATAGTCTTTAGGGTGAGCGCTGGTTTCCAGAAAAATACCTTTTTTTCAGGTGTGTAGTATTTTTTTTTTTGCAATGCCTCAAAAAGATCTTATTAAAAATTGGAGCACCTGTTAGAAAACTGATTTTTCCCCCACTGACTTTGGGTTACTTACTAGCAATACTAGTGTCTCTACTACCTGCCAATTAATCTGACTTTCAAATTAATTAATGAATCCACACTTATAAATCAGCAATCACATCCAAATAATTAGATATAAAATCTTTGATATATTGAAAAGTAAATTATTCACTCTCCTCCAACTTCTCATCTCATCCATCTTAATGTTGGTAATTAAGAACTATGGAGATCTCATGTTTTTACTAATGTTGTATCCTAGCATTCATTAGGCCATATTTTCCTTTCCAATTCACACTGGCCACATCAGTTGTAATATTTGAAGGATACTTCAAATATTACATCTTTCCTACACAGAAAGCACATACAGGCAACAAAATCATGTGAATATGTGCCTAATGATTGCAAATAGGATTACTGCTTCTTGGGGAAAATAGCTCTGTAGAGCATCAGGCTTTCTACACAGGAAATTCAGATTTAGAAGTACCCTGTAAATTGTATTGGTCTCATGCAATAAAGGTGTAGTGAGTAACAATTAAAAAATGGATTATAAGAAAAGACTCACTATTTTACAAGAGATGATAATATAGAATTTCTTCCACCAAAGAACTCATGAAAATGCTACTTGCTGCATAGCAAATATGTGATTACAATGGGCAGCTCCCTCATGTTTTTCTAGTGTTGCTGTTCGTTATTAAGTAGTTAGTCACAATTAAGGCTGAAACTTCAACATCAGGTGAAATTGAGATTGCACACAGCTGCCTTGTCCCATTCATAAGTGCACCAAACCTTTATGTCTAGGCTGCAAAACTCTAAATGACCAATAGATGGGAGCAAAGAGATTCAAAAAACTATCTCTCTGCAGCCTTTTAAAGGTTGCCAAATTCTAGAAGCCCCAAATTCCTTCATGCACATCTTAGTCTTCCACTGTACATGCTATATAATAATTGGCTTTCCTCAACAATTTTCAGCAGTAACCTTCTCTGCTGATTAAGTGCTATTTGGAACTTTGTCTGTGGCTGCTGAAATAGCCCTTTTTTCAACCTATCGTTAACTTGCTGCAAAAATTCAAACAGCCTCTAGATGGCAGTAGAGAGTTAGAATGATCTGTATCTCTTTAGATTCTTGCAGCAGTTATGTTAGGCCCACTCCTTCTTCCTCCTCTTTGGTTTCCTTGCCTTCCAAGCATCACCAATGTCTGGCCAACATCTAAGTCAGAGTAGGAGCAGGAATTTGAGAACAAAGGAGAAGCAGTGCTTACTTATTTCCCAGCTTTCAAGTGGCAATGGCCTTCTGTATATAACAAGGCAGTTCTCTGGCATAAAAGCTATTAGGCAAAGGAATGGCAGCCTTGGCATCTATTCCATATTGTACTCCTTCATTCCTCCTTAAGATATCTTTGAACAACCTACAGAAACTTTATATATTATTTTTTATTA
Source organism: Protobothrops mucrosquamatus (assembly GCF_001527695.2). Taxonomy (NCBI): domain Eukaryota; kingdom Metazoa; phylum Chordata; class Lepidosauria; order Squamata; family Viperidae; genus Protobothrops; species Protobothrops mucrosquamatus. The sequence continues at coordinate 351,103 of NW_015386336.1, forward strand.
TTTCTCTCTTAAATATAACTTTCAGTTATATACTTTAAGTTATCTGTAACCCAGGTAACAAAAAAGCAGCCCAAGTATTTACATTTCTTGCATTGAAAAATGATTTGGCTTCTGGAAGCAGCAGCATATCTTCAATGCTTTTAAGTCTTCTAGAATCTAGATACATTATTTTACATACTCTCATTTCTCCATGGTGTCAACTCTGGGGCTAAATGTTAATGGTCTGAGTACAAACTACACCCTTTCAAAGTGCAAAACTGTGCTGTATCTATCATCTAATGGTCTCTTCTTTCAAGGCCTGTTGGGGTTTGTATGGGGAAAAACCCTTTGGCCAGATTATCTGGAATATATATTTGAGTGTTGTGAGATGTTCTGAATTCCTCAGCCTCCTAATCCTATCTTTATCTGTCAAATACTTGGTCCTATTAGAAGGCTTGAAAATTTTCCAAGAACAGGAGGGAAGAATTAAAATCTGGCAAGAGTAAAAATAGAATGCTGTGGAAGATGCCAAACTTTGAAACATTCCAAAAATTATTGCAATATAAAAAATTACCTCAGCACCTCAGGAACTCCTTGGGAAAACCAAAAAACTAGGTTTGGCGAAAGACTGGACAAAGTCCTTTAATACAATGGCACTCCCAGCTGTAAAGTCCACACTAATGTCCTTGCTAGTTCTTTCCTCTGTGGAATAACTGCTTTAAATGGAGCATGGCATTCTCCTCCCATCCCACGCCAGGTAACACAGCAATTTCTTGTAAAAAATAAGTTAATTCAGGAGCCCCTATAAGACCTTTCCCCTCAAAGAGAGGCTGTTAAAACAAAAAGAACCCTTCCCAGTATACCCCAACCACCAGACACAGGGTTTCAGAGTGGCTTTTGCTTAGATTGGTGGGCTTCCTCAGCTGCTTTCTGGCCAATCCATGTTTCTATTTCTTTAAAAACAGAAGTAGTCACATCAGGAAGCTCTTTGTGGAGAGCATGGAAGGCTTCGTCATATACCTGCAGGATGCAAGAAAGGAAGTTGAAGACACATTGCAAATTACTTCTGATAGACTATTTTTCCAATATATGCCTTTCTTGCCATTTTAACACGCAATTATGCCTTTCTTGCCATTTAACATGACACATCTTGTCCTATATCTAGCTAATTAACTCAATTTTTAAAGTATTATCTTCAATTAGGGAGCAATCTTGACTTTTGTATTTGTAAATTTTAGCTTGTTAGGAAGGTGGATTAATACCTTAGAATATTTTAATCACATACTTTCCCCTAGTGCTCAGATGTATTGTATAACACTGCTAAGCAGCACTAGCACAAACTCTTTTTTTTTCCCCAAACAATTTTTTATTAATTTTCAAAGAAAAAAGAAAAAAACACCAAATATACAAATACAGGCATACATTAATATCAATCTCAAAAATTTAGCATCATTACACCTGATTATTTTATATCTATTTCTACCCACCCACTCCCAATCCCCCCCCCGGACTTCCCAGAATTGATTACAGGGTTACAAACACCTCATCCCATCTCAAAATATAAGTGCCCAAATTTAAGACAAACAAATATAAACATCCTTTAACTCTAAACATTAAAAAACAATCAATTAAAACTCTAAGCATATAACTAATAATAATCTATCCATCTTCCCCAAGTCACATTTAAAATTAATTAATTAATTAAGCACAAACTCTTTTTAATCTTTCTTCATTGCAATACTTTTAGTGTCCATGAATTAACGCATAGGGGCATAGATGCAGGGATTTCACTGAAGATTGCTCCTTTCATACACATTTATGTTTATATTTATAACACTTTAGAAACATCTCAAGAAAATCCTGTTCATTGTATATTTCTCAAATATCTGATTGGTAAAAAAGTATTATTGAAATATTTTATTCATTGAAATGCCACTAAGTATTTCATGCCCTATTTTGCCTATTTTGTATATTCCTCCCCTCATGTAAGACACCAAGAAAAAGATAATAACAAGATAATCAATTTTTAAAATGTTGCATCTACAACTCTTTTCCATTCCTTCCATCTATGTGTTTTTGTCCTGTGACCTTCATTTCCACAGATGTGTTTGTTTTTCTAATACCGCCATTATTTTCTCTTTTGATTTGGCATTTCCTTTCTGGAATACCCATTTACTCAGTATACTGACAATAGCCTCTATCCCCAGTGACTCTATGAAAAATAACCTAATCTGTTCCTTATCTACAGAATATATTTTTGTTTATCTACTTAGTTACAGTTATCACCCTGTCTTTTTATATAAATGTCTTCTTATTCCCAAATTTCAAGTAGAATCTATCTTTTGCTAATCCCCTCTAATAGTAAGTAAAAAATGCACAATTTTTATAATTTACATTTCATCTATTATGTTAGAATTCAGTCATCTCATCCATAAATGTCTACTGTCATGTACATAAGACCAACTCAAATCTATAAATATTTCTTATAAATAGTAAAGGATGTGGCATAAGGAACTTCTAATCATGTTTCAGAGTTTTATACACAAGAGAGATCCTAAGGAAAATTCCTAAATATATTCTCTGTGATGTTTTCACTGTATCCGGTTGCTCCAGTAGAGACTGGAAAATATCTAACAGAGAACAGAACAAGAGAGCTGGAAGGGACCTTGGAGTTCTTCTAGTTCAACCCCCTGCTCAAGCAGGAAACTCTATACCATTTCAGACAAAGGGTTATTGTCTATTGGCAATACACAAATTTGAAATAGCCAAGAGGATGGATCCTGCATTTTAAATAATCCTTTTTTTTAATGCTGTTGTTCTATGCTATTTCCATGTGCAGTTTCGGGCGATCCTTTTATCTACTTCCGATTTAAAAATTATGTGCTAAGGAAAACTGATTAATTAACTCTGTCTTCCTGAAATGCAACTTGCTTCTTTGAATTTTAGGCATTCCTCTGGGCATTTTCATAGAAGTGAGATTTTTACAAATAATAGCCATTATGCTTTCTATTTTTGAGTGAATGTATCTCATGTTTAAGTTCTGCTAAAATCAATGGGATTAATCAACCTAGGAATGGGCTTTGAATTATGATGAATGGAAGAAATTGAAAATTTTACTTGAATATCATCGCAAAACGTATTTCATCTGGGCCTTCTCAGTACCTGAAAAGCTAAAGCATGCCTATAATCTAGATTTTTTTAAAAAAATATATCTGCTTAGATTAATACATTTGAATCAATGAACAGAACACAACTTTAAAAACAGTAACTGTATGATCCTGCAAAAATGAAATAAGTTAACCTTGAATGTTTTATCCTGACTTGGGGCAGTATCCATCAACAAGTAAGACCCTCGGATGTCGCAGAGTTTGTCCGGTGAACCATGGAGCACCAAGATGGGGAGAAACAGTTTAGGGAGAGAGCGCTCTATTTTGGCAATAGCATTCAGCAGCTGAATGACAAAGGAGACTTTCATGCCACCATGACAGACCAGAGGGTCTGAACGGTAAGTTTCAACCTGTTGGAGTAAAAATAACATTTCAGACATTTTAGCCAGCAAATAATCAACTTCTGATAAGCATTTTCTCTGCCATTTTGGAAGATATATATATTTAAAGAGGATACATATTAATAGTCACCTACCCATTCACATTTGATTATGTTGCAAATGCCCTTCCCCTCTGAATTCAGATTTGAAACTTAATTTTTTATCTTATTTCAAATGTATGTCAATGTCTGCCAAAAATTATGTCAAAGCAATTCACAGTACACAGACTGTGAATGGCCAAAAGATGAGTGCCCACTGGTTAAGTGGCAGGAGGGAATCTGACTCTGTAGATCGGGGTAGGGAACTATGGCCCTTTTATGACTTGTGGACCTCAACTCCCAGAATTCCTGAGCCAGCCATGTTGGCTCAGGAAGCCTGGGAATTGAAGTCCACAAGTCATAATGGGGCCAGTTGCTCACCTCTGCTCTAGATCATGCTGTTTAGTCTTGGCCTCTCCACATTGCTTAGAGCACTACAATTATGTATTATACAGTATTTCCTGCTGCAGGTTGATAGATGGACCTCCTTACGGTAATAGTTCTAGAAGAAAATTGTGGTCCAATATTCTCTCTAGTCAAGAGTATTCGTTGAATCAGTGGTAATCTAGACCATATAATTATAATTGTTGTTACTTTTTAATTTGGGACTTCATAGTGGAAAATCCGTAACCGGGGTCTTATTAAAAGAAGACTTCTCTACTTTGTCTGGTTCTAATGCCCAGGGATGGGAAACATTTTGCGCTTGGCATGTCAAAACATTCAGAAAATGCCTAACTTGACTCTGCTGGCATGTCACTCCCTCCTCCAAGCCAAGGTTAACGTAAAAGAATTGCTATGTTCACATAATATTACACCCACATTTTGTTCTTGTAGGTTATTTGATATACTTTTGTTCCCTTCCTTTTCTTCTCAACTGATGAGGAAGTGAAATTTGGTTTAGAAAGATTTTATTTTGCACACACTCTGTCAAGGAAGGGGCAAGGGAGAAAGAAAATTATGCTAACAGTAAAAGTGTAATTTTTTTTTTTGCAGCAGCAGCCTGACATTTTTCATAGGAGCTCTGACATTTTCACCCAAATCCATTTGCCTTTTCTTTTCCAGTTTAAACAAAAATGCTGGGTTCTTCTGGCTACTTAGCAACTAACTCTAGCCTAAAAACTGCCCAGTTGTTTGGTGCTGTGCCACAGCATCTCTCACACACAGGCAACATAGCTCCAAGCAGTTTCATTTACTAAAAAGCAGCAGTTGAAGCACTCTTGAAAGGAAAAAAAAATCACAAAGGAGTGGGTGGTTGAATTGACAGACGTTCCCTTCCCACAGAGTAAAATGAATGATATAAATTGGTATGACATACTCCCTTCACCCACCCCAGTACAAAGCCACAAATGCTAGCTAGGAGATGGGCTTTTTTGTTCTTAACCCCTAACCCTATTTTATACTGATATTTTAAAAACTCCTAGAAATACAAGAGACTCCACAGACGTGCAACTTTTGAAAGTTACTGATCCAAGTATGACATTACATGACTGTCCAAGCAAGGGACAAAAGTGAAAGAACAGAAGAAAAATAGCTAGTGGTTACACTTGGTTTTTAATCTTTGATTTGGTATAAACATGAACGTATCTGAAACTGCCAGGTGTTGCAAATTGAGAGCTTCTGGAGAAAGGCTGTGGAGGATAATGATGATTTTAATGAGAGATGCAGGCAAACAATAAAGGACAAGTCAAAGATCTTTCTTTTTGCCACTTTTCTTCTTTTCCAGTTTTCAGTCTGCATTCATTAATTTCGCTAAGCATCATTTGCGCAGTTTTGGATACTATTAAGGAACACAGTCCAGATTTTTCATTGAAGTTGTTTTTACATAACTTAAAAAACCTCAGAACCACAGATTCTCTCTTCATCCAGGCAGGATATCGAGAAGTATGGAATAATTTAATAGTAATATCTATGCTTTGTGTACAGAAGGTCCTTATTGTTTCTGATCAAAAGTGTATAATCTTCACTTAAAATCTATTTACAGTACAGGTAGTTCTTATTTAGTGACTGCCCTGTACAGTGACTGCAATCAATCTGCAACCTCATACAGAGATTGCCAACAAAAAGTAACTTTGCAACTAAGCCTCACATTTATGATCTTCACAGGTCTGCAAAGCAAAGCTGAAATAAGATCATAAGCACATGCATGGTTTCACTTAGTGATCGCTTCTCTTAATGGCTGACTTGCTGGTCCCAATTGTGGTAGCTAAATGAAGGATTACCTGTAGTTATTTGCCATTATTTATCCGACATTTATATTTAAGAATGAGATAATCAGAACTGTAGTATATTTTAAATGTGACTCTACCATCCATTAATTTATTTACATAAGTTTCTTTTAATACCCAATCTGCTTTTTTGTTGCTATAACCCAGTAAATGGAAATTTGCAGTAAGATTTCTGCTGCGACTATCTGGATTCTATTTTGGGTAATTACATCAAGTTTAATTACAGAAAAGTATACATGGTTGATGTGGTTTCACTGCTATTATCACATTTTCTGTTTTTGATTACTTTGCCAAATACAGTATATCTATGCTATAAAAATCTGGGCTACCACTAGATGACAGCAGACAGATATATGACTCCTTGTTACAATCTGGCAGGCACCTCGTTTTTTCAGTTTGGATACAATAACTGTAATGCTAATATAATTCTGCTTCTTGACCTGGAAACATCATTTTTAGAATTTATGCAGCACTTTAATGTTCTCTCTAAACTCATATGCATTACACCCTCTCTTTAAAACAAGGAACTAAATGGTTGCTAAATAATAATAATAATAATAATAATAATAGTAAAGTTGGAAGTGACCTTGAAGGTCATCTAGTCCAACCCCCTGCTCAGGCAGGAAACCCTATACCATTTCGGACAAATGGAAAAGCCGGGAAGACCAGGTTGCTGCCCTCTCATTTAGATAAAGTTCTCTTGGGCAGAGTCCTGCACCTGACCAGCCCCCCCCCCCCCTCACAGGGCAGAGAGATTGCTTAAGCAAGCTATCTTTTCCTAAGCTGCATTTCTCTGCAGTGCAGTGCTCCTCTAAAAAATGCTAACCCCCAAGTTAACAAGCTCAGATCTGTGACCTTAATTAGTTCATTAGAACCTTACATCAGGCTGTGTCTGAAAGTGATTAATTTTATACTGAAGGCTTTTGTTGCCAAGTGCACGAAATTTGGTTGTAAATGTACACATTAGTCAGAAAATGGTTTTTTTTAAAAAATAATAATGCCATATTTGTAAACATTTGCTCAGTGAGGTAACTGCTAAATGAGGAATAGCTTTATCCTAGTATTTGTTACAATCATAGATTTCTAATGTATAGGTTTCTGCTTTCAGCATATATTGACAAATTACTGCCTCAAGCTTAGTATGACCAGCGTGGAGTGTAATTTATATATCTATCTGCATATGTGCAAACACGTATGTAGAAATAGTTGTGTTCCATCCAGTCTTGAAGCGCCTGAAGGCAGGACAAGGAGCAACGGGTGGAAGCTAACCAAAGAGAGAAGCAACCTAGAACTAAGGAGAAACTTCCTAACAGTTAGAACAATTAACCAGTGGAACAACCTGCCTCCAGAAGCGGTGAATGCGCCAACACTGGAAGTTTTTAAGAAGAAACTGGACAGCCATTTGTCCAAAATGGTATAGGGTTTCCTGCCTGAGCAGGGGGTTGGACTAGATGACCTCCAAGGTCCCTTCCAACTTTATTATTATTATTATTATTATTATTATTATTATTATTATTATTATTATTATTATTATTATTATTATTATTATTATT
>NW_015386336.1:359099-368506 GCF_001527695.2 Protobothrops mucrosquamatus
GTGAATGCGCCAACACTGGAAGTTTTTAAGAAGAAACTGGACAGCCATTTGTCCAAAATGGTATAGGGTTTCCTGCCTGAGCAGGGGGTTGGACTAGATGACCTCCAAGGTCCCTTCCAACTTTATTATTATTATTATTATTATTATTATTATTATTATTATTATTATTATTATTATTATTATTATTATTATTATTATTCTGTACATTTTATTATTTTCTTTTCAAAGAATACTTTTAGATTTTGTTTTGGAGATTTCTAAGATCCTTTTTAGGTCGTATTATCACCTTAGAGCTAATAAAGCTTTTTCAGTCTGATACTCAGTAACATCAGACCATATTTGCCCCACAAGTCAAAATCAGTTGTGTCCTTTGGACTTCACTGATGTAGATTATGAGAGTTGTCTTGAATTTAAAACTGCTAATGTAGCAGATACAGTAACTCTGTATCTGCATGGCAAACCCATGGAGGTATGGACAGGTGAAATGATTATATTAACTGTTGATTGATAATCTCCCATATTTTACATTTAATTGTTTTTAATTGCTTTGATTTGTTTTTTTTTACTTTTTCTTACTTTTTTTTGCTGCTCATTTTTTTTAATTTTGTGAGCCACCCAGAGGTACATATGTGAGATGCTATATATAAATTAAATAAACAGAGGATGATATATTATTTTTTATTTATTGCATGTGAGACCAAATGAAGATCAAGAGGTCTTGTCTTTACCATGATTTTGATAACCTTTGGTGTCATGACTAATTTTTGAAAGAGTTTATTTCCAATTGTACTGGGCATTATTTGGTATTACAGGATTTTTATAATATTGCTTGTAGAAATATACACATGAATTTATTAATAATAATATTTAATTGTCTGATAGATCTACAGTATATGCTCTTTAAACAAATGAAACTTCTTAAAGTACCATCTTAGCTGTTCCCTGTAGTTGTTATACACATGGTGCCTATTCTATATCATCTTGTGACTGGATTAAATCTTGGATATAATAATATTGGTTACTGTAATATAAAAAGCCAAGTATAATGTCTTAAATTATTCCACCTTATATTCACAGTTTAGGAATTATATTTTGACTGCTCCCCATCTTCAAATTTGGTATACTAATGAAGTTTTTCAGGTATTTTTCCATCTAGGAAGAGGCCATCAGTGTGGGGAAGAAGGCTTGATTCAGAATGTCCATCTGTACTATAGTCACAATGCAAGTCCATTTAACCATCTGTATGTATCTTTATTCAAATAGAAATATGATCACAATCTTCAGTTTACAACTGAAACTATAATAAAGGAGTTCTCTCCCTAAGGTAGGCAAGACCAAAAATAATGGTGTCTTACAGCAATGCTATCTTATCATCTCATCTTATCTATGGCCTTTTTGGTGGGGGTGGGAGGGGCTAATGTCTCCCTGATGTTTCACCCTAAGGAGTTCCATCTCATTTGAATCTCATTAGTGGTAGTTTAAGAATTCTGGAGGGCACCAGTTTGGGGAACACTTCTCCAGCACATAACAAAGAATTGAGATTCAGAAGTATGCATCTGATTTAACTAACCAGAAGGGGAAAAAAACCTTAAAATGTCTCAAATCCTTCTACATTTCAGTTTCTGCTTTAGAAACCAAACTGCTATGAACACAAACAAATCAGGAAATTCTTGGAGACTATCCCAATGATATTTATAGAGACTACAAATTGGTCTGCTTGATGAATGTATTCAACATGTAAATAGTGGCTGTTCCCAGCACAATCTGAACTTGTATTCTGCAATGTTGAATGTGGGTGATATTAGGAAGCTGGAGACTTATTTCTGTCAAACTGCAGATCTTTTACATATTGCTTTTTAGAAGAAAACTAAAAGTAGCAGATAAAATAACACAGTCAGACTTTAGGTTCTTAAGTGTCTCAAAAGCTGCTCTGTATAGTAGGAGGGTATTTCAAGGTGAATGGCTACTAATACAGTAGTTTATTTACTAATCTGCTTAAAAGATACATCCAAAACCCATTTTATTACATCATTCAGCTTTGACTGCATATATAATTTCTTGGGCATTTTGGCATGGCAGTTTAAATTTTGATAATGATGTAGAAAAATATACAGCTAGGCCTTATATAAAGGCAGTGTCATTAGGCTCATTGGACAACTTCCCTAATATTCTTAAGGGATTGAGGCTGGTAATATAAAGATGTCCTCAGGAGAAAAACAAAGGGGAACTGGTGAGAAAAGGTGCATCATAACACAAAACTGACAACTGACATTCTTCCACCAGATGTGACATGTAAAGGCCGCATGAGTCATATTATTTAATCTATTGATTGATCAATCAGTCAATCTTCTGCTTTTCATTCAGGAGCACCAGCTGATGGACACAACTCCCTCTTCCTAATAACCACCCTGTGAAGTAGACTGGGCTGAAAGAGTGTCTAGACCAGGCATGTCAAACTTGCGACGTCACGTGACGTCGTGCGACGTATCACGACTTTTTCCCCATTGATGATGATAATGATGATAATAATAATAATAATAGTAATAATAATAATTTCTATTAAATGATCTCTACTTCTCACTGATCCTGAGAATAAATAGCAGTCATGACATTGTTTCTGAGTTCCTGATACTGATACTTATGACAGTCGTGTTATATAGCAGAGATGATTTATTTCTGCTACATGGATTACTATCCCTCTGTCCTTCAGCTAACTTGTTGGGAGGCAGAATGCTCCTGCTCCTTTTTTTAATTCCACATCAAATCTGTGATAATATCCCCCAGAAAAGGTGCTTTAATTTATCTTCCTGAAACTAATGTTTTGACCTTCACATTAAACATACATATTAAATATAACAGACTGAACATGTTTGAGCATTTTATTCTTACTGCATTACTGGTATTCTGTTTCTATATGGATGTCATACCTTTTTTCAACATTAACATCAGAATTTCATCAGCATACATTAATCTTTAACAGGACTTACCTAGTCTGTAGAATAAAAAAATTAAAAAATAGAAGAAAAATGGCCAACAGGAATACTTCATGACTACTGAAAAAGTGGCATTTTTAAAATCTGCGTATATTTTTATACTTGGTTAGCCACTGAGACTCTGGTACTTGCAGCAGCATACAAGACCGGTAAATAAATTAAAATGTAAATATAAATTAACACCTGCCAATCATATACTCACCGGTGTCATAGAGACCTAAATCATTTAAATGTATTGTAATTCTTCTACAGGAAGCTAAACGCCACATCTTTTCTTCCTTCAAAACAGCGATGGCAAAAACAGTGTTGCAATGATTCATTTTAAGCTTTTCCTCCATTCTCATCAAAACACTTATCTCTAGCATAAATGGAAGCTAGCAGGTCATGCAGACTGATGGAATCAGATGTACCTCATAGATTTGACACAAATCCATCAACCAGTACAGACAATTCTTTGTGTAATTTCTCTTCCCTACTTCAGACTGCTGATAAAAATATCTGGAGAGGAGGCCATTTCAGTCTCAGTATAATACAGGTAGTCCTTGACTTACAAACATTTGTTTAATGACTGTTACAACGGCACTGAAAAAAGTGACTTATGCGTTTTTTCACATTTACAACCCATGGTCACATGTTCAAAATTTGGATGCTTACCAACTGGTTCATATCTATGCAGTGTCCTAGGGTCATGTGATCACTTTTTGCAACCTTCTAATAAGTAAACTCAATGGGGACGCCAGATTCACTTAACAACCAGGTTATTAATTTAATAACTGCAGTGATTCACTTAAGGAAGGTCATAAAATGGAGCAAATATCTCACTTAGCAACATAAATTTTAGGCTCAATTATGATTGTAAGACAAGGACTACCTGTACTGGATTCTCTCTTTATATGTATTATAGGTATGTTCTATTCCCTTGATATGTTCCTTGATTTGTACCAAGATGGAATTGCTCACTTATGATCTACTCATACTGTATGGGAAGAAGCCAAACTATCACAGGGCAATACATTGACTTTCAGGGCAATACAATTCTCACCTCTTTCTTATTCCGGGAAATGACATTTGGGTCAATAGATCCCAGAGACAAGTTTGGCAGGACAAAGTTAAGTATTTTAGCTGCAAATACCTGAGGGAGAAAAATATAATTAGTGTCTTGGATGGCAAGAAGAGAACGATAGAAGACAGTTTTGCAGGCGGCAGAAACTTTTTTTTTTTTTTTTAGTTTAACCACTATATTATTACTGTATTGCAGCTGAGGATCTGTTCCTGAATGCCAACAAATTTATTCCAAATGTACCAGAGAGGCCGAAAAGATTCTCAGGACTGTTTATAAGGGAAAGCTTGATGCAACTGGCATCAAAACCTCTTTGTCCAACTTTAGGACTCTTACATTTGTTCCTGACAACAACAAAAAAGGGAAGGAATCCTGGCTGAAGAAGTTGAGAGAAAGCCAGCTTTTTCACTCTTCAAGGGAAGTCGGGGATATTTGCCAGGGTTCCTTCTTTTTGCTATTCACTTTGTATTTTAGTTTCCTACAGTGAAAATTGTAGCTTAGGTGATTTACAGTATAGTTCTTTAAACATTGTAAACACATTCTGTAGCAGGGATACAAATAAATAGAAAAATGTGTACACATTGACTAAAGAGATCTATTGAACAGCTAGTTTCTGGGAGTTAAATAAAAAAATATGAAGACGCCAAAAGAAGAAAAGAAAATACTTCAAAAAAAAAATTCCACTGATAGGATTCTATAACTGACCCCAATGCTAAATTATCTCTGATCTTCTGTAGATTACTTTCTAATTAAATGGTCATCACTTAAAAACAACAAGAGCCAAGAAAATACTCTGCCAGGCCTATTTTTAAAGACACATTCATTACTGCATGCAGTAATGTTTCCTGGAAAATGTAAAATGAAATCTGTGACCTTGATTTTTCCATGAATCCATTAAATGTAATAATATCCATAACATTCTCTGATCCTCCTGTATCAAAGATTGCTACGGACTGTGGGAAAAATATGTTGTATTAATGATGAAAGAATAAAGTAAAAGTTCTCCCAGAACAGAACGTTTCAAAGCTGACACAATTTCAGAGGCCTTTATAGGAAACGCAAGTGATGTTGCCCCTGTCTAGAGAGGGCTATGTTGTGAAGTGTAACTGTGGCATCTAATACTCCCCCTAGGACTCTCCAACTTTTTACCAAATTAGATTTTGTTGGTTTAATATCAGCAATCTTTTTTCTTCCACTTTGCTGAATATTTAAGCTAATGAAGAGTTCTGTTCCTAATACAGTGAAACTTCATTTTATCAAACCCCACTTTAGTGGACTTTGAAGACAATGGACAGAACTTTTACCTGAAGTAGTGCAGAGGATTTAGGTAAATTAGCATAATTTGTGTGAATTTACATCATCATATGGTAAGCCCAATGACATGATCTGACACAAATGATAAATTATATAATTGGCATAATTACATAAATTTGGATTTAATGGACATTCAGGCTTAATGGACATGCCCTCCTACCTAACGGTCTATTAAACTGATTTTTCCATGTACAAATATTGTCTATTAATTTTTGAATTTTTCAGAATATAAACAGTTTAATTCTTAGCCTATGATTGTTAATATAGCCTACCCAAACATATTAGGAATCAGGCTAATTGAAAGAATGCGTTATTGAATTAATACCTCACAAATTAATGACAATTATCCATATGGGAGAGATGCCCTCCTCACAAAAATAGCTTATTAATGGAATGTTTGAAAAACAGACTCTGTAATATTCAGCTTTTAAAAACTTAGCCAATCATATCTATGAGATAAAGATATTGCTAATCCTCAGTCCCATCAGCCTTCCTTTCTTAGATACCTCTGGAATAAGCAAGATCAGGAGCTAATTTAATGCTCTAATTGTAAGTAGTTATAGTAGTTATTACTCAACAGTTGTCTTACATTTGCTTTGAATTGCATTCATCCAAACCTCTCCTAAGCAAGAAGTTTTCATTAAAGCTTGGTAAAGACTAGACTATGTGGCTGTACATCCAGGTTGTTGCTGTTGTTATCGCTGTAGTTGCTATCTACATCATTTAAGGGGCAACAATCCAGATTAGGAGCAGGTAGGAGTGAAAATGTAGCTCCTTTCAGCAGCCCTTTAAAGAAGGTTCTTCATGAGCCCAGGGAAAAACTTAGCTAGTTTAAAGAGTTGCTGACAAAAGAGAGCTGTAATGAGAATCATTGACCAAAAAGAGTTTTACAAGTTTTTGCAACACATGGTTTAATAAATAAAGATCTAGGGAGATGGAAATGGAATACAGGTAGTCCTCAACCTACAACAGTTCATTTAGTGACCATTTGAAGTCACAACGGCAGTGAAAAAAGGGACTTATGACCATTTTTCACACTTATGGCCATTGCAGCATCCCCAGGGTCATGTGATTTACATTTGGATGCTTGACAATTGACTTACATTTATGACGGTTGCAGTGCTGCAGAGTCACGTGCTCCCCTTTTGCGACTTTCTGACAAGCAAAGTCAATGGGGAAACCACACTCACTTAACAACCGTGTTACTAATTTAAGAAATGCAGTGATTCACTTAACAAATATGGCAAGAAAGGTCATACAACAGGGCAAAACTCAATAACTTTCTCACTTAGCAACATAAATTTTGGGCTCAATTGTGACCGTAAGTTAAGGACTACCTATATACAATACTCTTGTCAGGTCTGCTTAGTTGCTCTGATTCATCATATTGCACAATATCAGGTAAGGTGATAGTATATGGTATGGGACATACATACATTCAGAAACTATCAAGGGAGGAAATTTCTCCACAATAAAAAATGACTGTAGACTGAGATTAAGCTCCATGAATGAATCCATACTATTAATTGATACCAGCTGACTAGCTGTGAGGTTGGTTGTTACTTTTTCCTTCCCACACTTAATAAATCAGCATCACCTGCTTAAAATAATTATTTTTAGAACTGTCTATCGAAGTGAAGCTAAAAAAATTTGAAACCCCCACCAAAATATCCCCATATCCATCACTCTAGTCAACCCAATAGAGGTTGGTACAGAAGCTGAGGTCTCTATAGTTCTAAGAGACCTCCAGAAATTGTTACCAGATTGCATTTTTAATATGACTGAAAGGGGAAGTTGATTAAATACAGGAGAGGAGAGCAATCCTATTAACTGCATTCAACTGTGGAAATAATTTTTTGTCTTGGTCCGACCAATTGCATGTTGGAGTGCCGCCCTAGGGATACTCAAAGCGTAAGAGTGGCTTTCTGCCCAAAGAAAGCTGCACACTCTGTGCTAGGTTATGAATTGTTTTAACTATGCCTTCTGAACATGTCACAGGGCTTCATCCGTCAAACACCATGGTTTACAAACCACAAAGAGTTCACACGCCAGGCTAAGCAAACTGCATTAAGGCGTAGCATAGCATGGGAACTTAGCCAGAGATCATGCATCTGGAAACTGAGGGAACAAAAGCAGCTTCAGAAGAGAGATTTGTCAAAATAAATCTACAGGAAATGGAAAAGGTTAGTGCAAGGTTCTTGCTCTAAATTGCAATTCTGCTTTTTGTGAGGAAAAGGGCATCTTCATTTATTATATTATGTATTTAATCCTTCAGCTTTAGCACTGACCACAGCCTTCTTACACTCAATTTTAGAAAGAGTCTTAAATTCATGTATTTTAAAAAAAAGAAAATAGTGCTTTGCCCCACATGGAGAGTTTTGGCTGGTGAAAGAAAGGGATATTATCTCAAGATAGTAAGATGTTTAGCCGATATATTTAGATAGCGTGCCTGGAATGAAATGAACACCTGTTTGTTTGTTTTTACCTTGATCGGTGTCGCTACATCAGGGCTTGCAACTACTAAAGGAGAAATTAATACCATGCCTGAAAAGTCATTTGGTCTTTCACACGCGGTGAGGATGGCAATGGCTCCTCCCTGAAATGAAAAAGCAAGCAATGGGTTGATGATTGCTAAGACTATTGATCTCAGTAAAGCAGAGGTGGGAAGGTTGTGCAACACTACAACTCTCAGCACGTCTTACCATTGGCATGCTGACTGGAGGGGCAACTGAGCTGGAATTTAGAAATACCTGAAGGGTCATGGTTGCTCTCCCCTCCGCCCCACCCCCCCATATAACAAAAAGATATGACAAGCACTTATGGGCAAGTACGTTATCAAGGTTACTGTCTTGGAAACCTTGCCAATTTATTCTGGCAATGAGCTACAACTAAGTTCAATTTCCTTCTGTAACCAGAAAAAGAGAAATTTAGATCAATTCCATTATCATGTACCACTGATTCCAACCAGCAATATAAAAAACAGACAAAAAACTTCAAAGGAACTATGGAGGTGATAAGTTCAGAATTTATGTAATGAATGCAAGTGTGTATCACCTGTGCAATTCACCTGCTGTTGGCATTAGAGCCACATGGCAGAGCTTCAAAAGGTGTTTCAATACCACTTCTAGCATTGTACAACACTGGAATACCCATAAATACAACTGCACAAAAAGAAATAATCCTAGGAATCACAATACAGCTATTAGGTTCTTGTTAAAGATGTATTTCTTTATGTACACATTAAATTCATATTTATTACTAGCTGTACCCGGCCACGCGTTGCTGTGGCTCAGTCTGGTTAAATGGAAGAAAGAAAAGAGTTTTTACCTGTCACAGGTGTGACATCTATATAATAGTAGGTATATAAAAACACGCGCATATTCGAATTCAACGTTGTGTCAAAATTTCAAAGCAATCGGTGAAGAACTTTCGGAGATTTAAGATTTTGAACAAACAAATATTTACATTTTTATTTATATAGATTCCTTTACAAGAAAAATCAAAAATGCCAAAAAGGAATCGTGAATCAGTTTCCCTGCTCCCTCAAACTACAATCAGATTTTTTATAAAATGCAAGAGGAAAGACAGCATTTGTCCAGCGGTATGGGAACAATGGCTCCTGGCATGTCCACAAAGGCCCAAAAACGGAGGAAAAGGAGAAGGAGACTGGAGTAAATCAAGAGATTCACAGTGAGTTAAGGAAAGATGCAACTAGGAAGAAGAGAATGGCAAGTAAACAGACTGGCCAAGCTGTGGGATGAAACAGAAGCCAAAGGGAAAGTCAAACTATATCCTGAAGTTAAAAATGTATAGTTTAAAGCAAAGAATGATAAAAAACATTTTTTTTCCTTACAGAAGAGAAAAATAGCTCATTGGGAAGCAAATTTTAGGGCCATTTTTTGAAGTTTTGAATAATCTGGTTAGATGTAAGAAACAAAGGAGTTTGAACAGTGGTGGGATTCAGCTGGTTCGCACCAGTTCGGCAGAACCGGCAGCTAATTTTTTGTTGAGTTCTGGCCCAGGCCCAGTATTGACTTCTG
>NW_015386336.1:369690-374286 GCF_001527695.2 Protobothrops mucrosquamatus
GTGTGTGTGTGTGTGTGTAATGTGTATATGTGAAAAGTAGATCATTAGCAATTTCAATGGATTTTTTTGCCTTTAATAATCCGAATTCTGCTGATAACTAAAACGAATAGAATGAGAAATGAATATGCGTACACTGTATCTCCAGAGTACAAGCTGTCACTGATACATTCCACAGCTATATTAAAGTTCAGAGATGATAAATCATTCCTTTAAAGTGAATGACAATTGACTCACACACGCAACCTATTGTATTTTCATCCCTGACCCTTCTTAACTTTTGTTAGCTAGCTTAAAACTTTCAGAACAAGCTATGACTGGGGTTGTACATCCTTTGCAGTAAAAATAAAAATTCTACTCTAAGGTAGCACAAAGTCTACATCATAGAATATTACATGTGTTATGAGTAAACAATAACATAACTTTGGGGATATCTTTTATTTTACATGGTTTATTCTTGCATTAAATGATTAAATGATTCAAAGTTGATGAGTAATGATATATCCATTCCCGTATCACAAGCCTGTTCAATGTCCATCTTAGTTCTTGATATACCTTTAAGGCATTACGCTTGCTGAATTGTCCACCTATCCTTTCATCTGTTTACATTCTACACAAAATTTGTTCAAGAAAAAAGGGTAGATTTAGCTGCACTGTGTTTTTGGGTTGACAGAATTAGTGTTCCTCCCTCTGAAAACATCTCTTTGGTATGTCAAATTTTTACTTTTCTTTTAATTATAACCTTGGATTGGGTGGGCAAACCATCCATAGCAGGGCTGTCAAACTCACAACGTCACGTGATGTGTCGCGACGTATCACAACTTTTTTTCCATTGCCGGCAATGGGGTGGGCGTGGTTTCGCCATGACGCATCTGGCCCGTGGGCCAGCAGTTTGACACCCCTGATCTATAGCTATTGGTGCATCCGAAGAATACCTTGCTAAAATTTGGTAGGAAATGGCTGATTTCTGGCAATGCAATTTTTCTCCAAGTTTCTGAACATACAAGGATTGTAAGGATGAATGGAAATATTTATTATTTATCCAGCCTTCTCAAGGAACTGGAACTTTGGGCCCTGACCCCTTTTGTGATTTTAATTCACCATCAAAAGATCTTCTGTAGCCTTTAGTATTGGAAAGCTGAATTGTGGCTCCCAATCCAGAAGTTCATTTTTGGCTTTCATCTTGCCCATTTCCTTTCCTTTCCCTTTCTTTTCACTGCAAAAATGTATTCCAATGCTATATTCATCCTTCCCTTTAACAACACATGAGAATCTTAGAAAATGGGGAAACTCACTCTTAAAATGAATATGGCCCTTAATTGGTATAGAAACATTTTAACCAATATGAATAAGGGGACATACAACACAATCTATTGTCTGTCTGTCTACCTCTGTGTGTATCTGTCTGAAAAAGAACAAACTCTTGGCTTATTTATGGTTTGGGAAAATTATGAGAATAACAATCCATGTAAAGTCCATCAGAATCTCCAAAACATTTTGTCTTTTACCTCTCTCATATACTGTATACATAAAAACATACATTCATATCACATCATTCCTTTTTGAGAAAAATAAGAAGGGTATGTTTTTCCACTTGCGTTTCTAGAAATTCCAGGCTCATAGCACTTCAATATTGGAAATAAGCCTTGGAAATGGTGTGTACATCTGTAATTTCACATTAGAACTAGCAACTGTGCAGTTTACATTTAGGTGGGCAGCTATTTACAAATAACTCCAATAACATAGCCACTACTTTTGTGAAAATAAAAGAAAAAAGAAAACAAAAAAAAGGGAAAGGAGAGGAAGCAGAGAAAGAAAAGGCTATAATAAAAAAAAACCTCCTGGCACCAGTATTAATTGTTAGACTTCAGAATCCTAACCCAAAATAAACAGCGTCTGCTGCTCTATAGAAGGCCAAGACTCCATGAGGAAGGATAGTGTGCTTACCATGGAGTGCCCCAGAAGGAACATAGGAACACCTGGATGATCCTTCTTCATAAGATCTATGTGCTGCAAGCTGTCTCTGACAAACACGTGAAAGTCGGACACAACCATACGGTCTCCTTCACTTTGCCCATGGCCAACTGTAGAAGGGGAAAAGAAAAAGTGACCTGCCATATGAAAAGTAGTTCATATTTTGCTCTTCTCAGACTTACATATGAAACCCAACCCAGACACAAACATTATATTCTGTTACAGTTTTCTCCCACATGGCACCGTTGAGATATATGCAGGGCCTATTAGAACTGAAATCCAACTCACCAAATTAAGAAAAACTATACTCTATTTACAATGTGCTGTTGTTTTTAACCATTTAGTTGTGCCCGATTCTTGGTGACTTTATAGGCATGTGCTCTCTATGCTACCCCTGTCAAGCACAACTTCTTTCAGTTGTTTTATATTCAACTTTGCATCAGATTTGATATTATCAAACCACTGATAATGTTACCTAATTTGGGTAATGAAACGCCTGCAAGAAAACGAGCAAGCTCAGACACCACTAAGGACCCCTCAGTGTATCCTTTGCTTGCTCCTTCTTCTTGGTCCATTAACCATTCCTAACATCATTGCTTTCTCCAATGAATTTGCACGCATAAGATGGCCAAAGTAAATCAGATCTAGCCTGATTTTAGCTTCCAGTGATATGTCTGGTTTTATATCATTTAACACTTCTCTGTTAATTACTCTAGTTTTCCATGATATACGCAGTAAGTTTCGCCAGCACCACAGTTCAGAGGCGTCAGTACTTCTTCGATCAGCCATTCTTAGTGTCCATACATAAGGAAGACTAGCCTGCTTTTTGTATTTATCAATATTTCTGCTTTTCCAGATCTTATTCATGTTAACCATTGTGGTGTGTCCTAAATATATCTTACATTTGATTTCAGGAGTAGAATGCCACCATGAACAATTTTGGATCCAAGGAAGATAAATTCTTGAACTAATCCAATTTCAGCAATACAATGTTGAATACAACACTATATTATAATGGAACAATATACTGTAATACAACAATGTGCTGTACATCATATTAAACTGATTCTGGTATCACTCACCTCCAAGAGTAAGAACAATAGCATTATGTCTTCCTGGTTTACATAAGACTTAACCCACCTCAAAACTTCACTTAAACTGAGGTGGGCAACCTGTGATCCTGCACTCCAGTATGCCTCCATCCCAACACCCACAGCAATATGAATGACATTTGATAGTGTGCTTTAGAGGCATTTTTTTTGGTTTTGAGGTAATGGTGGCGGTTTGCCTCATACAGATTTTCCTCTTTGATTCCTACACTTAAACTTCCTCCAAAAATGCTAAAAAGAAATTTGGTCACAACCGTTCTAATGAAATACAAAAATAAATGTAGGCAGGCAGGGAGCTGCTATTTGTACTTCATAGTAGGGCTCTGCGGGAGAAAGTAGTGGGAGCAAGTTATGACCTTCCCTGGTCAACCTTCTCCCCTTGTGAGAAGTCAGCAGGAAAGGTCACAAATGGTGATCTCGTGACTGTGGAATGCTGCAACTGTTGTAAGTGTAAGCTTGTTGCTGACTGCCCATATTATAATCATATGATCCTGTGATGACCAGAACTTCGAGGACTGGGCATAAGTATTGTTCATTCAATACTGTTATAATTTTGAATGATTACTAAACAAGTGATCATAATCTAAGGACTATCTGTAGTCTATTTGTTAATTTCAAATACATGTTTGGTTTAACTTTATGATAGCCAATGCAAATAACATCACTTATATGCAAAGGCCTCTCAAGCCACAAGAGCAATGACTTTTGTCTGGGGAACGCTAACCTGTTGAGAATCAAAGGTAACACCAAGTCATGGAAGTAGAACTTCCATGTTCCACAACTGAGATTGCCTGAGGCTATAAATGATCACAATCCCTACATAGTTGGGGATCCTTAAGAGGCTTCCAGTGTGGGCTGGCTTTATAACACTCATATGAGGAAATAAGGGTAGAATTCTAAACCTTTTGAGAAATAAAAGATGGTGTTATGTTCACTGCCTGAATAAGAAATGATTGCAGGCTATGGGACTAATACTTACACAGTTAAAAGAAGAAAAATAATTATTACCTCCCTCCTTATCTATTTCCAGGAAAGGATTGTTTATTTCATATGCTAGTGAAATTCATCATAATTATCCCTCATAAAATAGAACTAAAGAACAGCAATAGGCACTGATGATCAGCTGATCTGACAAGATGGCCCACTGCCATATTATTGAACCAAAATTATAACTCTGTAATCATTGCAGCATTGATTCTTAAAAGAAAAAAATGCTGAATAGTCAAGCTCAAGATTAGAGGATGGGGTAAAGAAATGCAGAGATTTCTGACATTACTCAGCTGCACATTTTCTTGCCTTTTAATCCAGATTTCTGCGCTGTAAATGTTTCTTTAATACTGACATTCTGATTTGGTCCACCCAACATGATTTGCAATTGGATCAATGTTGAAAGCAGCATGTTGGTTAGGCTAGGAACTATGACTGAGTTAGTGGCTTACTGAGTTAAGAATAATATGGGAACTAGGCTTTTAGTTGAATGCAACATTCCCATCCTGGCGGTGATTAATGCTTCCTT
>NW_015386336.1:374807-383597 GCF_001527695.2 Protobothrops mucrosquamatus
CTGTAAATGTTTCTTTAATACTGACATTCTGATTTGGTCCACCCAACATGATTTGCAATTGGATCAATGTTGAAAGCAGCATGTTGGTTAGGCTAGGAACTATGACTGAGTTAGTGGCTTACTGAGTTAAGAATAATATGGGAACTAGGCTTTTAGTTGAATGCAACATTCCCATCCTGGCGGTGATTAATGCTTCCTTACAGGAGGGGGTAGCACTGCAGCACTTTAACAAGACTGTGGTCCGCCCTCTTCTCAAGAAGCCATTGCTGGGTTCCACCCTTTTGGATAATTTCCAACCTGACTCCAATTTTTCCTTTTTGGGGAAGGTTGTTGAGAAGGTGATTGCAAGGCAGCTCGAGGTTTCTGGATGAGTAGACCCCTACCAGTCAGGATTCAGGACTGGATATGAGACAAAAACGGCATTGCTCATGGTTTTTGATGATCTCTGGTGGGATTGGTAGTGCATTCATCCTTGCTCTACTTGACCTCTCAGTGGCTTTCGATACCATTGACCATGGTATCTTGGTATTCTTCTGAAGCGGCTTCGGGGGATGGGAGTGGGAAATTTGTGCTATCCTTATACACTTCCTTCCTCTGTGGCTGCTCTCAGATGAGAGATCCAGTTCTCGCCCACTGCTTTGAGGGGGTCCCACAGGGCTCAGTACTCTCTCCACTCCTATTCAACATCTATATGAACCCATTGGGTGATATCATCCATCACCATGGACTGAGATATCATCAATATGCTGATGATAGTCAGCTGTATATCTCAGCCCCTGGTTAGTTAAGCGATGCTGTGACCTCCCTCTCGCAATGCCTGGAAGCTGTTAGGGACTGGATGAGGAGCGATGGGTTGAAATTGAATCCTGGCAAGAGCGAGTGGCTCTGGGTTTGGGATTCTTTGGTCCATGGAGAATTGCCACCTTGGATGGTCTTAGATGGGGTGGCACTCCTCCAAACAGACCCAGTGCATCTGATTCCTGCTCAAAGAGCAGGTGACAGTTGTGGGCAGAAGAGCCTTTGCGCAATTGTAGGTAGTGTACCAGTTATGCCTTTTCCTGGACCAACAATCCCTACTCACAGACACTCATGTCCTAATCACCTCCCATCTTGACTATTGCAATGTGCTCTACAAGGGGCTGCCCTTGAAAAGTATCCAGAAGCTCCAGTTGGTGCAAAATGCAGCAGCCCGCATGGTTTTGTGTAGACCTTGGTGTACATATGGGTTACCATGTAAATATTAATTAGATGCACTTCCTCCAATTTGGTACTCTCCATATGTTCTGGGACTAAAATACACATTTCATTATCCATAAACAGTACAGATAGTTCTAGACTACGACCAGGTGCTTAGTGACTATTCGAGGTTATGATGGAAAGGGACTTATAACCTGGTTTCAAATATATGGCATCTGCTCCCCCCCCCACAGTCATGTGACTACCTGTTTGGGTAACCACTCCGCATTTATGGCTGTTTGCAGTGCCTCGTCATCATGTGTACAATTTAGGGCATTGTTGCCAAAAACTGGCATTTACTTCTGGATTCTGGCAAAACTTGTCCCATAATGAACAATGGGCTTGCCTAACTATTGCAGTGTTTAATGACCATTGTAAAATGGGTCCAGTCACATGGTGACCCACTTTATGAATGTCACAACATACAACCGTAATTGAGGGGTTCAATTATGGTCATAACTTGAGCATTCTCTGTAAATCATCTGGTGAGTATATGCTATATATCTTCTTGAATTACAACTAGTTTTTTTTAAAAATGGATCCCTTTGCAATATAGTGTAATAATATAACATAACGTAACGTAACGTAACGTAACGTAATATAATATAATAATATAATTGTAATATAAAACAAACTTATTTAATATATGTAAGTTTTAATGTGTTAGAGTCTAACACAATTCAACAATTCTTTGCCCTCATACTTTTTAAGGGAAAATAGATATTTCTTATAGAGAAATCTCAATACCTCACAAACAACTACAGTTCTCAAGAATTAAAGTTAGGAGGGCTTTAAACTAAAATTGAGGGGGAAGGGAGACCAATCATTAGAATCTCTAGAACATAAAACCAATCATAAATTCCAAGAAAACAAATCAAACAAAGAGGTGGGGAGTGATGAGGAAAAAGAAAAAAAATCAAACAACAATCAGGAGATCCAGGAAACATACCCACGGACAGACATAAAAGTCTTAAATGTTTATATACTAATGATCAAAGCTTGGGGAACAAACAGGGTGAACTAGAAGCAATAATACAGGAGGGTGGGTATGACATATTTGGCATTACAGAAACCTGGTGGGACGAAACCCATGATTGGAATGGACTGATGGATGGATACAAATTGTTCAAAAGAAACAGAACTACAAAAAGATGAGGGGGAGTTGCACTATATGTAAGAGAATACTATGTATCTACAGAAATGCACACGATCAAAGATAAAAGCCCTCCAGAATCTATATGGGTCAATATAAAAGGGAAAAAAGTGACATTGCCATAGGGATATACTACAGGCCACCCAACCAATCAGAAGAAATAGATGGACTCTTTGCCAACCAATTAACAAATATAAGTAGGAAGCATATCACAGTAGTAACGGGAGACTTCAACTACCAGATATCAGCTGGGAGACAAACAGATTCCTAACCAACCTAGCCGACAACGTTGTCATCCAAAAGGTAGAGGAGGGAGCTGGAAGTAAAGCTATACTGGACCTAATTCTTATTACTAGAGAAGAAGTGATAGAGGGAGTTGAAGTTGACGGAACCTTGGGGGAAAGTGACCATGTCATACTGGAATTCAATATAATGCAAACACAAACAATAGAAAATAATTCAACCAATGTCTTAAACTTCAAAAGAGCTGATCTTAACAAACTCAGAGAGAACCTAGGAAAGATTCCATGGATAAAAATTCTAAAGGGGAAAACAACTCAAGAAGCATGGGAAACTCTGAAAAATGCTATCATAAAAGCCCAATCCAGCACAATACCAATGAAAAAGAAAAACAAGAAAGTCAAGAAGAAACCAGCATGGCTGCACAAAGATCTCTCAGACAAACTGAAAGACAAAAAGGACAAGTACAAAAAATGGAAAGAGGGTCACATAACTAAGGCTGTTTATCAGAAGACAGTCAGAACATGCAAAGGCCAAGTCAGGAAAGCAAAGGCTCAGAATGAACAAAGACTTGCAACAGAAACCAAGAATAATAAAAAAAAGTTTCTTTCAACATATTAATAACAAGAAAAAAAATCAAGAAAACTGTAGGTCCACTAAAGAAAGAAGATGGCAAGGAAATAACAAGCAATAGGGAGAAAGCAGAGTTGCTTAACTCATTCTTTGCATCGGTCTTCACACGAAAAGAAATTATAGTACAACATACCCCCCAAAAATACTGCAAAAGATAAACTAGAAACAAAAATTAAAATAAGCAAGAAAATGGTAAGAGAACACCTATCCGACCTTGATGAATATAAATCACCAGGACCCGACAGATTACATCCCAGAGTTCTGAAGGAGCTGGCAGATGTTATCTCAGAACCATTGCACCATATCTTTCAAAAATCCTGAAGCATAGGGGAAGTACCTGAGGATTGGAAAAGGGCTGATGGTTCCCATCTTCAAGAGAGAAAAAAACAGACCCAGGAAACTACAGACCAATCAATCTAACATCAATACTTGGAAGATCCTGGAAAAAATAATAAAAAAACACATCTGCGAACAACTAGAAGCAAACAAAGTCATAACTGGTAGCCAGCACGGGTTTGTTAAAAACAGATCATGCCAAACCAATTTTATTTCATTCTCTGATAAAGTGATCAAATTAGTAGACCAGCGAAACGCTGTGGACATAGTAAACTTAGATTTCAGTAAGGCATTTGACAAAGTAGACCACAATCTACTGCTTGGTAAGCTAGAAAAAGGAATAGACAACATCACCACCAGATGGATTTATAGCTGGCTGACAAACTGTACTCAATGAGTAGTCCTCAATGGTACTACATCCACATAGAAAGAAGTAAGCAGTGGGGTACCACAAGGCTCCGTTTTAGGCCCAGTACACTCTTCAATATTTTCATCAGTGACTTAGATGAGGGAATAGAAGGGGAACTCATCAAATTTGCAAATAACACTAAACTGGCAGGAATAGCCAACACCCCAGAAGACAAACTCAGTATTCAAAAAGATCTTGACAAACTGAAACAATGGGCCCTATCCAACAAAATGAGTTTTAATGTCCTCTTTTCGTTTCAAAACGTAAATCCGTCCTTTTTAGTTTCTATATTCATGTCTAATCCACTCTGGACTGAGTTTTTGTCATTGACACTCTCCCTGGAACCTCAGGATCACCTGTTAGTGACCTGATACTCGGTCGTTACACGTCGTCGTCGGTTTTTTCGATTATATTAGGACCCAACGTATTTGTCTCCGTATCTTTCAAGATCACAGGAAGTATTAATACTACTTTATAAAACCCTAGTGAGACCACACTTGGAATACTGCAACCAATTTTGGTCACCATACTACAAAAAAGATGTTGAAATCTTGGAAAAAGTTCAGAGAAGAGCGACTAAGATGATCCGAGGCCTGGAGACTAAAACATGAAGAATGGCTGCAGGACTTGGGTTTGGCTAGTCTAAATAAAAAAAGAAATAGGGGTGACATGATAGCAATATTCCAGTATTGAGAGGCTGTCACAAAGAAGAGGGGGTCAAATTATTCTCCAAAGCACCAGAGGGCAAGACAAGAAACAATGGTTGGAAACTAATCAAAGAGAGAATCAACCTGGAATTAAGGACAAAGTTCCTAACAGTGAGGACAATTAACCAGTAGAACAGCTTGCCTTCAGAAATTGTGGGTCCTTTATCACTGGACGTTTTAAAGAAGAGATTGGACAGTCACTTATCTGAAATGGTATATCTTCTCCTGCTTGAGTGGGAGGCTGGACTAGAAGACCTCCAAGGCCCCTTCCAGCTCTATTCTATTCTAAAGAAATGTAGGTGGATAAGAAACAAATACATAAAACTGGTCTAAGTATAATAGCATAAAAAGAGATCTAAATTCTAAAGTTGTTGATGCCTTTTTCTCAAATTTAAATAGCTGTCAGAAGCTTAGGTGGATCAGAAGGTACTCACAAATCCAGCAAAATCAGAGCAATTTAATTTGGATTCTTTTCTTTCCAAATATGTTTATGTGGAATTAACAAAAATTGAGCTCAGTAAGTACAAGCTAATTTCCTTAAGTCTAAACATGCACAGATTGGGCTAGTAGTGATAATATAAACCAGCCTTCTCTAATATGATGCCTAGCAGATGTGTTCAGGAAACAGCTTCCAGCCGTTCTGGAGTTTTTAGCCTCAAATAAATCAAGAGGGCATCAGCTTGAGAAAGACTAGCATAAATAAATGACAAAATGTTTAGAATTTCTACTTAAAGCTCCTTTATTATTGAGTGCTGGGAAAGAAGATTTTCCCGTATGTTTTAAAAAAATTATTTTAACTGCTATTATGTTTGTTTTTATATCTCTAACAATCATATATCCTATATCTCTAACAATTGCTTCTTCATATTATTTTACATATGGTCCTAGTTAAGCTATAATGTGGTTGATGGGTTTCTGTGTGTGAATCCGTCCATTATGTGTGAATTGGGCTATGTTCAACAAAAACTAAAAATCTTTGTTCAGGATTGTTATTCCTTCATACTTTTAGTTGCCAAATCTCAAGTAAACCAAATATATATTCATGGATAAACTAAGCTAAGTAGATTTGATTATTTCCACTCAAATAATGGAAAACCAACAGCAGCTTTCCGGACAAGAAATGGCAAACTGAAGACAACATAGTTAAAAAGTAGAACAATGAGTACAGCAGAATGAAGGGCCGGCAAGTTAATTGGCTGTTTGTAATTCCTTTCCAGATAAGGGGATGAATTGGATTGCCCAAAAGTGCTCCATACAGTTGCTATTCACAATAAGACTGCAAAACAACAGTCTGGTGGGTTTAGAGATCTGGGAAATGAGGGAATAACTTTTTTTTTTTTGCTCAAACCACAGTCAGTGCCTTAAGACAGGACACTGGGTTTTCATATTTCCTTTTCTAATTGCCTTTGGAAATTGTTTGTTAACTGCTTTTCAGATATTAGGAACTTTTGAATCAACAGATGTTACAGTACCAGGTGAATCTCCTTCAATTGTTAGAGAAAGAAGTTTTGAATACATGTTTAAGGGTTTTTTTAAAAAAATATTTTGGAATAAATAATGAAAGGGTAATTAGATCTTTGATTTTTGAATGATACAAATGGATTAAGGGTCCAGATGAATTTGAAATAAGATTTTGGAATTAATTATAAGAATTCATCCCAAGGAAAAATGCTTTTGTTTTAATTCTCTTTAAAAAAGGAATGAGAGTTTAGACACTAGAGAGAACCAGAATGTACTAAATATTAAAATTAAAAGAGAAAAACACTTAAATTTGACTTATTAATACAGAATGGAGCAAAACATTTTAACATTGAGCATACTGAAGGAACTATTTCAACAATGGATAATTTTAAGAATATCTACCACTATAGACAGATAGTGTTTAAAAGGTGTTATGGAAGAGGAAGAAATTTTATTGGACAGGCTGAGATTGATGTGCAAGTTGATTAAAAAAAAAATAGGCTGCAAGAATGCTATGGAAAAAGATCCTTTGTATTGTTTTATTTTTTTAAATTCTGTATTAGTTTTACCTTTTTAGCTGTAATTTTTAATAAAATTACTATAAAAAAATGAACAGCTTTGCAGTGACATACTGAGGCTACAAAAACCCAAGAATATCTTGCAATTCCTTACAAGTTTGGGAATGTGTGGCACATAAATACAGAAAATAAATAAATATACATTGGTATATTTGTGCAGGCACCTTGTCTAAATAAATAACATTTATAACAGTTCTATTCTTTTCCTGCAAGAGCAACAGGATCAATGTTCATTCTGACATGATCAAGAAAAGGAAGGAAGTCAAGTTCAATACATTCTCACCTCCCTCGTGTAATGGCAAGATGTAAATAAGACAAACTCTCCTCTAAGGTTGAACTTAATATGGCAACAACCATCAGTAATAATTGATTTTCCTTTTAATACAGAATATGAGAAAAATAAATTAAAAAATTGTCCGGCTTTTAAGTAATCTCATTTGCTCAATTTTCTTGAAGGAGAATGTGAATACTTTTTTAGTGGAGGTTCTAGTGCAATTTTTTTCTCTGTGTGAAATAATTGAAAACTTTAACCTTGACCTTTTCATTTATTTTGAATGATGCCACGAGACTGGACAAATCAAGTTAATATAGATATACTGACAATTTTTGTAGTATAATATATACCATAGAGTTATAATGCAGAAAATGGAGATGGATTAAATAGCTCAATTTAGGCAGAGATGAACAAGCGAGGGGATTCACTAAGACAGTGGTTCTCAACCTTTTTAATGCCGCGACCCCAACCGGTCGTAAGTCGAGGACTAAACTGGTTGTAAGTCAAGGACTAAACTGGTCGTAAGTCGAGGACTACACCAGTCGTAAGTCGAGGACTACCCAACCGGTCGTAAGTCAAGGACTTTCCCTGCCCGGGAGTGCTGCGCATGCAGGGTTCCGCCCCCTGCACCGGTCGAGGCGTAGCTGGCAAGCGGCAGAGACGGAGCAGGCCGACCACCAGCTGGCCCAGCCCAAGGGAGGTAAGGCACCCACTGGAAAAGGGGAAAAAAATGGCGGACCAAAAAAATGGCGGACAGGCTTGCTTGGCGACCCCCGTGAAATGGTCGATCGACCCCAAATGGGGTCCCAACCCACAGGTTGAGAACCACTGCACTAAGACATGAGCTTGCTAGCTGAAGTTATGTTAACTGTACAGTTAGGAAGGTCTGAAAGTTCACCCCAAAAAGGCAAGAATTTCTGAATCACCGATAGTCAGTCAATTAATCAACATCATCACAATGCATTTCTTAGTAGATAAAATTCATAGATAAGGTAATTGATGGCATCAACAGAGTCTAATAAGAAGATATATTTTCCTTAGTCATTGTTAGAATTACATATATCCCCCAAATTCCTTTCCTGAAGCCTCTGGAAATATTTCTGATCATAACTGCAAAAAATCGAAATTAAAGCTATAGTGAAAACAATCTAAGCTAAACATCAGTTTGTGTAATTTCCCCTTCTTCACTTTTGAGATTACCCTCCTATATTACCATAGTGTATGAACTTGAGGACTTTCAGAGGTTCATCTTTTAGAACGGCCACTCTTGGTCCTTCACAGATGGAAAGTTTTATTCTAAGCGGTAAAGAGTACAAATATCACTTCTGATTTAGTATAATGAAATTATCATACAGAAAATTACATAAAATGAGGGGAGGCTGCAAAAGTTTAATAATAAACCATTCTATCAAAGAATGTCAATTCTAAACAAGTTAATGCACAGAAATTGGACAAATTCACAGAGAATGGAAATAAGACCTCTGTATAATGTCCATGTGGACTAGAAGACCTTCAAGGTCCCTTACCGATTCTGTTCTGTTCTGTTCTGTTCTGTTCTGTTCTATTCTATTCTATTCTAACAGGTAGTATATATTTGCATGCAGATGCAGTCTTGCAGGTGTCTGAAAGCATAGTGAACTATGTGCAATTTTGATACCATCAAGTAGGATTCTTCTCATGCATATATTCACTTCTATATAATTTTAATCATTATCCAGACCACAGATACAGAGAACATGTTATTTTCATTATTTTCCAATGCA
>NW_015386336.1:384390-398370 GCF_001527695.2 Protobothrops mucrosquamatus
AAGCCAGTAGCACTCTTATAGAACACAGGATGCATGCCAAATAGAAACAAACACAAGGACACATGTGTTCATCAATCTGTTAAACATTGAAGTTGGAGACCTTAAAAAATCTTTTCTTTTTTTACAGTTTTATCTACTGCTTTCCAGTTTAACAAATGCTGAAGGCTATGTACATAAAAAAGGAAACATGCCTATCATTTAAAAAATACACACATCCATTTCATACTAAGCTCTATGAACGGATATACCAGATGCCAAGAATCCACTCAACCTGGCACTAGTAATTTAGCTTGTATCCTTAAAGAATTCCATTACCTAAATTTCATCTTTTGTTGGGGAGAGCTAATGTAAAATGGGGATAATTAGTTTTTACACAAGGGAGACTGACCGGATCTCTGCAGAAGTAAGCCTACCGTATTAGTTCCTGAGGCGTCCACTGACACAGAGCAGCATAGGCAATAGATGCTTTCAAAGGCTTCTTATGTGGATGGCAATGTATACATAACTATTATTTAATGATGTATTAATTAGTGCATGTAGCATTTCAATTTTTTTGTGCCTCACAAAATCATAGATTTGGAAAGGACCATTTAGCCAACTGAGCCTGCCCTTTTGGACTACAGGATTCCCTAAAGGAATCATTACAGGATTAAAGCACCCCATGCCTAACCTTTGTTTGAGAAATCTAGCAAAAGGAGCTAATTGTCTGTCTCAGTAATTGCATGGAAAACTCTTACTATTAGAGTTTCCTTATACTTCTATCTCTCTGAAATTTGCACTTTATTGCCCACTGTACTCTGCCAGTTTATGTTGGAATTTCTGACTTCCACCTTTGAGCAATGGGAATACTTGCAGAGACAGCATACTTTCCATGGCTGCTAAATTCCACAACAGCAAGGAATTATCAGTGGAGGAATATATAAACTGAATGTCTCCTAACCATTTCCACGCATGAAGGAACCAAGCTTGCTTTTATGACCCCTGTGCTTGTGGCAACTCTAAGAAAGTAATCTCACATTGATTTCCAGTTACCAACCAAAGCTAAGATTCTTGTAAAGATTCACTAGAATCTGTTAGATTCTGTTCTCAGCCTGTATGTTTAACTCACATTTATGTCCCAGTACTGAATCACATCCACATATCAACGACAGCCTCCACACTAGAATTATATTGTTGGAAGCAAGCACAGGTGGCTTTTACTTGCAGCTTGATGGATTTTTGTCTTTTATTTTTAATGAAATATGGATCAGAGTTATTTTTTAAACTGCAAATGTCTTTATATTAGAATACACAATATTTTTGTTTCTGGTATGATCAATATCTAGTTCTTGTCACTGTTCACATGATTATGTTTCTTTCCTCAACCCAGAATGTAATTCTCAGAAAAGAATCTCCTCCCTCCCAGTACATATTTTTGAAGAGCAAAGATATTTTTAGACTAGCTTGCACAACAGATTATTGTTGTTATCTTAAGGGAAAAAGAGAGGGAGAGAGAGAGAGAGAGAGAGAGAGAGAGAGAGAGAGAAACAATTTTCTAAGCTAAAATTATTTACGCCTTATTTCTGTGAAACAGAAAACCTTGGATATGGTAACTCTGTTGCATGATTTTCTGCCAGTGCTGAACAAAATGATCTCTGGTAGCAGAGGATATATTTATTCCCACCAAACAATATGATTGGGAAGAAAAGTTTTTCTTTTCATGTTTCTATTCTTTTGGAGATCCAAATTCAGATTTGAGGTGTCAGTCATATTATTCTAAATAATATTTTTCTTAACCTGTTTGTACCAATAGACTCTCCAATCAAATATCCAAATAACAATAGTTTCACTCTTCATGCCAGTAATTTTCTTCTCGATAAAACATTAAATCTGAATTAAAAAATAAAAACCCAAATCAATTTTTTTTCCAATAAGCAATATCAGTGATAATGAAAGGTAAGAGTTGGGTACAGTACTTGGCACTCTTTGAGCTTGATGGTTTTCTTGCAGGGCTTTTTATTAACAGGCTAAGTAATATTAATGTGAGGGAAAGTGAGTGCTGACTTTTTATACACAACAGCTTGCTCTATCAGTCTTGGTGGGGTTATGGCATCATTTAGGTGTTGTTTCTTTCCTGATTGGTTACTGGAAGTGGGCTGCTAGAGAGGATGAATTCTAGGCTGTTGGTCTCCTTTCCAGGCTTTGTCTATGGAGAGTCTCAGTCATCCAGATCATGATTGTCCCAAAAGTGCTTTTCAAAAGGCAATTGGACTTTGTTTTTTCCTTGAAGATGTTTTGCTTCTCATACAAGAAACTTCTTCAGTTCTGACTGAATGGTGCGGATTGGAAGGTTTTATGTTCTTTGCAGTCATCTGATCATTAGCATTCTGAAGATCGGTCATTAGCTCTCTGAGAGTCGTTGAAGCCATTTGGGAGTTTATCTGTACCCTCAGAGTCCCCTGAATCAGAGTGCAAATGAGTCTGGAACCTTTTTGGTTGTGTTGAGAGAAGGCTGTTCAATTTAAGATAGATGGCCTCTTTTACCCTTCTTCCAAACCACTGGTTCTCTGTCCAAAATGTGGACTTTGCTATCTTCAAAAGAGTGACTTTTTTTTTCAAATGCAGATGGACTGATGAATCTTGTCCTGATGGGTTTGTTTTCCTATGCTGTGCCATGCATTTGTGAAGTTGTTATTCTGTTTCTACAAGGTACAGATCTGCACATGTCTCACTGTACTATACTTGTATATATCACATTACTTAGTTTGTGTATGTGTGTTGTATCTTTGGGATGGACAAGCTTTTCTGCCTTAGTGTATTCTTGGGTTTAAAGAGTGCATGTATGTTGTTTTGGTTGAAAATCCTCCTGAACTTTTCAGATATTCCTGCAACATATGGAATGAGGTTGCTTCATTTGTTGTTCTCTTCTCTGTCTGTTATGGAGGAGCTCCTGAGTCATTTTCTGGATTTGGTGAAGGCCCAGTTGGTATGGCCACCAGTTCTGAGGGCTTCCTTGATATGTTTTAGTTCTTTTTCTTATCCCTCTTTGCTGATAGGCAAAGCTTCAGCCTGGTGGTGTAGGGTTCTGATCACTCCCGTTTCGTGCTCCAGTCAGTGGTGAAAATGAAAATGTAAATATTGCTCTGTGTGTATGGGTTTTCTGTAAACTTCAGTGTTAAGGCTTCTGTCTTCCTTAATGTGTACTGCAAGTCCAGAAAGGCCAGACTGTTTTCCTTAATATCTTCCCATGTGAATTTGATGTATCTGTCCACCGAGTTGATATGTTTGGTGAAGTCTTCCACTTCCCGTGTTTTGATCTTGACCCAAGTTATCGTCTACATACCTATACCAGTGAGTGAGTGGAATTCTTGTGAAGGAGTTTAGGGCTTTGGTTTCTACCTCTTCCATGTAGAGATTGGCCATAATGGGGGACACAGGTGAACTCAGGGCATCACCGTGTTTTTGTCTTTACATTTCAAGCAGAGGTTCAGCATGGCACATATGTGGTCTGGGCTGAGGTTAATTCTGTCACCTAATGTGCTGTCTTGTGTCAATCGTTTCTTCACTACCATGACGGCTTCAGTTGTTGGAATGCAGGTGAAGAGTGAAGTCATATCATAAGAAACCATAGTCTCATCCAGATCTAGTTTTAAAACTAAGAGAGGATCACTTGTTTGAAAGAGGGGTAAAAGAGGCTATCTATGTTAAAGTTGAACAGACCTCTCTCAACAGAGGGAGAGGGATATGATATCACCTTCCTCCTATCTATAACACTGTCCTATCAGCAGTTCGAAGAGGATTCCACATCCATTTGCACTCTGATTCAGGTGACCCTGAAGGTACAGATAGTCCCCCAAGTGACCTCAACAATTCTTAGAGAGCTAATGTCGGATCTTCAGAGTGCTAACAACCAAATGACTGCAAATAATATAAATCCTCCTGTTCTCCACCATTCAATCAGAACTGAAGAAGCTTCTTAGATGAGAAGCTAATCGTCTACAAGGAAAAAAACCTAAGGAAGTCCAGTTGTCTTTTGAAATGCACGTTTGGGACTTTCTAGGCCTTGGATTTTATTTTTTAAATTGCATATAAATGGAGTTTCTCTGTGCATTTATCGATGGCCAATTTGTCTAAATGCAAACTTCCAGGAATTCCTTAGCATTTTTGGATTTGGTGAGTTGGGCTGAAAGAGAGGAACTGGCTCAAGGTTACCCAGCTGGCTTTCATAGCTAAGGGGAGACTTGAACTCATGGTCTCCTATTTTCTAGCCTGTGCTTTAGCCACTAGACCAAACTGGCTCTCAAACATTACTTAACTAGACAGTAGACTCTAATGTCCCAAACACCAAACTCTCCCAAACTTATCCACTAGACTAGATTCAACCTGGTTACACTGGTTGTGTTGCAATGGATTGTGTAATCAAGCATTTTTGATGAAATTGCATGTGTTGAAAATGTTGCATAAATGATCTGTTTCCTCTTTTTAATCTTTCAGATTACTGCAGTGTTCATCTGAATAATGTTTTTACACAGTTTCTCTTGTAAGCAGTTGGGCTGTGGGTTTGGTAGTAAAGCACTTAATAGGTATTGCTGTGTCTTGGATTTGAATCCTGAGAGTGGTAATTCTATGTGTGTTCCACTGATTAACATTTGTCCTTTGAACTGAAATTAGGTGGTGGGGCAAAGGTCAATGAATTCCATGCATCCAGGAATTTCAATCTTAGTTTATTTTGTTAGGATAGGAATATTCTGTAGTAATGCTGTAATGGATTCTATTGATAATTCTGGATCTATGGATGTGACGAGTCTTGTGACATCAAGTGAAACTATAACTTCATTCTGTTCTGCTTAGGTCCTTGATTTTCTGAAGGTACTATAATGATGACTTGACAAGAGTATTTGATCCCAGGTTTTTTTTTTTAGCAAGATCTGCAGTTATGTTGTATGTTGGACTGCTGGTAGTGATATGGCTGAACAAAGTGATATGTTGGGTTTGTATTAATGTTGCATATTATTTCGAAAGACAGTTTTAAAAATTAAATACATAATGAGTCATTCTAGAAATTGTCTCATATCAATTCAGGCTCTTGGTGACATTAGAGAGAGCCTTTTGTTCTATGGATGCTGAAGAATTATAAATTCCCAGTAGTCAGTTAGCATGATTAAGAGCAAAAGATGTTGGGACATATAATTCAATGACATCTAATTTTGAACAATACTAAGATCTCCAGTATTTTTGGGGAAAGCCCTCTCCACGTTTACCTTACTATAGGCTACAGCTCCTGAACTAAAGTTTTTTTTCTTCAAATATTTACTGATAAGAAAAATACAGAGTAGTTGCACAAGATATTTTGATGGATCAGAAATGTGATGTGATAACAAGCAGGGCCGGAGACGAAGAACTAGATCAGGGCTGAAGCAAGCAGTGTATGAATAAACTGCCAAGAAAGCTACCAAGACAATTGGTAGTCAAGGTAGGAGCTGGGGCATTTATAACCAAAAGCATTTCTAGGCAGGAAAAACAAATAGGCTGCTGTTCCACAACTAGAAAGAATGTGTGTCCTGGGCATCCTCTTCTTTATAGACTTGGGATCTTATTTCCAAAAATATAGTGAAGCACCAATGAATAAGGAAACTCCTGCCCTGAATTCCAACTTATATTTAGAGTGCTGTCCTTTATTTCCATATATATTGTCATTTAACACAACTGAGGGTTCTTAAGATATATCAGAAATACCACAATACTTGAGAGAAGATGGTGAGGGTGTCTTTATTCTTTTTAAGCTACATATATGCCACATGGGGTTATGGGCTACATTTCATCTAATCTCTTTTTATAACTAATATATTTCATGAAAGTATCTGCAAAGTCCTCTAAAGAACAAACATTCTTACCACCTTTAGCTAGATTAGCTATTAATTTTAAATTTAATTAGGAAATGAGAAAGTACAGTTAGGATTTATATTACTAATTTTATATGCTGGTTAGCGTGACAATTTAACTGATTGAAGAAATTTTTATAGCTTTAAGGTGACCAACAATGGGCACTGTTAGAAATTTAACTTCACACAAGTATTTTTTTATGATATGTCTCATGTTTAATAAGATGAGACTTAGATTCATGTCCCTATTATTTTTAACCTAGCACGCTGTCAGTGGAGGAAGAGAAAGAAAAAAGGAACACCTTTAGAAAAGAAAATGTTTTCTTACAGCATTAAAACTTCTACCCACCTGAGGCAAAAAAGGAAAGAGAACTATTATATTTATCTTTAATAACTCAGTGCTTTTAAGAATACCAAAAGACCCTGGCACATCATAAGGTACACATTATAGCATAGGTTTTTGATGACTACAGTAGCTTCAGTTTGCACAGAATAACAACTTGAAAAAGAAACCCCTGTGGTCAGTGGGGTTTTTTTCAAGCTGAACCACAAAACCACATTACTTTGTTGTAAGTTACCTGTTGATTAGCACACCACCTGCTTTAGCGTCTTAATCCATATGACTGTGCTTTTCAACACAGAGACACTATTCAAACTCAAACAGCTGCTTATTTGATTGGAAAACATTTCCAGTTCTTTTCAAAATCTTTACCTATTTCCTGTTCTTTATCAGGGTTTTGTTCCCTCTGCATAAAAGTCCTTTTTTTCAAATTGAATTGACTGCACTTTCTTTAGAATTAGTTATGCTGTAACGAAGAGGTTTACTGCAAAGGCTCACTTAAGAATTCTTTTACATTTAGTTTATATGGAGAAACAAAGCATGAATATTTTTAAAAACCCTGGGCCCCTGATCCACAGAATTCTCCCCTCTTTTTATTTCAAAATAATCTAATTTCTGCTAGTATCTTGAAAGTAATTCTAGAGAGTTGTCTTTGAGGAAAAAACTGGAACAGATTTGATTTTGATTATTTGTGTGCTGCCCTTGATAGTCTACATTATTTTCAGGGCAAACAGGACTAAAATTCTCCTCGATGCATTCCTTTTGTCACAACTACATAATTATTAGTATTATTATAATGAATTCAGTATATTGAATATAGTCAGACAGTCTGAAATATGGAAATACAAGTTTTCACTGATAAATTTCTATTGTCTCCTTATGCATCAGCATCTTTTAAACATCTTTTACTTTTTTTGCTTGTCTTTAGGTTTAAAACTCAAGGCCATTACTGGTACTCCTCACTTATTAAACATTCATTCAGCAACTGTTCTAATTTATGACAGTGCTGAAAAAATAACTTTATGGCCTCTTTACAATCATTGCAATCTTTACAATCATTGCAATCTTTACAATCATATCCTTCAATTACACAATTGCCATTACAGTCAGCTCTCCTATGCTTGACCTGTGTGTTTTTTTTCTCTCCCCCCCCCCTCATTTCCATGGAGCTGAAGGATTGGGGAGAAGGGGATTTCAAGAGAATAAGCTATTTATTCTTCTTCACATTGAAGCAATGCAGTCACACTGGCAGCAGAAAAGGGTCAAACAAAGGAGTGACTGCCTATAGAAATCACTTGCTATTTTTTTCTTGAGGGTTCCAAAGGGCAAAAGAGTGGTTAGAAGGCAAATAAAAGTCAAAAGCATCTTTATTATAATTTATTTATTCTTTATTATAATTCTTAGATAGACACTATGCCCAATCACCTATAAGGCATTGGTATATAATCCAAGGCTTTAAAATTAAATGAGACCCTTTTCAAGCCTCGAGCATAGTTTCCAAAGCCTTTGTAAATGTTGCAAACAAATCCAGTTTTTAATGTGACAAAGACCTTTAAGAATGGGGAATAATGGCATAATGCATTTACTCTAGAAAGAGTACAGAGAAGAGCAACAAAGATGATTAGGGGACGGAGGGTAAAGCATATAAGGAACGGTTGCTGGAATTGGGTATGTCTAGTTTAATGAAGAGAAGGACGAGGAGGGACATGATAGCAGTGTTCCAATGTCTCAGGGGCTGCCACAAAGAAGAGGGAGTCAAGCTATTCTCCAAGGCGCCTGAAGGCAGGACGAGAAGCAACGTGTGGAAACTGATCAAGGAGAGAAGCAACTTAGAACTAAGGAGAAACTTCCTGACAGTTAGAACAATTAACCAATGGAACAACCTGCCTCCAGAAGCGGTGAATGCTCCAACACTGGAAGTTTTTGAGAGGAGACTGGACGGCCATTTGTCTGAAATGGTGTAGGGTTCCTGCCTGAGCAGGGGGTTGGACTCGATGACCTCCAAGGTCC
Source organism: Protobothrops mucrosquamatus (assembly GCF_001527695.2). Lineage (NCBI taxonomy): Eukaryota > Metazoa > Chordata > Lepidosauria > Squamata > Viperidae > Protobothrops > Protobothrops mucrosquamatus. The sequence continues at coordinate 392,602 of NW_015386336.1, forward strand.
CTTCCAACATTATTATTATTATTATTATTATTATTATTATTATTATTATTATTATTATTATTATTATTATTATTATTATTATTTTCATTAATAGCTTGGCCTATCTAGTTTTGGAGTCAGGCCTCATAGTATTTTCCTCCTTTGGTTATTCCTGGAATTATTTAATATTAACTTGAAATTAAGTGTGTGTTTAGAACTACAAAACGTAGGGAGACTTAGTCCTTAAACGGAAGTCTGACGATATAGATGAAAGCAATGTTCTTACACATGCACAAACATTCACACACACACACACAGTGTTTTTGATAATGAGCTTAAAAATATTTACTATAATTGTAAATCGTCCACCAAAGTTATCCTAAGCATCCTGCAGTCTCAAAGCTTTCTACATAGAAAGAGACGCAAGATCTGAGAATAATTTAAGGTTTCAAGTAATCCAACAACAGCATACACAGAATATCATAGATAGGAAATTGGAAGTTTTTGCCACAAAGAGCCAGGAATAATTGCCACTTCTTTTATGTAATTCTATTAGAATGACTAAAGTCTTCTGAATCCTATTTTTTTTCTTTCAAGTAGAGAGCTTGACTTTCTTTGCTTTTTCTTTGTAATTTGTGATGTGTTGCAATCTTGGGATTTTATCTAATTCAGGCTCTAAATCAGCCTACACCTCTGTCTTCTCAGGGGCACTGTCTTCTACTAATTCCCCAGGGACAGGTTGAGGCTCATTCTGTTGATGCTCTTCAGTTTCTGATCTCTGAAGGCTTAGACTGATCATAATAAGCAAAGGGAGAAGAAAGGAATAAGGCAGAAGTGTACAGCTTGAGCTGTCAAGGCCCCCAAGGACTTCTAAAGGTTGATTGCAAGTGGATTGAAAAGGAAAGTTATAACACACATGGCTAGAAAGTAATCATGTTACCTAATCTCTGCTTTAATTAATCTTAAAAGCAAATGAAGTAACATTTAGTTTTTTACTTTGCCCTACCCTTTAATTTTTTGGTGTGCAGTATGAGAATATGAACAGCAACAGTCAGCCCTTTGGGCAGAAAAATGTTATGCAACCCGAATGTAAATCACTACAAAGAGGCAGTATGAGAGAGCCCACTTCTTTTATGCAAGCTAAAAGTGTGCTGCTGGGGCACCTTATAATTATTTCAGATTTCTGTGATATCTGTGTGGGCCGACCTTGTCTGTTGATCCAGATACTGGGAAACCTGTTTGATGATTTCTTTCATCACAACAGTGCAGCCATTTTCCTTTGTGAATTAAGTCATGTACCTGTGCATTATCCAGTTACTTTCTCAGATTCAGTTGTCTTCTAATAAAAACTCCAGCTGGAGCTTCATTTTCCAATGTTTTGTATTTTAAAAATATAAAAAATAACAACTGACAGTGAAGAGATCAGATGTATAGCAAGAATTTACTGATCTAAACAGGGAGGGGATGCAGTCCAGAAATAAAACATCACAGCAACGATGAGCATGAATCGAGTATGGAAAAGCAAGGACATCAGCCTGGCAACTAAATGCAGATTAGTCCACACTATCATGTTTCTACCCATGGCTGTGAAAGTTGGACCATGAAGGAAAATCAATTTGTTTGAGCTGTAGCATTGAAGAAGGCTCCTGAGCATTTCCTGGACAACAAAGGTGACAAACAAGTAACAACTGGAACATATAAAACCAGACATATCACTGGAAGGCAAAATCACAAAATTCTTATCATGTGAATTATTTTGGCCATGTCACATGATCAAGCTTACTGGAAAAGACCAGTTCCATAGAATTGCCAAAACTCTGACAGGACTGAATGAACAGCATCATTATATTAGCTTAAGTTGTTTTTTCTGTAACTATTATCAATTTTGTCTGACATTTTAAAAATAATGATTCAAGCATGAAATATAATCTTAGCCTCTTTGTCTTTACTTACAGGAACAAAGCGTACTAATATTTAACTCAATCAAAGCCAAATGTGTGTGCACAATAGATGTTTAACAGAATAACACAGTTGGAAGGGACCTTGGAGGTCTCCTAGTCCAAGCTCCTACTCAAGCAGGAAACCTTGTATCATTTCAGATAAATGGTTGTCTAATCTCTTCTTAAAATCCTCCAGTGTTGGAGCATTCACAATTTCTGGGGGCAAGTCATTCCACTGATTAATTGTTCTAACTGTGAGGAAATTTCTCCTTCATTCTAGGTTGGTTCTCATCCCATCTTGTTACAAGCAGGGGTCTACTGGAATACAGAAATGCAGACAACCACTTGATGGCAGCAGAGTCTGCCTTTCATTAACTGTTAATAGAAACATCCTTCTTCATGCAAATTTAATTCACAATGAGAACTACTTAAACATAAAAAGTTTATAACCAGACCTACCAGTTTTCAGTTTCATGTTTTATTTTGCAATAAGTATAGTGAAAATCCAACACTATGATACTTCAGAATGGGCTACAGTTTATCTAATTAATGTGATTTGGTGTCGCCTGTCTTAAGAAGCTAGTGGGTCACAATAAACCACTACATTCAGGGTGTAAAAGAATCATGCTAAGTCATTATGTTCTGTTACATTTGTTTTGCACACTGTAACAGATAGAGGAATTGATCAATCGGACATTAGGGCTATCCAGCACTTAGATTTTGATTCCAAAAAATGTGCTGGGGGCATGAACTTAATACCTGACTGCAGCTGTGCTTTCTAATCTACTGGGATCACAAAGTTGTATGGCACTGCTGCTTTAAGGAGCTGTAGGCAGGTGCTCTGTTTATGCACCTGCTGCTCTGAAGCATCTCTTTGGAACTAAATCAGAAACACCCACAGCCTAATAAACATACATTATAATTGTGTGCTTGTGCCTTTGTAAATAATCTGATTCTTGTACCCTTTCAGCAAAGTATACCTATTCAGCAGTAATTTCCTCACTGAAGAAAATGGGCTCACATCCAGGGAATGCAGGTAGCAGTCTTAATTTCCTTTTTTTTTTTTTTTTAATGAAGCCAGAGTTTTTCCTATGCTAAAAGATGCATTCCAACAGATGTCAATGCAACCATCAACAAGAAACCTTTCAAATCAGGAATTCTTGATATGTAAATAAAAGAGCTGCTATGTTGCTTTGGAAAAGAACATCTTCATGAACAGTAAAGACAAAAACCCAACTTCCCTGAAATTACAGCATTATTTTTTTCAAAAAAAGATACATCATAGTCTTGATACAATATGCATTTCATTTAATTTCCATCATTTTAAAGTTTAACTATGGAGCTAATTTCCAAGCACAGATACATGCTGAATATACTTAGCTTTCAAATTCACTTTTCCTGAAGATGTAAAATTACAGTAAAGTGTTATCATCATGAATAAACAGTGTGATGCTTTTTGCTTGGCTGCTTCCACCAGTGCGCATGGTTGAACAAACCTGAATATCTCTGTTTATGTTAGGTGTTATGCGGGAAGCAGGAAGTTTGATTTATTTATGTTCCTTGTAAGAAACAAAACACACAATGTTCTTCCCCAAATACTTTAGTCTTCATTTACCTCNCCTCACATCCACAAAATTATTAACTTTATTCTGGGGGAGAGAAATGAAAGTTTATATAAATTCATTTCACATTTTAAGAGGTCTGCAGTATTGCAAAGTTGTGATTGAGAGGTTATGTTGGGGGAGGGGGGCGATGACAACTTCCTCATTGGCTCAAGGGGGCGATTCGTTCAAAAAGGTTAAGAACCACTGCTCTAAAGAACAAACATTCTTACCACCTTTTAGCTAGATTAGCTATTAATTTTAAATTTAATTAGGAAATGAGAAAGTACAGTTAGGATTTATATTACTAATTTTATATGCTGGTTAGTGTGACAATTTAACTGATTGAAGAAATTTTTATAGCTTTAAGGTGACCAACAATGGGCACTGTTAGAAATTTAACTTCACACAAGTATTTTTTTTATGATATGTCTCATGTTTAATAAGATGAGACTTAGATTCATGTCCCCATTATTTTTAACCTAGCACACTGTCAGTGGAGGAAGAGAAAGAAAAAAGGAACACCTTTAGAAAAGAAAATGTTTTCTTACAGCATTAAAACTTTTACCCACCTGAGGCAAAAAAGGAAAGAGAACTATTATATTTATCTTTAATAACTCAGTGCTTTTAAGAATACCAAAAGACCCTGGCACATCATAAGGTACACATTATAGCATAGGTTTTTGATGACTACAGTAGCTTCAGTTTGCACAGAATAACAACTTGAAAAAGAAACCCCCGTGGTCAGTGGGGTTTTTTTCAAGCTGAACCACAAAACCACATTACTTTGTTGTAAGTTACCTGTTGATTAGCACACCACCTGCTTTAGTGTCTTAATCCATATGACTGTGCTTTTCAACACAGAGACACTATTCAAACTCAAACAGCTGCTTATTTGATTGGAAAACATTTCCAGTTCTTTTCAAAATCTTTACCTATTTCCTGTTCTTTATCAGGGTTTTGTTCCCTCTGCATAAAAGTCCTTTTTTTCAAATTGAATTGACTGCACTTTCTTTAGAATTAGTTATGCTGTAACGAAGAGGTTTACTGCAAAGGCTCACTTAAGAATTCTTTTACATTTAGTTTATATGGAGAAACAAAGCATGAATATTTTTAAAAACCCTGGGCCCCTGATCCACAGAATTCTCCCCTCTTTTTATTTCAAAATAATCTAATTTATGCTAGTATCTTGAAAGTAATTCTAGAGAGTTGTCTTTGAGGAAAAAACTGGAACAGATTTGATTTTGATTATTTGTGTGCTGCCCTTGATAGTCTACATTATTTTCAGGGCAAACAGGACTAAAATTCTCCTCGATGCATTCCTTTTGTCACAACTACATAATTATTAGTATTATTATAATGAATTCAGTATATTGAATATAGTCAGACAGTCTGAAATATGGAAATACAAGATTTCACTGATAAATTTCTATTGTCTCCTTATGCATCAGCATCTTTTAAACATCTTTTACTTTTTTTGCTTGTCTTTAGGTTTAAAACTCAAGGCCATTACTGGTACTCCTCACTTATTAATCATTCATTCAGCAACTGTTCTAATTTATGACAGTGCTGAAAAAATAACTTTATGGCCTCTTTACAATCATTGCAATCTTTACAATCATATCCTTCAATCACACAATTGCCATTACAGTCAGCTCTCCTATGCTTGACCTGTGTGTTTTTTTTCTTTCCCCCCCTCATTTCCATGGAGCTGAAGGATTGGGGAGAAGGGGATTTCAAGAGAATAAGCTATTTATTCTTCTTCACATTGAAGCAATGCAGTCACCCTGGCAGCAGAAAAGGGTCAAACAAAGGAGTGACTGCCTACAGAAATCACTTGCTATTTTTTTCTTGAAGGTTCCAAAGGGCAAAAGAGTGGTTAGAAGGCAAATAAAAGTCAAAAGCATCTTTATTATAATTTATTTATTCTTTATTATAATTCTTAGATAGACACTATGCCCAATCACCTATAAGGCATTGGTATATAATCCAAGGCTTTAAAATTAAATGAGACCCTTTTCAAGCCTCGAGCATAGTTTCCAAAGCCTTTGTACGCTCCCACAGAGCGGGCCTCCTCAGGGTGCCGTCGGCCAAACAGTGTCGGCTGGCGACCCCCAGGGGGAGGGCCTTCTCTGTGGGAGCCCCCACCCTGTGGAATGAACTTCCCCCAGAGATCCGGATTATTCCGGATCTCCCCTCCTTCCGCCGTGCCCTCAAGACATGGCTTTTCCATCAAGCGGGATTGGCCT
>NW_015386336.1:398709-402974 GCF_001527695.2 Protobothrops mucrosquamatus
GGCCTAGGGGGGGGATTGTATAGGGATTTTAATAGGGATTTTATAACTTTTCTAAAAATAACAGGCTTATTTAATATATATTTTAATTGTTTTTAGATATTTATTGTATAGTTCCGTTTTTATTGCCTGTAAGCCGCCCTGAGTCCTTCGGGAGAAGGGCGGGGTATAAATTAAAGTAATAAATAAATAATAAATAAATAAATAAAATAAATGTTGCAAACAAATCCAGTTTTTAATGTGACAAAGACCTTTAAGAATGGGGAATAATGGCATAATGCATTTGCTCTAGAAAGAGTACAGAGAAGAGCAACAAAGATGATTAGGGGACTGGAGGCTAAAACATATAAGGAACGGTTGCTGGAATTGGGTATGTCTAGTTTAATGAAGAGAAGGACGAGGGGGGACATGATAGCAGTGTTCCAATGTCTCAGGGGCTGCCACAAAGAAGAGGGAGTCAAGCTATTCTCCAAGGCGCCTGAAGGCAGGACGAGAAGCAACGGGTGGAAACTGATCAAGGAGAGAAGCAACTTAGAACTAAGGAGAAACTTCCTGACAGTTAGAACAATTAACCAATGGAACAACCTGCCTCCAGAAACGGTGAGTGCTCCAACACTGGAAGTTTTTGAGAGAAGACTGGACGGCCATTTGTCTGAAATGGTGTAGGGTTCCTGCCTGAGCAGGGGGTTGGACTCGATGACCTCCAAGGTCCCTTCCAACTTTATTATTATTACTATTATTATTATTATTATTATTATTATTATTATTATTATTATTATTATTATTAATTTCATTAATAGCTTGGCCTATCTAGTTTTGGAGTCAGGCCTCATAGTATTTTCCTCCTTTGGTTATTCCTGGAATTATTTAATATTAACTTGAAATTAAGTGTGTGTTTAGAACTACAAAACTTAGGGAGACTTAATCCTTAAACGGAAGTCTGACGATATAGATGAAAGCAATGTTCTTACACATGCACAAACATTCACACACACACAGTTTTTGATAATGAGCTTAAAAATATTTACTATAATTGTAAATCGTCCACCAAAGTTATCCTAAGCATCCTGCAGTCTCAAAGCTTTCTACATAGAAAAAGACGCAAGATCTGAGAATAATGTAAGGTTTCAAGTAATCCAACAACAGCATACACAGAATATCATAGATAGGAAATTGGAAGTTTTTGCCACAAAGAGCCAGGAATAATTGCCACTTCTTTTATGTAATTCTATTAGAATGACTAAAGTCTTCTGAATCCTATTTTTTTTCTTTCAAGTAGAGAGCTTGACTTTCTTTGCTTTTTCTTTGTAATTTGTGATGTGTTGCAATCTTGGGATTTTACCTAATTCAGGCTCTAAATCAGCCTACACCTCTGTCTTCTCAGGGACACCCTCTTCTGCTAATTCCCCAGGGACAGGTTGAGGCTCATTCTGTTGATGCTCTTCAGTTTCTGATCTCTGAAGGCTTAGACTGATCATAATAAGCAAAGGGAGAAGAAAGGAATAAGGCAGAAGTGTACAGCTTGAGCTGTCAAGGCCCCCAAGGACTTCTAAAGGTTGATTGCAAGTGGATTGAAAAGGAAAGTTATAACACACATGGCTAGAAAGTAATCATGTTACCTAATCTCTGCTTTAATTAATCTTAAAAGCAAATGAAGTAACATTTAGTTTTTTACTTTGCCCTACCCTTTAATTTTTTGGTGTGCAGTATGAGAATATGAACAGCAACAGTCAGCCCTTTGGGCAGAAAAATGTTATGCAACCCGAATGTAAATCAGTACAAAGAGGCAGTATGAGAGAGCACACTTCTTTTATGCAAGCTAAAAGTGTGCTGCTGGGGCACCTTATAATTATTTCAGATTTCTGTGATATCTGTGTGGGCCGACCTTGTCTGTTGATCCAGATACTGGGAAACCTGTTTGATGATTTCTTTCATCACAACAGTGCAGCCATTTTCCTTTGTGAATTAAGTCATGTACCTGTGCATTATCCAGTTACTTTCTCAGATTCAGTTGTCTTCTAATAAAAACTCCAGCTGGAGCTTCATTTTCCAATGTTTTGTATTTTAAAAATATAAAAAATAACAACTGACAGTGAAGAGATCAGATGTATAGCAAGAATTTACTTTCCTGGGATCATAGACTGATCTAAACAGGGAGGGGATGCAGTCCAGAAATAAAACATCACAGCAATGATGAGCATGAATCGAGTATGGAGAAGCAAGGACATCAGCCTGGCAACTAAATGCAGATTAGTCCACTCTATCATGTTTCTACCCATGGCTGTGAAAGTTGGAGCATAAAGGAAAATCAATTTGTTTGAGCTGTAGCATTGAAGAAGGCTCCTGAGCATTTCCTGGACAACAAAGGTGACAAACAAGTAACAACTGGAACATATAAAACCAGACATATCACTGGAAGGCAAAATCACAAAATTCTTATCATGTGACTTATTTTGGCCATGTCACATGATCAAGCTTACTGGAAAAGACCAGTTCCATAGAATTGCCAAAACTCTGACAGGACTGAATGAACAGCATCATTATATTAGCTTAAGTTGTTTTTTCTGTAACTATTATCAATTTTGTCTGACATTTTAAAAATAATGATTCAAGCATGAAATATAATCTTAGCCTCTTTGTCTTTACTTACAGGAACAAAGCGTACTAATATTTAACTCAATCAAAGCCAAATGTGTGTGCACAATAGATGTTTAACAGAATAACAGAGTTGGAAGGGACCTTGGAGGTCTCCTAGTCCAAGCTCCTACTCAAGCAGGAAATCTTGTATCATTTCAGATAAATGGTTGTCTAATCTCTTCTTAAAATCCTCCAGTGTTGGAGCATTCACAATTTCTGGGGGCAAGTCATTCCACTGATTAATTGTTCTAACTGTGAGGAAATTTCTCCTTCATTCTAGGTTGGTTCTCATTCCATTCTTCATCCCATCATGTTACAAGCAGGGGTCTATTAGAATACAGAAATGCAGACAACCACTTGATGGCAGCAGAGCCTGCCTTTCATTAACTGTTAACAGAAACATCCTTCTTCATGCAAATTTAATTCACAATGAGAACTACTTAAACATATCAGTAAAAAGTTTATAACCAGACCTACCAGTTTTCAGTTTCATGTTTTATTTTGCAATAAGCATAGTGAAAATCCAACACTATGATACTTCAGAATGGGCTACAGTTTATCTAATTAATGTGATTTGGTGTCGCCTGTCTTAAGAAGTTAGTGGGTCACAATAAATCACTACATTCAGGGTGTAAAAGAATCATGCTAAGCCATTATGTTCTGTTACATTTGTTTTGCACACTGTAACAGATAGAGGAATTGATCAATCGGACATTAGGGCTATCCAGCACTTAGATTTTGATTCCAAAAAATGGGCTGGGGGCATGAACTTAATACCTGACTGCAGCTGTGCTTTCTAATCTACTGGGATCACAAAGTTGTGTGGCACTGCTGCTTTAAGGAGCTGTAGGCAGGTGCTCTGTTTATGCACCTGCTGCTCTGAAGCATCTCTTTGGAACTAAATCAGAAACACCCACAGCCTAATAAACATACATTATAATTGTGTGCTTGTGCCTTTGTAAATAATCTGATTCTTGTACCCTTTCAGCAAAGTATACCTATTCAGCAGTAATTTCCTCACTGAAGAAAATGGGCTCACATCCAGGGAATGCAGGTAGCAGTCTTAATTTCCTTTTTTTTTTTTATGAAGCCAGAGTTTTTCCTATGCTAAAAGATGCATTCCAACAGATGTCAATGCAACCATCAACAAGAAACCTTTCAAATCAGGAATTCTTGATATGTAAATAAAAGAGCTGCTATGTTGCTTTGGAAAAGAACATCTTCATGAACAGTAAAGACAAAAACCCAACTTCCCTGAAATTACAGCATTATTTTTTTCAAAAAAAGATACATCATAGTCTTGATACAATATGCATTTCATTTAATTTCCATCATTTTAAAGTTTAACTATGGAGCTAATTTCCAAGCACAGATACATGCTGAATATACTTAGCTTTCAAATTCATTTTTCCTGAAGATGTAAAATTACAGGAAAGTGTTATCATCATGAATAAACAGTGTGATGCTTTTTGCTTGGCTGCTTCCACCAGTGCGCATGGTTGAACAAACCTGAATATCTCTGTTTATGTTAGGTGTTATGCGGGAAGCAGGAAGTTTGATTTATTTATGTTCCTTGTAAGAAACAAAACACACAATGTTCTTCCCCAAATACTTTAGTCTTCATTTACCTC
>NW_015386336.1:403783-454089 GCF_001527695.2 Protobothrops mucrosquamatus
AATGATGAATAATACTGTAACAGATTCCTTTCTTTACTGACATTGAAGCTGCACAAAATTACTTTGATAAATCATATTATTTCAGTCAGATCTGGCTAATGTAAATTGGATTAAACATATGACACAAGGGCAATGATACTTTCTCATGGCTAACATAGTATGGTTCCTATGAAAGTAATAATCAGAATGGTGCCCAGGAGTTCTCTTTTGATAATGTACCATACAGGTAGTTCTTGACTTACAACAGTTTGGTTAGCAACCATTCAAAATTACCACAGCACTGAAAAAAGTGACTTATGATTGTTTTTCACTCTTATGACCACTGCAGTATCCCCATAGTCATGTGATCAAAATTTGGATGGTTGGCAACTGGCATGTATTTATGACAGTTGCAGTGTCCTGCAATACCCCAGACCAAACAATATGGTATATAAGGTGAAAATATTATGCTTTTCGCTAGAATGAATTAGTATTCAAGTCAGGCAGGGTTAAATGTAAGGAGAAAGAATGGTAAAATTCACTATTCTAGCAACTATTAAAAGTTTGCTACTTTATTCACCCTATTTACTTCAAATACATCAATATTATATTAATAGTTTTGCCATTATTCAATAGAGAAAGTTTTGAGTCACAGCACTAAATGGAATAAGAATGGAGTTTTCTACACATACCTGAAGGAAGATTGCCTCATTTAAATTCAAAATGTGATTTATGTCAGCAATATTTGACGTTTCAAAGCAAAAGTGCACATTTTAAGCTAAAAGTTTTAGAATGTAATAAAAAAAGTATTCCCGTCTTACACAATGTGCAGAAACAATTGTTGGTTCAGTGATACTTACTTTTTGACCTATCTCAAAGGTGCTTTTTCTAGAGGCAATTGGACTTTCTTGTTTTTCTTTGAAGACATTTCACTTCTCATCCAAGAAGCTTCTTCAGCTCCGATTGGATGGTGGGGAAAAGGAGTTTTCCAGTTGCCTCTTCAAAAAAGCATATTTGGGACAACTATGACCTGGATGACTGAGAATCTCCACAGACGCACGTTGACTTATTTCTGTATGATAGCAACATATCTTTACCATATGTAAACAGGTAAGGCAACAGACCATGGATGTAACCAGTGTTAGGATTCAAATATGTGAACAACCAGTTCTCTGTGTGGATGCCACTTCAGAAAGTCCATTCTGGGCCTGGGCAACAAAAAATTAGCTACCGGTTCTGCCGAAGTGGTGTGAACCGGCTGAATCCCACCACTGGATGTAACCATAATTTCTGACTTAAAAAGCAGAACTCAGAGATACCAACAGTGGGATCCATTATCTCCCCTACTACAACTGAAAAATAAGGAAAGGCACCATGACTTCTGTCCTCCTAGCAGCCAATATCTTACTTGCATACCTTCCCATTTATGGTTGGGATCAAAGAGAGAGACTGATATGGTTGCATGAGGATAATACCCATTCCTCAGACAACCTTGCTTGTCACCTGCTCTATTATGTTTTAAATATTTATGAATTTGCCATCTAGTTTATTCTACCATTTTATGCAATTTTAGTAGTTGTTTTTTCTCTTTCTCTTTGCTTCATTGCACTGATATTTATCTTACAACAGCCTGGGACTAAAGAAAGAGTATAAATCAGAATCTTCATTGTAGCCAGTCTTCTGCAAAGTTTTTATTCTGGTTTAAGAGATCTCAATAAAGCTAATCAAAACATTAGTATTTTTTTCCTATTTTGTGAATTACATTGAAAAGAATGAAGGCAATGTGCCTACATGTAAGAATGACAATATATATTTATTTGCTTGATTTATATTCTATCCTTCAATGGAGATAATGACAATAATAACAGCAACAAACGTCACGGATAAGTCCTTTTCAAGTCCTATGCATTTAAATGGTATCTAATGAAACTGGATGAAAAAATTCAATTTGCTATCCAAAATAATACATAATGCATGCACTATATAACAAGGTAAGTGGCCCCTTTAAGTAAGCATTTTGCAAAACCTGATTATCTGACAAAAAATCTCTATTTGGTTGAAAATTATATGCATGTCTCAACAAGTGTAACTTTGAGGCAGCTTTCCCAATATCTTTAGTTGTAGAAGTTTATTTATTTTAACTTCAATGAGTTATAACAGACAGAAATGAAGGCAACATTAGGAAACCAAAAATATGTTTAAAGCAGGAATTTGACTGACAAATCTCTGTCGAAGAAAGTATGTGGGCACTTTCACATTGTTTTATTTTCCCCACATTTTCAGAATAGGGGCACATCAACCACATAAAGCTGATAGCCCTTATTTACTGACTGCCTCGTTTCCTCCAGGAACTCAAGATAGCATATTCCTCCCTACTTTTTCCACAACAACTCAATGGGATAGATTGGGCTGAGTGAGAATGACTAGCGCAGTTATACTCTGATCTTCGAAGGTAAAGATGGATTTATATCTGGCTCTCCCATCATAATGTAACACTGATGCAACCATTATGCTACACCAAGTCTCTAATGTGATCATAATTAATTTTTTAGGAACACTGATTTACCTAATGTACTAATTTATCTCCATATTATAAAAACATCTGCCTTACATTATCACTGAAAATGATGCAAAGGCAATGCTGCTTAACTGCATATTACAGCATTATGGCCTATTACATTTTCTGCTGCCAAAGGGATACAAGTCTTTCAATTATCAATCTACTTTCCTATCTACTTGAACCTTTCAATCTGGAGGAAAATCATTTTGATGCTTGAGGCTCAATCAGCTCAGAGCCCAATGCTGCACCTCTGCAGCAAGTAGTTCCAAGTAGCCTGGCAAATAGCTATTTGCTTTTTTATTTTATTTTAAAGCCATTAGTGCAATTATCAATTAGGCAGCAATAATATGAACCTCAGAATAGGCAGCCAAGTTTCAAGTGTATTGAAAAAAAAGCAATGGTTTCTACTAACTTTGTCCTTCTCTGGGCAGTGATGAAATGGCACCTACAGTACAAAAAGAAAACAAATGAATGGGCAGTTTGCATTGGATAGCAAGAGGAGACACACTCTCAGGAAACAGGTTGGTATGAGATCATTTTTCTAAAGAGCTTAACAAAACTTTGAGGTGGCATTTCCAAAATCAGATTGTCAACCACATTTCTTCTATTAATCTTCTATTTAAAAAATGCATCTCTGCCGACTAATGGTCTTCCTTATATTTCTCCTTACTGCCTTCTGCAGGTCACAGCTTCAGTCTAAAGTAGCAATCTTTGGACCGCCAACCTTACTTTGAAGCATGTGAGGCCTTTTTTTTTCAGATACATTGTGGAACATAGGTTCTTCCCTTGCTGTATTAAAGGGACTGTTTCAGCTAACTGTTGGTTTTGGCAACCTAGGAACTGTGCTCACAGAACAATGCGAAAAAGTCAAAAAGCTGCATGGTTGCCTTTCTCATTTGTTGATGTCTGGTACTATATCTTCAAGCTACTCCCTTGAAAAAGCCAGTGAAACAAGAGGAAGACTGGCCAACTAACAGCTGGTGGTTGGATAGTTTACCTCATAAAACAATCCTTGGACTCTTGCCTCTAGATGCATGCATGAGAGCAGAATAATTATAAAAAACACTAGGAGCCCAGCCAGACCTAACATTCTGTCATTTCTTTCTCCCACTGCTGCTGTTGAAACAGGCCAGCCTTGAAACAGAAGCTATAGGAAAGATGAATTAAATGAACAACAAATACTGTCCCAAGAGACCAGGGTGTTGCTGCTTCTCCTCTTCAAACAACAGCTCTTAATAGAGGTGAACTTCCTTCAGGTGACACTTTCTTTCAGAATATATCATCATTTGGGCTAAGAATTAGTTTTGACAGGACTGGGCTTCAAAAAAGGAATAATCTTTCCCTTCCCCCATCTCCAGCTTCTTTCTTTGATATTTTTATACTTTCTCTAAGGGATCAGCTTTCAATCCAGACATTTTCTTGCAAAAGGATGAAAGGAAGGAAGGAAAGAAGAAGAGTGAATGAGTCAAGTAAATATTATTTCTCCTTGGTACGTTGTGCAATTATGATCATGACTCTTCCATTACTGCCATGCACAAATTATAGTACTATTATTTCCAGTTCTTTACAGGCTAGCTCACTTATAATGGCCAGATGATCACTTGAATTCAGACCTCACAGGGACCACTTCAACTTGGCCCTATGACTCTAGGTCCAAAACTCTAATTCCTACTTGTTTCCTACCTTTTTGGAATCCACTCCCCCCCCCCTTTTTTTAAAGAAAGATGAATTATAAATGCTGATCTCTCAGGATGAAATGAGAGTTAACAAAAGAAAATGCTATCTACCTAGAGAACAAATAGACTGTCTTTCTGGTTTGTTTGTTTGTTTGTTTGTTTGTTTTGCCTAGGCCTTGAATGAGACACACAGGGTGCCATCAAACAGAAAACTCCCAATGCTTCAGAAGGCACTGCTTGCCTAACTATTCCATTCTTTATACCTTTCAAATTTTCTGGGAGCAGAGCAAAGTGATTGTATGGAGTTCCTTGGAATGAATTGTTTAGCAAGCCTCTGGAGAACACAAAGTTTTTATTTATTATGAATCAATGTTTAATATCCCCAATCCTATGGTCTTTAAAGTTTAAGAATAAATAATCTGCAGAAAAAAAGCTTATTTTCTTGACTAGCTGTCAGTCTTTGCTTATGTCCTACAGAGTATGATTATGTTAACTTGACAATCTATCATCATAAATGCTAGAAAAGAATTTAGATCTTAATTTCATGGTATCAGCCAAAGAAGACAAAGCATGCTGTTCTAAAATAAACTAACTGGTTTAGCCAATGAAATGAGCCCATACAATATGATATTTCTTTTTGCATTTTAAGAATTTAATCAAAGGCTGACATGAGATTGAAAGATAGGTCAATAGCCTGTAATCTACCTTAGAAACATTTTTATTTGTATATTCCAACAAGCAAGAAAAAAGGGATGGCGCCGCATTTTTTTCAGCACAGTGAGAGAAATAAATGATACAGACTTTAATTATCACATTCTAATTTAAATTTTAAAAATGTTAGGCCTAGTTTGAAGCATCCCTGCATTCAGGGAGTGCCAAGAGAAAATTTAAATTTTAAAAATGTTAGGCCTAGTTTGAAGCATCCCTGCATTCAGGGAGTGCCAAGAGAAAAAAAAAAAAAGCTTGTACATTTTCTTTACAAACTTCTCAAGAGTTCAAATTTCTTCTTCCTCTCGCTTCTGTCTTTGCAACAGTGGCCACATTCTTCTTCCAAAGCAGAACTTTACAAACCTACCTGGGAAAAATCATTCCAAACTGATGAACATGTTAATGTTGGCTGAGTCCTCCTAATCATTTCTCCTCAATGTCCACTGATACCACTATGAATGAAGAATCTATGTGCTGCAAAAATGTCATTAAGATTACTGGTCCCATCATTCCTGACCCCTGGCCTTATTTGTGGAAATCAGGAAGGTCCCCACTCCTTCTATGCGGATTAGACTTATTTTTACCTAGAAACTATCAACAGGTTATATGCCAGAAGCTCCAAGCTGGATCAGAGAATAAAAATGTTCTCCTGATATTGTAATTTTAGCAGGAAATTTATAACTGAATTCTCTTTATTAGTACCTAAAATAATGAACTAATACTTCTAAGTAATTCAGTACTTCAAACCTGAATGTTTTTGGATAATTCATTATATTATTAACTGCACAGGCTCTATGTGACACTTCAGTCGGTTTTAGTTTTTGTTTAGTTCTGTGTGGTCCAGCTGCTTCCTAACTTGATAATGCAGATCTATCAAACCTCATGGGAACATTGCATATGGTGAGAAAAAGGCATAGCTGGGAAGCATTTTTCAGAGTGAGAGAAATTCTGTCTTCAAGTCTAACTTCAGTGTCTTCCTGATAACAGCCTTTTTCAACATGAAAACAGAACTCTATCCCCCCCCCCATGTTAGTTTCCTTACATTGAGAAAAGGTAATCAAATATTTCCAAATGTCAGGATGGTGCGCGCCAGCCTTGCATCTCAGGGTAGGGCTATAGTGGCTAACATCTGTTTAACATTATTCAGAGGAAAAGTGCAAATTGGCTCTTTTTGAAGTTCACAAGAGCCAGCTTGGGGTTCTTGACAATCTGCCCCCCAAAAATCCTTTTTATGTAAATGTTGTACTTTGATTAAAAAAAAATATGCTTGCTTCTGGCTCTTCCCAAATTTTATGTTTTTGGATTAAATCTATGCGTATTTACTCAGAAATAAATCCAGCTGCTTTCCAATAGTGATTTGTCTTCTTCATTCAACTACTGTAGTAAATTCTGCCATATGACTTTCACCCTACCTTTTCCTATTGACTGTCTTTTGAGAGTGTTACTGAATTTAAAATCAAGGTTTGTGTAAAATTAACTTGTTAGAAGCCAAGCCTGAACTGTGCTTCTCTATTTCTCTCATCAATATTCCACAACTAATATCCATATTTCGCAAGTAATAGCCTCAGATATTGCCTATTTTTGAATCGTTTAAGATATTGCCTATTTTTGAATCGTTTAAGACGCTTCAAAAATAGTCAGTATCTGAGGCTATTATTTGTGAAATATGGATATTATCCCAATGTCTTCAGCCACCCTCATATTCACTGTCCTGAATTTACATCTAGAAAATGTTGGAGGACATATAGTATTAGAATTCTACATAGAGCTTTGGCTGGGTTTGAAAATAAAGGTATTTCTGTTTTAAAACAAGAGAGCAGAGAACTTGCAGTAGCACATACTACGTGCCAAAGCTTCTTTCTAACAAAATTGAAAAGTATAAAGAGATAACCTTTATTAGTAGTAACAATTTTAGTGTGATAGTTGCTTACTGAGTTTGACAAATGTGATATAATTCAGTTATTTTTTCCTTAATACAGTTAATCAGTAAAAAGTGGGAGAAAAATTCTAACACAAGAACCATGGTGGTGCAGTGGTTAGAATGCAGTATTGCAGGCTAATTGTGCTGACTTCCAGTAGTTCAATCCAGCTCAAGGTTGACTCAGCCTTTAATCCTTCTGAGGTCAGTAAAATGAGGACCCAGATTGTTTGGAGCAATATGCTGACTCTTTAAACTACTTAGAGAGGGATGTAAAGCACTTTGAATCGGTATATACAGTAAGTCTAAGTGCTAATGCTATATACAATGAGGAAGAATCTCATACTTATTAATGTGACCTATTAACAAGGTTACTCAAGGCTTATCTTTACATTTCTCTTAACCATAGCATGAATACAACTCACTATCATTTTTAAGGAACATGTCTTGGTTTTATTCCCAAACTGCTATGGAAACACCTCTGAAGTCATTTTTAATTGATCTGTCATTAAAATGTATTTTCTGTCACTATTTAAACAACCTTGTTTGTCAAGAGCAGGATTGGTCCAGCTCATACAATACAGGCATTTTAAGTTTGCTGTGGGCATGTCTTCCCTGTCCAATCACTGTTCTTTGTGGCCATTTTGGCTTGTGCTACCTTTTTGTTTTGTGACGTGAGAAGATTAATTTTCTTCCATAAGGAAATTTATGGAAGAAAATTTAATCCATTTTGAATACTGCCTTTACTCATTTTGAGTTATCCTTGCATTTAGACTTTAATTCTGCTTTGCCTGAATTAAGTTTCAGGTTGTTTCTGACATTCAGTCCATCACTATCCAGTTCAGGACCTTCACTTTCATCCTATATTCTGACAAATAGAACTGGATAGATTAAGTATTGATATTGTATTTCAAATCATTGGACTGTCATGGTTCCAACAGACAGAGATGAATAAAGCAGAACTCCGAAGCTTGCAAATTCCTCAAAGAACATGTTTATTAGTTACAAAGTATCAAGCACGTCAAAAGTGAAACCAAGTCTGGAGACACACATAACAATTCCCCAATATAAAGTTAAAAAATCCTACCCCTAAGGCTATGCAAGCAACTACATTCCCCAATACATCTTCTTGGCGGGCTTTTTATGCAACACTCAGCCTGCAATCTCGGGAGCAGCCAATGACCTTGGTTCCCATGGGATAAAAGTTTATTTAGACTAGCAAAGCACCTGGCAACCCCCCCTCCCTCCATTCTATGTGTCAACTGAAAATGAATAGGGAAAATGGCTACAGCCATGCTCACTTGTAGAGTTGACATGGACAACCTCTCCTAATTATTTTATGGGGATGTTAAACACACTGAAAATGGGATGTGAAACTCCACAATAAGAAAAAGCTTAATTTATTAATCCAATAAAGCCACATCAGGAATTCATCCACAAGACAAAATTGGAATCAGTACAAAATGGAAGAGTGAAATTTCTATTCCTGATTTTGCAATATATCTTTAAGAAAGTAGTATATTACCTATTTACCTGTGCTTTGAAATCTTAAAAAGATACAATTGGAATTTTCATCCAGACTGTTATAGATATCAGTGCATTATTAAGCAATCAGTATTTGAGTGCATGCACTTGTGAAACTATTTGGAAGGTGAGAACCAGTTTTGCACAATCTGTATAGTCATCTGGTAGCCTTTCATGGGAATTTGTTCCTAGTTATTGTTGAAGGGACCTTCTGTTTGTCTCTAACTTTTCTTGGCAGGGCAATGCAACATAAAAATGTATGGTTTGAAATCCTTTTGGTAGAAGGGGGAATACAGCATTGAAGGAAGGAAGGAAGGAAGGGAAACATTTCCCTATGGTAGTCTAAATAAGGTTGTGGTCGACATTATTCTGTATCCTTTGATCTTCCTTTTATTTCAAAAGAAAGCAAATACTTGTAACTGTCCCCCCCCCTTACCAGTAGATAAGGTACTGGTGAGAATTCCCAAAAGCTTAGACTAGCTTCCACAGTTTTCATAAAGCTACTGGGATGCTTGTGAATTGCCTGAGAAGCTTCCTTTGCTGATAAAATTATCTAATTACCAGTGCTTGGTTTAGAAGCTCCCTGTTGTGAATTCCTAATAGTAGTGTAAAAACTAAGGATAACATTATTATTTCATTCATCCATCTTGCTGTGATGCACAGCATGAAGAAAGGTCCCAATTCTGCTGCAATAATCTCAGATTGTTCAAAGGTTAATTTAAAATATATAGAGAAAAAGGTTATGACTTGCTAATCTGAACTAGGTATCATCTTCCTTTAAAAATGTTTGCAAAGTATGATCCAAAGTATAAAAGGCTGACTTTTCTTAACAGATTCAATAGTATGCACTTAGTTCAATCAGAGTTTGTACAATACAAAAACAGTGGCAGTTATTACAGACTAAACTGAACAAGGTAAAGGAAGCATCGGTAGCACAGTATTATGAACAAAATTAAGAAACAGAAATCAGGCAAACAGGAAAAAGAAACAGTAATCTGCAAAATATGTCATGAACAAGAGAAGCAGAGATAGCCCAACAGGAGCTTTATTACAATGTCTCTAGCTAATATTTTGATCAAGAAGCTGAACATGTTATCTTCTCTTCAGATAACAAGACAGCTAAATATCCCCACTCATCATGTTTTCATTTTAATTCCAGTTAATTCTCCCAACCACAATAAGAATAAATTCATTTATATAAACAATAATGAATAAATTACTTAAAGAATACATAATAATGGTGAAAATATTTATATAAATCCTGCTACTATACACTGACTGCTCTTCAAAATGGCCAACTTCAATATTTAATTTTCAACAACCATACAGGTGTCTCCAAGTGCTCACAAGTAAATGGCCACTCCTGGTGGTTCCTAAGTATACAATAATCAGATTATATCGTGGCTTAGCCATGGGGATTAAATTTAACTCTCAGGACCAATACCCACCAATATGCATTGATAGATTTAATTCTGAAAAAATTGTCAAGTGTTGTTTTTAAACCATGTAAACCTTAGCACTTATTCCAATATTTCATTGGTTGTGAAGGATTCCTACACAAACGCCATTAAAATGAAATGATGGTTACAGGCTACCAGAGGTTTGATGGTGTGGGGGAGAAATGTAGCAAAGAGTTATAATCCTGAAGACTGTGTGGGTGCAGATATTTCTGTTGCCAGCAATAGAAAGAGAAAAGGTTATTTTTTTTAATATATTTTATGTATTTTAATCTAAAGAACAGTAACCATAACAATTTTTTTTAAAAAAAATATTCCTATCTTTCTATCCTATCAAAATGAGAGAAACTCCTAGAATTATCTGCCCAGAAAGGATACATGGAGCTATTTATTTATTTGACTTGTATGGCAGAACCACAACTCTGGGTATACAAAACTATTGACAATGAAGGACTTCTCTAACGTAGCATAATTGTGATCAATCTGATTACAAGCTGGCAAACTGAATTCAATCCATCAAAGGTGCTTTCTGTGTAAAATTCTTTACCTACTATGACAATGGCAAAAATTCCTAGGAAATATGATGTACCTTGAGAAAGCTGTAGCAAAGAGAGAACAAAATAACATTTATGTTAGATATAATCTTCTAAAAATGCTATCTACTTTTGAAAATAAACAAAATTAAGACGGATGGAGTAACTCAATGATGGGAGATGAAAGAATATTGAAAGGGATTTAATTAAGGAAAAAAGGAAACGTAAAAAAATGTAATCTTTCTAGGAGCTACACTGAATTTCAAGAACCAAATTTTATATAACAGCCAGACTCATAACAAAAGCCTTTAGGTCCTCCTGTGCTGCCCAATTGTCAGTGTGTGTGTGTGTGTGTGTGTGTGTGTGTGTGTGTGTGTGTGTGTGTGTGTATGTGTGTGTGTGTTCCTGGGAGATATGAGTGAAGAGATCAGGAGTGTATGCCAAGAGTATATATTCCCAGAATTAAGGTCATCCTAGCTGCCCAGGTAAAGCAAGCAATAGATGAACATGTAGTCAGAGGATCACTTTAGTGACAAATTCTGTAATTTAGGAAATGGTAAACCACTCCTGTACTTTTAACAAGAAAATCATATAGATATAAAATATAAAATGACAGACAATTTAGTTCCAGATGATGAGCTCTTCAGGTCAGATGGCACTCAACAGCTACTAAGGAAGAGCTGAGGATCTTTTCAAGTATTAATGTTATTTATGACATGACTAGATTAAAGCCTTAGGGTGTCTAGTTGCTGATGTTGCTATAATGGGGGGAAAAAATCCAAAGCTGCAAAGACAGAATTATAGTAATAACCTGGAACATAAAAAGCATGGCCTTTGGTGAGATGGGCAGCATGCAAGTTTAATAGATAAACAAACAAAGATGGGAAAGCTCAACATAGTAAAAGATGAAAGGAAACTACCAGTGGTGGGATTCAAATATGTGAACAACCGGTTCTCTCTGTGGATGCTACTTCCGGAAGTCCATTCTGGGCCTGGGCAACAAAAAATTAGCTACCAGTTCTGCCAAAGTGGTGTGAACTGGCTGAATCCCACCATTGGAAACTAGTGATATTTTAAGCATCAGCAAATTGTGAAGAATTGGGATTGGACATTCAGTCAGACGTTCACACTGTTTATGAAAAACAAAGAAGGAACTGCACTGTATAGTTAGGAATGGTATAGCAAGAATGGTCTTTGACCATAATGTAATCAATGTAATCAAACCAGATAACATTGATTAGACTCTGTGGACCACACTTTAATATAACAATCATTCAAGTGTATGCTGCAACTACCTATGCAGAAGAGGAGGTTGATAAGTTTTATCACCAAGTTCAACTTTGAAACTGAGACTGGAATGCCAAAGTTGGAAACACAAAAAAGAAAATGTAGTTGGATTGTACAGCTTTGGAAACTGAAATGAAAAAGGAGACCAATTTACTAATTTATTTTATTCCAATGATTTCTTCACAGCTAATCCTGTTTTCAAGCAACCAAGACAACACCTATATATATGAACATCACCAGATGAAGTATACAGGAATCAAATTGATTATATTATTGCTAAAAGGAAGTGGAAGAGCTCAATTAGAGCATGAAAGGCATGGCCAGGTGTTGACTGTGGGAAAAAAATCACAAAGTGCTTTTTGGCACATAATCTATCAAAATTATAACAAAGAATTGTGTGACAGAGCCAAAAAACAATAACTAAGTAAAATAAAAACTTGAGATTATTCTTTGTATTATCACTTGGAATGCAATTCCTTCAGTGATTATTGTAACCGGTTTGGCTGCTTTAGGAGTTTAAATAAATTCATGAAGAATAAGGCTAATGTATTAATTCCTAATAATATGTAAAATAACTGCTAATATATTACTGCCACTATCTGAAGTCCTCTGTCTCTCACTAAGAACCTACAGGCACATGAGGGATATTGCATGGTGAAGTGGGAAAGCCCATTGTTCGATTTCTTACACCCATCAGCTTTTTTCACTCTACTTTCAGAACAATCCTAAACTCATCTTAAAAAGCAGTTCAAACAATCCCTGATTGGCATGGGGAGGGAGGGGAATATGTCATTAAATAAACACACAGAAAGACATCTTCCTCTTTCTCTCTTGTTTCACATTGAAGCCTGCCATGTGTACTTAGTACTTATTCACTTCAATCTTAGTTTTTGTGCTAGGATTGATTCAGAGATCTGGCAAAGAACTAACCTCCTGCTACCCCTAGCAGAACAACCTTGGAGGTTAAAAAAATGATTCAGTCACTTTTGCCTAGGTAACAGCTCCTGCATATCTCCATCAAGGTCATCTTCCTTAATCTCTACAATAACACTCCTACACATATAACCCATTTATGTAGATGACGCCTTTGTCATAATAAAAAAAGGAACAATGGGAGAAGACACATCAGACAGTCAACATGTTTAAAGGAATAACATTCCCAAGAGAAGAAAAAAAACCCAATAATGCCCTACCCATTTATTTATTTATTTAGCTGCCCTTCTCGTGCTTGTAACAGGATGGTACGAACAATTAAAAATACAAAGCCCAACATTAATAGAATTAAAACAAAAATATTACAATTTAAACAGTTTAAAAAAAACAACAAAACCCTAATAACAAAAAGACAGGGGAGAATGCATTCTAAATGCAATGCAACCATTTCAAAATCTTTTGATAGGATTGCCAGGCCTGATGGCAGAACCAAGTTTTAAGGATCTTCCAGAAGGGTAATGTGGTTAGGGTCAATCTTACTTTGGGGGGGGATTAATATTCCAGAGTGTGGGTGCCTTCCTTTGTAGCCTCATTAGCAGATGAAACAAAGGCAAACTGGACACCCAAGTTTATTGAAAAACAAGTCGTACTAACCAAGTGCTTCACAACAAAATAGCAACCCAACTTCCTACATGAGAAGCTGCATAAAAACATTACTCAAACATGTACAAACATTCTGCAATAATTCAAAATGTCAAAAAAAAGGAAACGGACCATTTATACAATATTTTCCAGCACAACAGATAACCATGCAGCTTCATCTAAAAAATTTTGACTACCTAATCCACTGCAACTCAACAAGTACAACCTATAAAAAGGACAATACTCCCACATATCAAAACATCTCTGAGACAACCAATAGACTACACAACTCTAGCACAAAACCTGCAAAATTCCTCTAAAAGAACAAAGGACCCAGTAATCAAGAAGAAAAAATAGGCGTCATCTACAATATACAATATAGGAACTGTAATAGATACTATGCAAAAACCTAGGTAAAAAACTGGCAGTCAGAAGGTATAACGAAAACTCTAAGGATGGCTTGTTATTATGAGATAAGATGAAGGAAGCATCATTTGAACTCAGGACAAAAAAGAGACTACTAGGTTATATTTTTGCCATGATTACCAAAAAGTGGCAAAAGGACCTCAGTGTATGTTTGAGTACCTCCTTTGGCTGCTTCTCATGCGACTTTACATTTTCATATTTAAAGACCTAGTAAGGGATACAGCTATATACAACAAGTAATCTAGGGCTCAGTAAGGGAGCTCCATGGAAGGGAGAAAGTGATAGCTTCATCACAATGAAATTCATTAATACAATTTCATTAAAACTATTCTGATTTTTACAAAAGAAAAACAGGGTAAAATGTATCTTGTTCATATTTCCAGAGATCTCATGGTAGCTGAAAGGTGTTTAGAGCATATGGACCCATCGTTCAGCTGCCTGACGACTTGCATTCTTTAAGTTTCTTTTTATGACTCCCACAGATTTTTAAATTTCATCTCTGTATAAAGTGGTGAAGGCAACATAATATCAAGCAGTGCCCACACCTGCAATTTTAGAGTGGGGTAAACAAACTTTTGGTGTCAGAGACAATAATGAATAAATTGTGAAACTATATTACACATATGAATCTAAAACATTTGATATTTTTCCAGCTGGATTTTGCTAATGAGTATTGGGGGGGAGCTGAATTGTTTTACTGTACTTTAGAACTTGTACTCCATTTTCCATGTGGTTTCTTCCACAAAATGCTGAGAAACCAAGTGGCCAATTTTCAGCAGTCGTGGCTAGATAGGAATACAGGTAGTCCTCAACTTAAAATTAGAATTTTCATTGCTAATCATGACGGTTAAGTGAGTCACATCTGATTTTGCTATGATTGTTAAATAAACCACTGCAGTTGTTAAGTGAATCGGTATTAATTCATTGACTTAACTTGTCAGAAGCCAGCTGGACAGGTCACAAATGGTAATCACATGACCCCAGGACATTACAACCATTGTAAATTCATGGTTACCAAGCACCCAAACATTGAACATATCATCATGGGGATGCTATGCTCTTAACTATGAGGAGTGATTGTAAGTCACTTTTTTCAGAGCTGTAATTTGGAATGGGTACTAAAGAAATGGTTGTAAGTTGAGGACTACCTGTAAGGCTATAGTTGAGTCGGGGTCATAAGAAAAAAGGGTCCAAAGTTGTCCAAACAACACTGAATGAACTCTGTGACCCTCACAAGAAAATCAGAAATAGGAAAAGGATCTTCAATGCTTAACTGAATCAAGAATGAGACACAGAAGAGCATTCCCTCTAGCAAAAGTTTTATTTAAAATATAAAATAACTGTGACTTTAAAGCACATGTACAGCAAAATGAGGCAATCTTCCTCTATTTTCTTTTACGTGACTTTTCAATCTGGGAAAATATTTCTACATAGTACATTCTGCAAACATACTACAAGAATATAATGCCCTGATAATGCTGTACATCTTTTTCACACAAACTACTGAATAGAATAGCCTTGCCAGGTGCAGTCTATTAACAGAAACTGTTAACTCAAAGGAAGCTTCAAAAATTGTGAAACTGTCCTTGGCAAAACAAAAAAACAAAAACCATGCTTTATTCTTTAGTATAAAATGTACAAAAAAGCCACACATCTCTTTGTGCAGTGTACCATAAATTTCTTGCTTCTATTCATTACATTCCACAATTTCCAGATATCACTATGTTATTTTTGCTAAGCTTCTAATTCCTCTAAAACACGACTGTACTTTGACTCCGTATTCCTGGAAATATGTTTCAAACTGAAGATGTTGGGAGTGTTGAAAGAGCAACCCAACCCTGAACCCAAAGCACAGAAGGAGATCCTGGATTCAAATAATAACTAAAGAGAAAAATGTATCCAAAGGTTTTTGGGGGGTTAATTTCAAAATCCTATTCTTCAAATAAAAAGTAACAAACCAAAATATGCATCTCATATTAATCTGACAAGTGTTACTGTTCCTCTATCAAATACTGATATGTGCCAAATCATTTTACAACAATTTCATAGGATTTCTGTTGGCTATAATATTTCAATTATTATTTGCCTTGATGAGAATCTCACTCAAAAAATATCAAGAACTCCTCCATCCTCTTGCCTATGGGGATTCTCAGTCATCCAAGTCATGGCTGTCCCAAATGTGTTTCTTCAAAAGGCAATTAGACTTGTTTTTCCTGGAAAACGAGTCCAGTTGCCTTTTGGAAAAGCACCTTGGGAACACCTCATCCTCTTGTTTGTTCTGTAACCACTCTAATGTCTTACATTAAAGACTTTATTGGGAGGGGTGTATTGAAACTGAAGTCCGAAACATCTGAAGTGTACAAAGGTATGTATACTACAGGTCCATACAATCTTTTGAAATGATTCTTATACATGTATACTACTGAGAAGACTACATTACGAATAGGAAATATAGCAAATCTCTACTCTTTCAGCATATAGGCAGAAATTATCTTTCTTTTAGTTTTCTGGAGTGCAATCTGTTAGGAAATCACAATGAATCTCCATGTGAACAATGTTTCAAGTAGGGATACACAGATCTGCCAATGTTGGTTTTTGTCATTCCTCATTTCTATGAATACATCCGTTCAGTCCTTAATTTCCTAGCCTAAATACGTCAGGCTTTTGAAACTTGAGAATTTTGTAAAGGTTGTATTAAAGCCCATTTATGTTGTGTGTACATTTTTTTCCATACAAGCAATTCTTCCCATTCTATTCAGTTTTTGCTAATATTTAAATACAATGCATTCTTTCATGTATATTGCCTTTTAGGGAAATCTTTTGCTAATGTAAAATTTAATTGCTGCATTGTAAAATTTTAATTTTTGCTTTGCATAAGTTAGAGATTTCTGAATTTTTAACTAACTTTTGCTTGAAATAGTGGTTAAATTAGCTAAATTTTTATTCAAAAACACATTAAACCAATTTTTCCACCTCCTTAGTTGAACTAATCACCATGAGTTAGAATAAAAATGAGGCAGTTTGTGGGTTCAGTAATTTCATCTAACCTTCTGAAAGCTGAATCTTCAAGTAATATAAACAGCCTCAAATATAATTTAAAATAAGGTATGTGAAGCAAAACTGAAACACATTATGTTTTTAGTACAATGTGTGGAATCAACCACTGGATGCTGAAGTACATCTTTTTCCATTTGTAGATTAAGAGCTTCTATTAATTCTCATCTAGAACGGAAGAAAGAAAAAGTTTCCTGTCTATAAGCCTTCAAAAGAAGCCATGCTGTGGCTACCAGGTTAGAAAATCAGTTTTCTGGTTGTAAATATCCATACATGTATCTTTCATTAATGCACCTGAAAGCCTGCCAAAGTGGATGCAACTGGAATTAGTTTTGGATATCTCTTTTATATATTCTTTTTCCATCTTGGACAATTACTTAGGCAATATTTAAAACTGAAATTCATGATGTCAGGATGAGCACACAATGAGATAGCTACCATTGAAATGAAGATTGCAGCAAGCAGGTGGCTTTTTCCAGATTTTTTTTAAAAATAGATATTCCACAGAATTTCTATTTCTAAGATTTTGTGTAGACGTTTATCTACAATAATAGGAAGAATAAGGAAGGGAGCTCAAAGTGAAAGTAGATATTATGTTGTCAGTGTGTGATTTTAACAGGGCTTAAAAATATTTAAAATGCTAATAAAACCATGAAAGAATAAACATAAGAATAATAAACATATTATTTCATTAATAAAAGAAACTAAATAACCATAGTAGTTTATTATACACAAAATTGGCCATATCTCTGTCTTTCCATAAAGTTAATCCATCGTCTTTCTGTTGAATAACATGGCAGACGATTTGTTTGCTGGCTCAGATGGAGAAAGACAAGAAATGTAGATGTAAAAGACACTCAACTGTGTCTTTGCTTCTTAAGATACTATAATTTGAAGATTCCAAGTGAAACCTGATTAACATCACTATTCATAGTATTTCTCCTGGTTTTCATGCAGAGTTGTGGGCTTCAGAAATCCCAGAAATGTTTTGTGTGATAGACTGAACGTTGTTTTTAAAATGCCACCTGCTTCTGAAAACAAACCCCACTGAGTTTCAAACCTTTGTGTTTTGAAAATTTACCCTACGTATATCGTGGCAAAAGCCAATGAAGTAATTCTCATTACTTTACAATTTCTTTTAATGATAGAAAAAGTAACAGAAACAAAGTAATAGCTTTTAAAGGCATCTGTGCCTGTAGGTTTCTGATGGACCAAGAAACAGAATTTGAAACATTAGCTATCATTAAGTGCTATTACCATGGTATGGTAAGCTAGAAGAGAAGCAACTGAAGTGCACACTCCCAGATGGTCTTTAAAAGGAGTTATGCACTTAATTGCTTCAACTACATGACTCCAGCATAAGTAATCTACAAAATAATTGTGGTTTCTTGGGTAAATAAACATGGGAGCATAATAATCCATATGTTTTCTTTAAACTCATAACCAGTTGAAAGTTTTCCCAAAGAAATATCAAAGTTCATAATAGAAGAAATAGAAACTCACTCACTCTCTGTGTGTTTGTGTGTATGTGTGTGTGTGTTTGTGTGTGTTTATGTGACCACATGGAAAATAGAAGGAAATTAAAAAATATAAGGAAATGAATCAGAACCTACTGTAGAAAGAATACTATTAATGTTCTAATCCAAAACTTCTCATTTAGTTAACCAATTCAATTACTTTTTTTAATAGGAAGACATTAATTGTGTCCTTGAAAGAAAGCAACATTTTTTTCCATAATGTTTCTATCATTTGGGAGGAAAATAATAAAAAATATCTCAAAATGTTTCCTGTTTGTTTTAATTATCTAAGACATGAAAGAGTTGTAAGACATGTTTTTCTGACACTTCAAAGGTTTTGTTCCTGCATGTTATTTCTCAGAATTGTTTTTGGACTACTAACAGAAAATAATATTTTCAGGTCAAACTGCTGAACTGATTCAGTGTTCAGCCTCCAAATATGGCTGCTGAACAAGCTGGTTAATTTTATGGTTAGCTACAATGCTTCTACAGAAACTTCAGATGCTGAAAAACTACAGTGGAAGAAAACCAGTATCTTCATTGATTGCTAGTAGATACTTCAGAATTATTTGATGACCAATCTTGGAAACAGGATATCAGTTTAGAGACATCCTCAATCTGATCCAGCAGGTTTTTTATGTTTTGAAAACAAAGACATAACTATTTTCCTTTCCAGAGCAACGTTATCTACAGTATGTCCCATAACAACCCAAAAGCACTGGCAGCCAAATGCAAAATAAAATGTTAGTGAAAAATTGGTTCTGCCCATAATATTTAATTTGAAGAGCTCAGGTTTTTTACATCTCAAAGCTCCTTTCACAGCATGTTTTTTATTCTGTATTTCTTAAAAATATGCAGAGGTAGCTCCATGTTCAACTGTCATAATATAAACAGGATTCCAATCAATAAACATATCTGATTATCTCATAGTACATTTTCCTTGATAGACAATAGTATCACATATGGGCAGAATACCACCAGTTAAAACAATCAAGAATTAGATTACTTCATTATCCCTGAAGCGCTTTTTACTTATTTATTCAATTTATATTCCACCTTCCCTTCAGAAGCTCACAGTGGCTTACTTGCAATTCTTCATTTCATCTGCAATCATTGTGTGAAATAGGTTGGACTGGGAATGAGTGACTAGTTGAAAGTTATCCAGTGAATTTCCATAGATAAAGATGCACTTGATCCTGAATATTCCCAGACCATGCCCTATACTTCATCTACCACAATATTATACTTAATTCTCCTTTAATCTTATCCCCATACAATTTTTACCAAAGGCACTTACCATGGTCATGGGCAAACACGAAAAAGTTGATTCCTGTCAGCATTTTGGCCAAGTCATCAT
Organism: Protobothrops mucrosquamatus; assembly: GCF_001527695.2. Classification (NCBI taxonomy): domain Eukaryota; kingdom Metazoa; phylum Chordata; class Lepidosauria; order Squamata; family Viperidae; genus Protobothrops; species Protobothrops mucrosquamatus. Next base: position 423,355 of record NW_015386336.1, read on the forward strand.
AGCGACAGCAGTGTTCTCCAGCACCATGGACAACAAACACCAAGCCCCTAAAGAGAGTATTAACAGAAAAAAACATAAAGGTAGCACCTAAGAAACATCAAACAAGCTATTGTTATTTATTTACATGTCCAGGTTTAATCTTCAGAATGAACATCCTAGATGTTTCTTGGCTCTGCAGTTCAACCCTCCAGAAGACAAGCAAACTCTCCACCACCTGTTAATCTAAGAATCTCTTCTAGATGCCCTCATACAGAACTGACAGAAACAAGAGTTTTTGGTAATACCTCTTTTTCCTCTGATGCCTTCTTTGTAGAAGCTAACTTGGAGATTATACTGATATATTTAAGGAATCAGGTCAAAACGTACTTTTCTTTCTCTTTCTTTTCAAATCAATTATAATTTTTCTTTTGATGTTTATAGTATTATTTGTAATGCTTTATATTGTTAACTGCTCTAATCACTCTCAGATTAAAAGGTGTGGGATGTAAATAAAGAAACAAAATGTACTGGCTTAGGGGACAGAGCAAGCTAACTAGCTAGGAGAATGAATCCAATTTACTCTGTGGTAGAAGATATAGAGCAATGACTAACTAATATACCTTTCTTGCCTACAAAGACACCAAATGAAATCCATAGTCCTTTCATTACTTTCTGCTTGGAACTTACTTATTATAACACATTTATAAATAATGTTATGTATTATTGAAACAGCTTTTATGGGCTTCATTAAAAAAAGATCTACAATAAATTATACAGCACCTTTCATTAATATATAGAATCATAATATAACATCATTAACAGTTCCCACAATGTTCTTAGTTATCCACATTCTCTATACAAATCCTCCAAATGCCTATTTAAATAATCAAGTTTTGACGGAACTTCTAAAGAATAGCAGTGAAGAAGTAGGTCCGGGAGAGTATTATGGTTCAGTAGCACATCTTCCATTTAGAACAGTGCAAAAATGTGAATAATGTGTAAGCGTGACATCAGATCATTGATGGCCCATCATTGCTTTAGTGGGAATAGTCAGGTCTGCAGAATATGATGTATTTGTATATTATTATTTTAAGCAATCCAAACACACTTGGGAAGAATGTCCACCAAACAGTTCTGTTTGTCAGACCACCCAACTTCCAGGTAAGAAATCCAACATATCTGAAGTGTACCAGATTGGGAAGTCTATACTAGGACCACAGTTCTGTTCTTCAGGACTTCGTTCTATTGTTTATTTTCAACCCCAGATACTGCTGGCAAGATTCTTCAGCTATATTCCAAGAAGAAACCGGAGCAGAAAATACCATATGTAGGGCTTTTCCTGAATATGCTGTAATCAAAGTAAGTGCACAAAAGCCTCTTGGGAATATCTGAGCTGAGGTAATTTCTACATGTTTGAAAACAGGTTCTGCATGTATAACCTGCAACTACTACTACAAAATGGATTGCCACACCCACTGGTCACTGACATGCAGTTGGTAAATCTTTCGACTGCAACTTGGTGCATATTGGGTTGAAAATGAGTTCTAATGAATCCAATTTGGAAAATGGGTTTCATGACAATGTAATAACCTGATTATGTAACAAACACTGAAAATAAATGACCTGCCCTTAACTCACATAGACAGCAAATATGATGAACTGTGGGGTCTCGTTCTCCCTTGCTGAAAGCTTGGGTAAACTGCTAGGCTTTCATGTTTCTTCTAAAAAGCAATATATTTTTTATTGCCATTAGATCAGATTTAAAGCAAGATTACCTAATATTGCTAAGTATTGGTAAGAATTTGTCAGAGAATTATTAAGTGGAGAGTCAAAAGTTTCTTTCAATCTATTAGTCTATCAAAATTATTAATCAAAATTATTAATATTGAAATTACTATTGTTTTGGTTGAGAACCAATTCAATATTAAGAGAGCCATGTAAAAATGCATCCATGAGGTACCAGCTTTAATAGGTAACAATTAGAAATAGACAAACATGGCCTTTCAAAATTCTCCCCATATTTTTGAGCAGAGAAATTATATGGATGATTTCTCAGAATGTATCCAGGAAAATGGAGAAATTTCATAAGCTGTAGCAAGGAAGTAACTCCCTCAGTAGCGACACCACCACCAACTACTAAAAAAAAATCCATAAGACTAGTTCCTTGTGACATATTTCCTTGGAGCCTAATAACAGCAAAAGGCGTCTGACATCTAAAGACAACTGGAAAAATTATTCTGCACTGAAACCAAGATACACACTTCTTGGCACTTCATCACTAAAAAAAAGAGCAAGGACATCATATTCTACCCAAGAGAATGTATCTGAAATTCTCTTTTTCTTTGGAAGAATTATTAAAGCAAATACTCTTTGATTGAAATTCTCTTTAGCACTTGGGAGGTGCTTACCAGCATAAAGAATTTCCAGGCCAAGGCTATACTATAGAAACTAATTTGCAATTATAAGGTTATCACAAACTGTAATGAGTCTATGACAATTTGCTGCAATCAACTCGGCATGACCAACGCACCATGGCCAACTCGCCACAGGACAACTTGCCACGACCAACTTGTCGCAGGACAACACTAATATCAAAGAAATGGTGGAATAGAATTATTTAAGAAAGGATGAAATAGGAGGGACAGAATGAAATATGAATGACAAAAATTAAAATATATTTTTTAAATAATTAAATTGAACTGTTAAATTGTCCCACAGCAAATTGTCCCATGGCAAGTTTGTTGTGGCAAGTTGGCCGCAGCGACTTGACTGTGGCAAGTTGTCCCATTCCACACTGTAATAGCCACCATCACTGTCCAGCAATGCACAGCTAGAAGCCTTTAACCTTCCTCAACAAATGCTTTTGGCCTATTCAATGTCCAAGTTTGAGATAGTTGCTCAAATGGAATATGGAAGGAACCAAATTTTTCCTTCCCTCATTCTTTTTACCACTCTCCCAGCATCAGGCATACAAAACAAGATCCTGGTGTATCTGCTAATTTCTGGTGATTCTTTTAGCCATAAATTTCACTCTTCTTTTTTTCCCATGTAAAAATCCCTAAGTTGTTGAAATAATTAATTAGTAAATGGCATATTGCACTTACTATATAAAAATAACCTGTTACTTTTTTGTTGTTCCCAAAACTACTGCCAATCCATTTCTCAAGTTCCAGTGTTATGAGTACTCTAGAAAAATATTTTGGAATTCTACCTCTACATCCCAAGGTTATATAGGAAAGGCCATTATACCTTGGGTGGGGAAGCATATAGTCATAGAAAATAAGGAAGATGATATTGATAGACACAGGTGAGATATAGTATCAAAGGAAAGAGTATCTTAAGTCTAAAATAAGTAGATAAGTGACTGACATCCTTAATTCACATGGGTATAAGAAGGGGAAACAGTACAGCACAGACTTGCAAGATTCTGTTATTATAACCTGTATAAGTAAAAGTAGCATTAGCCTTCCTATGGAGTTGATTTCCTACTTTCATCTTCCTAATGGGGCTGACAGGTGGCCACCATCTGCTTCAATATGTAAGGTTGACACTACTAACCTCACAGAGATGAAGTAATTTGTTTTATTGAGGCATTTCAAGTCCTTCCTATGGCCTCTCTACATCCAGCTTAAGGCCTTTCTGCAACATAGTGCTAAAGTATTGTTATGCAATACAGGATCAGCCTTAAAGTATGCTAGCTTAAAGAAGTGCTGATAGTTCTTCCAGCTCCTTTTCTCCTCTGTCCAAAATCATATAAGAATTCTATCCATACAAGGGGAGATGAAAGAGAGGCAAGGTAGAGAATAACGTCAAGCGTTGTGTGCGCTGTTAGCAGAAGACTTGAAAAATCTTCTCTTGTCAATTCTAGCTGACAGAGTAGTGTGATAGAATTGTGACGGAAAGTTAAACTCAGCCATCTTCTAGACCACTGACCTGTCAACTTGGACTATTCTGGACAGAAATTACCAGTCATACAGAAGACTAATAGACTGTTCTGCAGTTTTTCCGGTACTTTTGGTTAGCAAAGGAAGTGAAAGAACCCTTTTCAATTTCATCTCCCCCCCCCCCTATTGCATTATCTCAGGCTATAAATATTGCAAAGAAATGCTGGTAGCAAGTGGCAAAGCATCTGGAAGCTTTGCATGGGATAGGAAAAAAATAGCATTACAGGAGTCATTTACAATCATTCGCTATTGTTTCTTCCTGTAGCAAAATTCTGCTCGTCTTTATCTAAAAAATATTTTTTTTTCAAATAAATATGATTATGATCTGAAAAAGTCTTTGGTAATATCTTTCCTTTGAACTCTTAGTGGCCAAATTCTTTGAAATCCAAATAATATCAATTCTTGAAAAAGGTCTACATCTTTCAGAAAAGTAAGTATATTTTCTTGAATCACAATTTTTCTGTTTCCATACACTAATTGGTCCTAAATTATCCATCAGATTAAAAAAATGGTAATTTGTCCTAAGTAATTCCAATTTTTTTTTCATAAGTTCTATTCAGTTGTGGGAAGGTTTCACCATTCCAATCCAATATCAACCACCAATTTTCATAAGAAAAACCTATTAATCTCCCCATAAGGGATTTATAAAACACTACCAGCCAAGGAAAATGGGGGAACTACACTGTGCATTCATGTCCTTAATAAACAGTCAGATGTCCTCCCAAATGACAAGGTGGATGTGCAGACAAACCTGTGATATCTGCAGGAGCATTTTGCTTTTGTCATAAGGAAAAAAATTATATTATGCTCCAGGTTTTGCCACTTCAAACTGCATATACAAAAGAGACAGAGCTAGTTTTGTGACACTGCAATCATTCTGCCTACCTCCCCCGAAAGTCCCCCACCTCCAACCATTGCTAGTCATGCTTAAATTGGGCCAGTTGAAATAAAAAGAACTTAAATTAGTCATGACTTATTCAAATCTCACTGTTTCCAATGAGTCTACTCTACGAATGGATAAGTTTGGATCCAGTTCACTATTTATAACCTGCCTCTTAATTACAGGGATTCATGCAGCAGCTACCAAAAGGATATATATGTAATCATCAACAAATGAAGCAATCAGCAATCTAAACCAAAGATAGCAGTAGAATCAAATAACAACAAAAGACAAGGATAAGCAAAATTTTAAGGTCCTTTTTAAGCATTCTCTAGAGAATGCTGGAGAAAGAGCGATTGGAAACACTTGAATTCAGAGATAAATGTGCCATGATCAAGAAGAATATATTCTACTTTGACATCTAGCTCATAAAGGCAGGTTGTTCTGAAGTCGTACAATAAATTTATATAAAAATGTCATGAAATTAGCAATTTTATGTTTTTCTGAATAAAGCCACAAATCTATGCAAAATTTATGTCCTGAACAAAGAAACTAATCTGCATTTTTAGGTCATGGTATTTATTCTCTAAGCTTATTAATATGCTACAATATGTATTTCAAGTTTCAGTGTAAAAAATTCAAGGCTCCTAGAACATAATTACTCGCTTCCTTAGTTTGAACACTTAAAAATTAAATGCCTTCATATATGCTCCATGTGTGCAGGGATCACTTAATAAAAACTGAGAATGACTTGAAGCAAATTCACATTGTAATCTGACTCATTCATGTAAAGGTCCACTGCAAAGCCATGCAGAACCAAATTCATGTATCATATGACTATCAGGACAAATCGTGGAAATGGCTTCCAAACCATCTTTCTGAGTACCAAATGTTTTCATCACATGTGTAATCAGTGTGGGTACTTTCTACACCAGCTTTAACAGCAGACATATCTTCATGGATTGTTCTTTTTGGGAGTTGGGAATCATCCATTTCTGAATCATGAGAATGGGGTGGGGTTACAATAGCTACCAAGCTGCAACATCAACATTCTACTAGAAGCTTGTGACTAAATTCCATGTGATCTAAAACACATGGCTGCCACCCACATCTCCCAGTAAAGAAGACAATCAATGTGACATCATACTCTATATTTTCCTGGCCATCCTCCCGCACACTGCAGCCAATTAAATTGCACAGGGACAGGCAAATGTAAAAAGTGATGATTGTCTTTTTCAACAAAACGAAACGAAACGAAACGAAAACAAAGGACAGAGCACTGGAATGGCAGGTCTCACATAATTAATGTAACATGTGCTTTAGCACTTAGATTTTCATCTGGTACAATTTTGCTTGCTACAGAGAAAGGCAAGACATCATGCAACTGCTAGCACTGCACAGCTGGACCAACTATTGAATGCTGTTCATTATAAAGGCATCACATTCCATTACATATTGTCTGCCCACCCACTAAGAAAGTGTCGAAGGGCAAGAGGATTATCATGCAAAGCTCAAAAAATTGGAAAGGCAAACTGGGAGGGCTTCCAATTATTTTTTGTGTTATATGTAGGGTGCTTCTCAACAAAGATGGGACACATTTTGGAGGAAAGGCCTGACCCAATTGTCAATGGTGATTTGTTTATTCAATTTCAGTGCCACCGAACCTCTGACTGACTCAAGGCAGCCCACAGCATAAGAAATCAATTTTAAAAGAAAACAGTCTAAATAGAAGATATTAAACAAGATGGTGTGTCCAGCGAACAACACAGAAAAAAACAACATTGGAACAATGTCGTTCCAGTTACCCTAGCCCAGAGCCTAGGATACGTAAGTCACAAGCAAGCAACATGCATCCTATGGACTGCATGCAACTCTTCCAGCTCCATTTTTTTAACCAAACAGCCCTAAAGACATTACAAGATTGTACTAGTAAGGTGATATATTTTTCCAGAGTGTTTTTAAAAATAAAATCCATGTTAATTCTTCTCTAAGCATTTTTGCCTTAAAATATCTCTAAATATTATAAAATGTATTGTTAAAAGAGTTACAAATTTCAGCCTTCCCTATTCAAGTTACTCCAGTGGGTCACTGCAATAATCTTTGCAATACTCTGGAGGCTAAAGACTATTTTGTAAAGGATGTGCAGGCATGGCTGTGAAAAAAATGGCTTACTAAATGCATTTAATTTAAAAACCTGACAATGCACTGGAATGTAGAATATTTCCAGAATATTTCATGGTTCTGAACCAGTTTTTTTTTCATCTTCATATTTGTAGATCATGTTCAACTAAAGAAAATTTTAGAGCTATTTTCAGACAGGTTGCTGAGCTTAGTGAGTATGAATTAGTGCTATCTGGAGAACCAACTTTCATGTCTACATAAACTAGCACAGTCTGGGTCAGAGTACTGAATTCTTACTTTAATATCACAGGGAGCAAAGGCATCATCTTGAAATCTTTTCTGACATGCATTGAATGTCAAGTTTTAATTCATTTCTGGAGAGAAAGGCTATTATGCATTTTTAAATTGCCAATGGAGATTAAATACATTAATCATGTATATGAAGAAGAGCAATCTTATTCAACATATGGAAGAGAGTCTACTCAAGCATTCTTGGATGCCACACTTTCTGACCGCTGTGAAAACGGAATGAAATACACTTTCGGGGATTTTTTGTGAGTCAAAGGAAAAGCATGAACTTGGAATCTTAATCATGGTTCATTTTTCCAGTGCTCTATATTTTACAGAAGAGTATACAAATTTATAATGTACCATTTCATAATCTACCAGCGCAGATTCTATCAGATATTTTATCAATGTATGCTGATTTATATTTGCCTCTCCAGATTTTGATACTCTCCTTAAGAAGTGCAGTGGAAAAGGGCGACCAAGGTTGAAATTCAGTGATCTTAAGATTTCCATTTCCATTTGCCTGATTTGTAGGTTGGTATAAGTATGATCTGTCCCAAAGGCAGAGTCCCCAATTTCTGGTGGAAACATTGCTTCATATTTGCTAGCAATGAACGTGGCTGATACCCAACTTGTTGTCGCATCCTCTTAGCTATTTTGTTATTCTGCAGAAACCAATCAATTATGGCAACACTCATGTACACAGTTTTTTTTGCAAGAGTTTGAATTTTATCTGAACTTGCAGAGGCCAGTTAATTAGGATGGTCTGCATATTTCCAGTAATTTCCTAAACTGCCAAGCAGTTTGCTCTCACCAATTGCTGACCCTCAGGAACCTTCAAATAATTGTAGATGTCCTTCACATATTCACTACAGAGACATCATTTGTGGGTGTTTCAACACTGGAGGTTTTTTAAGAAGAGATTGGACAACCATTGGTCTGAAATGTTATAGGGCTTCCTGCTTGAGCAGGGTATCGAACTAGAAGAACTCCAAGGATCCTTCCAACTCTGTTATTTTGTTAAATATTCTTAAAAGTGAAGAGTAAACACTGTAACAGGACATACACATATCCTCCCAGTGGACCATAAACAATCCACCAACCAAGTGCAACCTGGATTGCTTTTGCAACCTGTACAATTCTCCAGAGTGGAAAAAACCAAAGAAACAATTAATTTTAGGGAGGTTGCAAAATGTTTTAATAAGCAAAGTAGGTGCCTTAAGTCTTAATATCTCTTAAATTGTACTGTCCATGTGTCAGGCAAAAGTGGGTATGTTTCTTGAACTACCACAGAAGCTGCACATTGTACTGCTGAGTCAATAATATAACATGTGCTCTAATGTGAGTCATGATTTTGTGTTGATTTAAATGGTATAACTAATTCAGCATTTCTTTTTTCTAACTAGATACTCTTGTCTATCCACAGCTTTTCCACATATCTGGTCTGATTCAGTCCCAAAACCAGAATATAAATTAAACTATGTACATTTTAATACATCCAAAACATTTATATGTATTATTTATGTATCTTATGGAATTCCATGTAATTTATTTCTAAGGGAGTATATTTTATCTTCCTGGACTTTTCAAATAATTTCCGCTTGTACTTCTTAATGTTTATGTTGAGAAGTCAAATGATCTGACTTATCAACTAAAGACAATAAGTTAAGGGACCAACGAAAAAAGGAAGCTAGATGTTTTCAATGTCTTTAAGCTCTTTTGGTATCAGTGCCTTTATGCAACACAGCATGATGGTGCCAGGCATCTGAACTCTTGCTCTTGTGTTCATTAATTTTTCAGGAAAAATTAAGTTGACCTGCCCCTCAGATGGTATCAGTAGATGGGTCAAAGCTACTGTAGAAAGAACAACAGTGAGAAAGAAAAAAAATCCTTAAAAAGTCATGGTATGCTGAAATTCATTTTTGCACCCAAATTGAAAACAGAAAAGGAAATCAACCCTCATTTGTAGCATAGCTGGCAACTGCCAAACCAAAACATACATGTACATCTACAGCAATGCCAAAATAACAACTCTAGTTTATGCCTCAAGCTGTTATTCATTTACAAGAGAATATGCTTTATGTGTGTTCTTCTTTATTAAAAATAGATAAATTATAACACATCTGAAAGGCACTTTACCAAAGACTCAAATGCTTAAAAGCTAATTATAATCATGCCTATGCTGCATCTTATAGCTATTATTCTATCAAGATCAATTGTATATTAAGAATCATAATTATGTTTTATATAGACATATATACATAAATAGAAATTACAACTACTTGTATGGAAGAAGGGATACCCAAGTATACAAAGAAATGAACTGTTGTTTATACAATGGTAATTTCTCTTTGTCCTTTACTGCATCTCTAATATCTCCTGAACTTTCTTCTGAAGTCTCCATCAATCATCAGACTGCAAATAAAGAAATAAGACTGCAAAGGCCTTTCCATCAGTAAACAACATGTGAAATGACCATGTCATTTGTATATGAAATATGCTCACATTTTTATAGGTATTTTTCGGGGAAAAAGTATTACTACCAGCATTGAACTTAATGCATATGTATGCCTGCCACATTCTAATCCAGCAGTGGGAAACGTTTCAAATGTATATGTGTGTTTGTATGTATTATGGATGAGTGAACAAGGTGCTGGAGAAATGATACCACATTGGTGGATGTTGATGAGATTTTCTGGATTATGTCTTGAGGAATTGAAATGAGTTTTTATACAATTTTAGTATACTTAAACCTACCTGATATTAAATTTTCTTTTTGTTTTCTTTTTCTATCACCAACTGTAGTGGGACATCACTCTTTAATTGTTTGGAAATTTATTGCCAAATTTTGGCTATGTAATTTCAGAGGACTCCAGGGACGATAAAAAGGGATGTCTGGGGGTTACTTCTGCCCCGTGGATTGTCCACTCCTACTCTATTCAACAAGAAGAATAAGTTCATGGATTGTAGTCTTTGTCATCATATCAGGTAGACATAAAATGCTATTTATAATGAGTCAGACCATTATTTTGTATTGTTCGTGGCTAGAAGGCAATCTCCTAGATTTTTAAATAATTCAGTTCCAGTTCTATCTGCCACGATCTAAATCTGCACTTTATACTGAGCTATAGATTTTCTCAAGGCTATTTTCTACAAAGCCTTCTGGTCACTGAGTGATTCTATACCAGGGAACTGCAATATAATAGTTTGACCACCAGCAGAGACAGTCTAGGGAGCCTGCAAATGTGGTTTCCAAAACAGGATGTTTACCTAGATCAGGGGTCTTCAAACTTGGCCCTTTTATGACTTGTGGACTTCAACTCTCAAAATTCTGGGAGTTGAAATCCACAAGTCATAAAAGGGCCAAGTTTGAAGACCCCTGACCTAGATGGATTGTCTAAACTTTAAATAAGAGAAACAGAGAAGGGAGAGTATGATTAAAATTGAATAATGGAGGGACCTTCCTAGCCATGGATTTAAGATGTTTCACAATAGGTCTCCAGCAGATAGTATTCCCTCTAACTGTCAAACCCAGCTTCTCCCAAAGCGTGGAGCACACTGAGCACTGGATTGATCAGGCTGATCTGAGCAAATGGACCTGCTATGTACCAAGAGGTTGGACTATACAACTAGAAAAACTTTAATCTTTTCTACTTCTAGTACTTTATAAACACTTCCCAGTACATCACAGAATAAAAGAACAAACTTCTTCATTAGTGTTCTTGGACCCCAAATGTACTTCTGTCATAATAGTTCTTGACCTACAACAGTTTGCTTAGTGACTATTCAAAGTTACAACAGTACTGAAAAAGTATGACCATTTTTCACACTTAAGATTGTTGCAGCATCTCCATGGTCATGTGATTTGCATTTGGATGTTTGACAACTGGTTCATGTTTATGACGGTTGCAGTGTCCCAGGGTCACATGATCACCTTTTGCAACCTTCTGACAAGCAAACTCAACGGGGACGCCAGATTCACTTAACAACTATATTACTAATTTAACAACTGCAGTGATTCACTTAACAAATGTTTCAAGAAAAGTCATAAAATGGGGCAAATTCACTTAACAAATTTCTCACTTAGCAACATAAATTTTGGGTTCAATTGTGATTGTAATTGAGGACTACCTGTATTTACAGTTGGTAACTGATTGGTTAATAAGGTGAAGAAGGTGAAGCTACACAATTCACCAGTTAAAAACCTTGTATGCGTGTCTTGACATCATTATGGCTTGTTATAGAAGCCACCACCAGGCTTAGGGCAGAAAATTATTTATTTAGTGTATGGCATATCATACAGGGACTAGTATTATATATTAATATTTCACCTAAATTAATAAAACACAATAAAATATTAATGCTAAAAAGATCTATGTTCAAATACCAATGTCTAGGCTGGTGGTGGCGAACCTATGGCACGCATGCCAGAGGTGGTGCGCAGAGCCCTCTCTGTGGGCACATGCACCATCACCCCAGCCCAGCCTCCCCCAGGGCCCCCTCCTCACCAGCAGCCCCCCCCGGAGTCGCCCCCAGGCGCGGCCTGCACAGAGCAGCGCAGCCAAGGACATGGCAGCCAGGCAGCAGGGACAAGACTCTGCCCTTGTGCCCGTCGCACACAGATGATGATGCAGGGTGTGGGTGGAGACATGGCTGCTATGGTGCTGCAGGGCTGCCTGGGTGATCTGCTGCGGCGGGCTGTGGAGGTGATAGGTGGCCCTGTGGGTGGGCGGGATAGGGCAGGGCAGGCATGGCAGGGGCGGAACGGGGGCAGGCGGTGTGGTTTTTGGGCACTCAGTGTCTAAAAGGTTCACCATCACTGATAGGCCATTAACATTGAAGTGCAGCATCATTCATATTAAAAAAATCAGATTCTGGACCATATATGCCCTCGGCTTACACCTGATCACAATGTGATCTACAGTTTGACATGGCACCCCACAGTCACATGAGGGGAGGATACTATGCCCGATTTGCATAGAAAGTCTTGGCAATGCCATGTAAGGTGCGAATCCTATTCAGGATTGTCCATTGCTGATGTGATAGTTCAAAGCCTGGCCGTTTTTTTGTGGAGTCATTTGTATGTCTTCCTATGTCTGGGCGTTCAGCGACCCACTTGGCTTTCCAAAGTTGTCGGCCAAATGTTGTGCAAGTGCCAGTGTGGGCTTCCTGAATTTGAGTCTTCCAGTTGATAAATGAGAAAGGCTGGCATGTACCAGTAGGAGTGAGCTGTTCATAATTTTTTCTGTATTCTCTCATTAGTGCATCTTGCCTTCATAAAGCTGCCGGTGCTATATGGCTCAGAATAGGAAGCCAGCAAGTCGGAATGGAAAATGCTAACCACACACTGAAAATATAGAAATAAACACTTTGGAGTCATTTGTGCTCTCTGAGCTTAGTTGTTTGTATGCAGACATTTCATTAGCCAAGTAGTAAATGTTTGCAAGCAAACAACTAAATTCAGAAAGACTTCATTGTTCAACCCTGAGCTATATATACATATACATATACATATATACATACATACATACATACATACATATATATATATAATATATTCTCTTCTATTGAAATATACACTTAAAATCTATACTTACTTCAATAAATTTAAAAATATCAGTCTTTCTATTTTAAAATCTATTACAGCATGAACCTGCCCTTTTTGGCAGACCTTTCACCAAAAGTCACAAATATTTTTAGCATATTTCTCCTAATATATACATTTTCCTGACATTTTTGTACCATAATGGATTTTGACAGGCTATTTTACTTAATTAACAACTTTTCTCTCTAACTTTAATGTACGCACCTTTGTGTCCATCATTTCAATAAGAGAACTCCCCTCTCAAAAGAATTAATTTTAATTTCAAATGCACTTTGATTTATTCGATTTGAAAAATGCAAATTACCTAAGTTTTTATTAAAGTGAAAATAAAGCAAATTTCTCTTATGAATTGGTTTCAGCAAATTCAATGGGCCTTATATCTGAATTGAGGGAAAGGACTGGGCTGCATATTCAACTGAATTTATTGATACCGAGCCATTTCAATATGTATCCATTGTGCATTATTTTAATTTGCAGAGCGAAATTTAGAGTGGATGGAGTTTTCATGACAACCTTACAAAACGGATCAAGGGTTTACCACTTACCTTTTAATATCTGACCTATTATTATTTATGAAAATGAATAATATACTGGATATATTACAAGAAGGCTCTCCATGAAAATGGCAGGATACTTTTAAAAATATTGCTTTTTAAGTGTACAGTGTTTTTCCCATTTGAACTTTTCTCTACTTCTTTTTGAAATCAGATATAAGAAATCCAGTTCTTAACTCTGAAATCTGTTGTTGCTGTTATGGTCCATGAGTCGATCTAACTCCTGGTGACTCAGTAACAAGTCATTGATTTTTAGATATAGCTTGCCAGTTTTTTTTTTCCTAGGGCTGAGAGAGACAGATTGGACCAGACACCCAACTAACTTTGGGGCTTAAGGCAGGACAAGAACCTGTGGTGTCCGCCCCCCTTCTAGCCAATGCCTTTAACCACTACCCCAATTCTCAGTTCAACTTTTCCACATTTATCCCATGAAACAAATTTTAATTACTTCAATTACTTATTGCTTCTTCTAGATTCCTATTTCTTGTACCTTGGCAAAGGGAATGTATCACAACTCTATAAAGTTTGAGAGAGAAATGTAAAATGCTACTGAAGTTATAGGAAATGCATAATTAAAATTAGCCTAAAATTGGCTAAAAGTATTGAGGAACAAATCATCTCTGCTCTCCATATTTAGATAGGATTGCATTTTGTTTTCTGTGAGCTTGAGAACTCTGGATAAATGAATAACAGTCACTGTTTGCTAGGTCTGAGTTTTTCCCTTAAGGGAATTATCAGTTATCTTCATCCTTAAATAATGTCATTTGCTTTCACCTTATCTAGGCATCGCTATTTAGAGAGAGAGGATAGTATTATCATACAAATAGATTTATTACAAACACCAGAAATTCAAAATAAGATTGAGTTCTTAAGCCAACAGTCAGCTTTTAAAATGTTGTACATTTTATTCCATTGCATGAACAGCATAATTATGCTTTTATTTTAACTAAAACATAAAGGGAACATTTGGTATCATTTAGTTATTTTTATTTGAGCTCCTTTTAATAAGTATTTGTTTTCTGTAAATCTAGCATCTCCCCATGGACAGATGTCTACTCTTCTATTATATAATACAAGGTTTGGAAAGGACTTTGGAGATATCTTGTCTAATCCTTGTCTTGTACAAGAATCCATTGTACTTGCTACCTCTGACAGCAAGCCTGCCAGTCTATCACCACCTGAAGTAGTTGTTCCTTTGCTGAAGAGCTCTCATCGTTAAGATATTTTTATGCTGTCCAGCTGAAAGCTATTTCCTAATTTAAATCTACCACTTATTACATTTTCTTGAAAAACAATGAACAATTCTGCCCATCTTCTACATGGCAGTCCTTGGTATTACCATTTTTTAAAAATATTTTCTTCATGCTCACTCTCTCTACTTGCTCCTTTAAATTTCCCCTCCTAGATCTTATCCCTTATCATCTTGGTTGTTCCCCTCTACACATACTCCAGTTTGTTAATGTCTATTCTGAAATCCAGGGTCCAGAACTATTCTAAATGCGGGGAGACCAACACAGAATAAATAGAAATGACGATTTCCCTTGATTTCGACACTATACTTCTGTTTATGCAGCCTAAGATTGCACTTGTTTTTGCAATGATCAAGATACCTATTTTTATTTCATGTGTACTGCTTCTGAACATGGTCCTACCTTTCCCACCATCCTATACCTGCCTTTAATTTTTTCAATCCAAATGTAGAAGCTGAATTTTTTTCCTGCTGATTTCTGTCCATTGTTCCATAAATTCTTAAATGTTGATACTGTGTTCTAAGATAGGACTTTTCAAACTGAATTCCATTTGATCCATGAGGGACCAAAGGGAGGAAAACTTTCTCCAAAAAAGATTAAAGGTTGAAAAAAAAAATCACTAAACTTCAAACACATTCAGCTACTCACTACTGCCTTGATTCTACAGTACTTTTCCCCTCTCATTGGCTGTACATTACCAGTGTTTGCACGTGCTCCATGAACAAGGCAACTGGCTGCCTTTTCCTTACTGGGTGCATCCATACAAAACTCGATGCCTTGCCTACATTATTTTTAATGCTGCAAGAGCAATCATGGTGGACCCTTTCCTCCTCCTTCACTTTCCACATTGCAGACGTATTTTTGCATATGTGCATGCATGCCCCAATTCTGCTTAATAATCAAGGTGACATTGTGAGCACACGTTCTTTGAAGTAAACCCCTTTGATCTATGTGCAATAATAATAAAGAAACTTAGGATTGCACTGCTTGGCTGCAGTGCATGTGTTCCTCAAATGCCTTTGGAGTGCGACTTTCTTTGGTGTAAACAAATAAGAAAACTGTGTTTGCAAAGGCAAGTGGGCAGGAGAAAGCTTAAGTGGCTTCAGCCAGGCATTCACAATGAAAATAAAATCCATACCATCAATATAGTATAGAAAAAGATAAGAGCAGAAAAGACAAGGCAAATTCCAATACTGTTGCTACTGCGGCTTCATATAGTATAGGTTTTCAGAAATTAAATTTGTCTCATTTCATTATACAAACAACATTTTCTTGTGTATAACTTAGAAACTTCTAGATAGAGCTTTTAAAAGAATATCTTGTAATTGCCAGTGGAGCTTGAAATATCTTATGTCACTTGCAACAACGTGCTTTTGTGAGACAATCTTCCCTTTATACTCATCAAAAAACAAGTATAAAAATAAGCTAAATATAGAAGATCATCTTTGCTTACAAGTAGCAGCAGTTGTTCCAAATGCTGAACTTTTAACCAAGGAAAAGCAATCACATCCCAGACACTGAACAACAATTTATAACCATCCAAGTAATTGTAAAATTAAAGTTTATTTTTATACATTGGAAATATTATTTTGCATCTATTATAAGTATTATCTATTATCTATTTAGGGTTTTTTGTTATTTTTTAATGTTCTGTGGCCTAAAATCTCTGATATACTGTGCCTGTTATACTAGGTAGTTTGTAAATTTGATAATTGTATACTCTAATTCAGGGGTGTCAAACTTGCAATGTCACGTGACGTGTCGCGACGTATCACGACTTTTTTTCCATTGCCGGCAATGGGGTGGTCACGGTTTCAACATGACGCATCCGGCCCCGTGGGCCGGCAGTTTGACACCCCTGCTCTCCTCATCCTTTAAGAACTCATTAATATCGTGCCACAAAATAACCTTCATTAAAAGCTGTTTTTTAATTATATCACCAAGATCCTGTAAGTATACTCTGGTGCAAAGGATTTTCAATCATACTAAACACAGTATAGTGTATGTGTGTATGCAGTATGGAGTTGACTCATTAGTTTTGACTGTTATACTCTAAACTAAATTATTAGATTCAAATTTGCATTGATAGGCACTACATCTGTAACCTATGATTATGACCTACATGTTTTATAACTGCATGTCATCATACATACCTGCTACAGAATCCGATATTTAACATCTAAGAGTCAGAAATTCTCATTCATCCGTAAGAAATCAACTAGTAGAACCTGAATTAATGGTGCTCATCACTAGCAACGACTATTAACTCTAACAAGAATATGGTAGAGAAAACTATAATTTCTGCTCTACTGGGTTATTTCTTGAAGCACAGCAGGTTCTGGGAACAGGCCATCAGTGCTGATAAAGAAAACTCTTAACGCTAAGAAAATCATCCTCTGGTATTTTGGTGCCAGGATGCACAACCTTGTCAGTGCCAATGGTACCCCTTGGCCTTTGCACTGTCCCTACGGGCTGCACTCCAAACAGTAATGGCCTGGGCCAAGACAAAAGCTGAATCTGATTTCATGTACATTTAGTACAGTCAAGGATATTTAATAAATTCATCTTCTTGTTTTAATTTTTTAAATTACAATTTGGTAATAACTTTGGGAGATCGCCATAGATGGCACCTAAGACTCAAAGGGCCTGGGATAACTCTGTTCCACTGTTTGCAAACAGATTTCAAGTTTTGATTTCACTGACTATTCATTTATCAGAGTTTCTGCATTCTGTTGCAACACAGTGATCCTCTTACTAAATGTTAACAGCACATCTTTTATGATTCCTTTCTCACCTCAAAGAACAGCAAAACAAGGGATAATAAACTAATTTTAAATAAGAAGATTAATTCTGTAGAGGTCCTGCTTCTTGTCTCATTTTAGAAACACAGGACTCATTAGTCTGGTCATTTTTATCTTGGTTTTGCAGCAGGAGAGTTGCATGAGGACAAGCAGGCTGGCTCATGAATAGTCACTATTGTTATATCATCCAATATGCATTTCAAGGGTCAGATATAAACTTCTGACCTGGGGGGGGGGGGGGAGAGAGAGAGAGAGAGAGAGAGAGAGAGAGAGAGAGAGAGAGAGAGAGAGAGAGAGAGAGAGAGAAAGAAAGAAAGAAAGAAAGAAAGAAAGAAAGAAAGAAAGAAAGAAAGAAAGAAAGAAAGAAAGAAAGAAAGAAAAAGATTTTTCAGTTGTTTGGGTTCAGTTTGGGAAATGTTATCTATGTGTGTAATACTAACATACAGATGGAGTTCCAAAAAACAGTGTGTAGAAAATGCAAGCATCATTTTCCCCAAGAATAATAGCAAGTGTATTAGCTTCCAAATAATAAATGATGTAATTCTCTTTTGTCTATGGAACTCAAAGTAAGCATCTTCCTTAAATGGCTTGTGTGAGCTTGTTACATTCAAACATACTGTAGAGAAGGCCATTTATTAGTTTTTTAGTTTTAGTTTTTCCAACACAAGAGGCAGTCTCAGATACACAGAAGAAGTAAGCATGCTTTTACCCTAACACAGTCAAATGCTTTACGCAACCATATATGGAAAATAAAAATATATGTATTTAAGAAGCTCTTAATACTTCGAAAGATAGTCACTGAAAGGACAGTCAACAAAACTGAAATAGATGGAGAGACTGATTGAAACATTTGTGTGTGTGTGTGTGTGTGTGTGTGTGTTGCCATATTAATAGAGGAACTTAGAAGTAAATTTCAATGAGTTCAGTGAGGCTTACTTCCAAGTAAATGGGCATAGGATTGTAATCTTAAAGATCTTATATCAGGGGTGTCAAACTGCCGGCCCGCAGGCCGGATGTGTCATGCCGAAACCGCGCCCACCCCATTGCGGGCAATGGAAAAAAAGTTGCGATACATGTGACGTTGCGAGTTTGACACCCCTGTCTTATATGAAAGACTAGGTTTAACCATTGTGAAAATGTACAGCTGCATACTGATTGTATTTAAAAGGTAGGTTTTGTTTCCTTGCATTAATGATTTTGCAATTTTATAAACAATGATGAACTGTTCTGAACTTGTTCTTGTACTGTGCAGCTATAACTTAAATTATATATTACTATCTTATTTAGTACCAGAAATCTGATCACAGCTTTAAAACAAACAAACATTGTTTCTTGTTATGAGAAATGACTCAGTTACCCCAACCCCTGTTACATATCAAATTGATTTGCATTTTAAAAGGACTTAATCACAGTTCACACAAATCAAGTTCAATAAGTTGAAATGCTTCTGCAGGTGGAGAAGCACAGCTGCACTGCTTTACCTCAATATCCAATTACTGTAGAGGGGAAAAAATCCCACACATTCTGCCATGTACTGAATAAAATGCGTGTTCTAAAATAAATCACGAACAAATTTTAGTCTATTCCACAGTATAACAGGTGACGTGTGATTTGCTTGTCCCTTTAACCAAAGCACAACTGGTTTACGTATGTGTCACTGGTTTCCATGTTTCTATGTTGCACTTACCAGGACAATAATAAGCAACCTAGGATTCCAGAAATTTTGGATTATATCTCCTATAATCATTTTAAGGTGGCCATGTTGACTGTGCCTGGTAGGGAAGTGAGAGTCAAAAGAACTGGAAATCTTAGATTGCTTATCTATACTTAGGAAATAGGAAAGGACATAGTAAGCCAACATTGCACTCTAAGATTGACCTTATAAAAGGGGCCCTACCACAATTCTGCAGAACAACAACAAAAAACACCCACCCTCCCCTCTTCCCTTTTTTTCTTTCACCCAACTCAGCTTAGAGTTTTGTCCTGGTTCTACTGTGCCAGTGGTTCAGCAATGTTTGTCACTTCTCAAAATTTCAGTCTTTCATCATTCCCTTCCTTAATCTGAAATCCAAATACTTGTGCCTCACCTCTTATTTATCCCTTGCTTACTTACCAAATGCAGGATCAATTTTATTAAATTAATCCCATCTGCTCAGCCAAAGTAAATCTGACAGAGAGTTTATTAATCACCATATAGTTCTATACCTTAAGAATGATTGTGGGAATGGTATGACAATTACCAGGATCTTTTCTTCCATTCATTGTAGCCACAGAAAAAAGGTGAATGTCTGCAAAAGGTGCTTGAACAGAAAACATACAAGTGATAGGGGCACTTAGGTAAATGTAAACTGAACTTAGGGAATAGTCATTATTCTTGTCTGTACATCTAACTAAATTTCACTCTAATATCACCTGCTTTTCAGTGCCTGCCTTTAACATTAATTGTACTGGAGAAAAGAAGGACTAGGGGTGACATGATAACAGTACTTTTTCTAATATCTCAGAGGTTGCCAAAAAGAAGAGAGTCACCTGAAGGCAGGACAAGAAGCAATGGATGGAAACAAATCAAGGAGAAAAGTAACCTAGAATTAAGGACAAATTTCCTGACAGAACAATTCAACAGTGGAACAACTTGCCTCCAGAAGTTGTGAATGCTCCAACACTGTAAGAGATTGGACAACCATTTGTCTGAAATGGTATAGGGGGTTGGATTAGAGGATTGGATTAGAAGACCTCCAAGGGCCCTTCCAACTCTGTTATTCGGTTACACACACATATGTATTTAGAAAAAATAAATGTCTAATCCTAACTTGAATGTGCCAGAGAGAGAAAAAGTTCTACACTATTTAAGCAAAAATATTTTATGTGGTTATTTTAGATATATTACGGTACTTTTCTCCTTAGGGAAAAAAATGAAATTCAGAGAAAAGATGCATGCACAGTCAAAACTTCTTTTGGCAAATGGCTGGCACATTTTTAAACCTTATATCTTCAAATGTAACATTGTGAATGATAGAGGAAGCATTAGGGTTTCCAGGTCTGCTTCCAAAAAATAGTGAACAAGCGGGGGGGGGGGGTTAAGTAGTAAAAAAAAGTAGACTGTACAGCTTTAGATTATGTACCATTTCATCATAAAGCTTTTGAATAAAAAAAATGTCCACTATTTTGTGAAAAAAAATAGTGAACATAATGTGAAAAAAGTGGACTGTCCACTCAAATAGTGGACACCTGGCAACCCTAGGAAGCATGCTGATAAAGCTTACATATGCTGGCTTATTTTTTTGTTGCTCTTCATGCAGGGAGGTATTTGTATGAAACAACTTTTGCATAGGAAAGCTTCAAAAGTTCTCACACTACAGGAAGTCTAGCAGCTCTTAGTGTTTTTCTTACGAATTCCAGAGGCCTATACTCAAGAGGAGAAACATGAATGCAAATCTCTTGTGTTGTAGCTAACATAACTACAACTGATTCTTCTTCTGTATCTGAAATTCTGTAAGATTAATAGCACTGTAAAAGTGATTCAAGGCTGACCTCCAATTCGTGCCATTCATCATTTAAAACATAGCAAATCTTCAGAGTTTCTACAGATGAGTCATGAAAATCTACCACATAGTGGAAGACAATTTCTTTCTCCATGCATTTCATGACTGTCCCATGAAAGTTGGCTGCAGTTGACAAATTATTCTCCAGCAACCTATAATCTCCCTCTCAAACCCTGCCAGCACAATACAATAGAGGCTAAAAATAAATGGTTCCACACAGTTAAGAGCCACTTGTAAGTGAACAGAACTGATCATGTTTACTTTGTTTTCAAAAACCAGGACACTTGCTATCAATTAACCACTTGGGGTATGCAAAGCTCTAACAGACAAGCTACCAGAGGCCTGAAATGCCAAGTTCTAACTTCCACTTCTTTACCATCCTTTCATTTCTTGATCAAAGACTCATGTGAACAACACTAATTTGCTTAGAAATTAAACACAAAATGGGGAATGCAGTCCAGCAACTCACTGAAGAACACTGTAGGCAGTTAATGGTTAATTAGCATTATAATAGGAACAGGATAATTTTCATACAAGAAGCTTGTTTTAAGACTGTATTTGTACAATGGCTGAAACCTTTAGGAAGATGCCAGGACTCTCATTACAAGCATTGCCCAAAAGTTTTCTCACTGGGCTTGATGAAGCTACTGTATGAAACATATAGTCAAAGCCAGACCCAAAGAGGTGCTTCAAAGGCAGTGCCAAATCATGTTACCTTTGTCCCCTGACCTTAGCAGGACTTAGAAAAAAGCCCCTCAATGCATACATCTAAAGCACACAAAGCCAGGAAAAAAGGCACGAGCTGTTGAAGCAATGCTTTTGAAATGACTCTGAAGTTCTGTTTTGGAGGGTAACTTTGGGTGCTGAAGGGAACAATGCACAAAGATTCTTCAGGTTTGGTTTCTAGGTGAAAGGTCAGAGGCTTAAGATGGGCCCTGAATTAGATGAATGGATTTTTAAATGAATCATACATGAAATGATATGGAAAACAGTACATTATGGTAAAGAAAACAATCCCCAAGTAATTGGAAAAGAACATATTTTGTTGAAAGGAGCATTTTGATTCATCTTTAACTTCTGTTGTTCATAAATGTCACATACCCGTTAAGTAACTGATACCACAAGCTTTCGTAAAACATCCACATAGTTAAAATCAATAGTTTCGTGTGTCTTGCAACCTGTCCATAAATTCACAGGAATGAAAGGAGCACCCTTCCCCCCAAAAAAAGACTAGTATGAAAACTGGAGATGGCCATGCAAAAGCTGTTATATCGTGTTTCTCCCATTGCCACTCTTCTTGTTAGAAAAATAAGTTAGAATGCTCCCTGATTTGACTTGTGTTTCTGTCTTTATCCTCTGATGAATCATTTAGTGCATCATACAAAGTTTATTAACTACTCAAGCCAGAATGCTTTAAAATCTACTAAAATAGAAGAGATGCTTTGGGATAATTATTTTCCAAAATTGGAGATTGCTTTGCAATCTAAAACTAAAAAAGATAATTCTGAACAATCGTGTCACCTGTTTATGTGCATTACTCTACTCCTCAATTAGAACCAACAGTTATTATAAGTCCCAACACAGAAAAAAATGAGAAAATCCAAACAATATCTTCATTCAGAATACATACCAGGCTTTCTGAATTATACATTACATGTACAAAGACATTATTTCATATGGGATTATGAAAATAGGATTACCTAATGGCCAATCATTTACTTCTTAAATTACTGTAAATACATTTTGTGTATTAGAGGTCCACATAGCCCTAAAGCCAAAATACAGTAGAAGAATGTCAGTAAATGACAAATTGTAACTGATACATAAATTGAAAAACCTAGCTACCAAAGACAGATTTATAGCAATTTTAACAGGGCTTTGAAGTTTTGACCTAAACTAGGCTTCACATATTTGTCTTTTGAATATAATACCGCCCAATTAAAATACCTATTTCAATGCCAAAACACAGGTTTACTGTTTCATTTCACTGAACTAAAAGAGAAAGACAGAAAGAGAGAATTATCCAAATTGTCAAACCTTACTCATCTGAGTTGCTTTTACTTATGCAAGTAACAAGTCCTATTCTCATGAGTAGGAGGCTGAATGATTAATAACCAGTTCTTCTCTTATTGCAGAAATATACAGACACTTGGATGGGTTTAGGAATATATTCAAGAGCAAGATTTCAATCTGCTGCTTTAGTTTAGTGCAAATGCTAAAGGATCAAGGTTTCTTTTGCTAAGAGATTGTTTGGGGCAAGGACATTTCTACCATTCCATGGACTGTTGAACAAATAGCATTGGAACTGAATCAATGGTGTATTTATCACACAGACAACAAATGCATTGTTAAACAGAGCTCACCTTGGAGTAGCAGCTGGCTTCCAGTACCTGCAGAAAAGATACTGCCCATCAGCATTGACCAAGTGAGGAAGGTCCTGATATGGGATTTTCTGGGGAGTCGACCGTGGAGAATTTTCTTCTGGCATTCTGGCAGAGTGACCTGCAAAACATGGGAAGAAATCAAGACATGAACAGAACAGGTGGAAGGACTGCTATTGGAAGAATCTGCTTAGTAGAAGGAGAGGAGTTAACCCCTAACTCAACCTGTTCTACTTTTCAAAGATACAGAAACCCAGGCAGCTGCTTTTCAGACTGAAGACTCTCTGTGTGAGGCAAAGAACTAGGGGAAAAATTCTGAGGGGGGAAAAGCAAGAAAAAAAAACCTCACCACACAGGCTCTTTACTGCTTTTCCCCCACCCTCTACCTATGTTTATTTACCATCGTTATTTTTTTTTTAAAAAAAAAACACCTGCATTTCTTCTAAGCAACAATCTACTGCAAATTGGGATGCTCCTGGATGGTTCCCAGAAGCCAGCTGCATAAAAGATTCATCATCTCTCTTTTTAAAAAAAAAACATTATCAAAAGATGAGCACGAGACACCCTGTAATGAGGTGACTACCGCTGTCTTGTTGCTATGATCGTTTCTGACATCTGGGGAGAGGCGGGGGGGGGGGGAAAGGCCGGGAGTGTTTTTTTAAAATATACCCACACGCACACACAAAGAACAGTCGTAACAAACCTGGTTTCATCCTGTGCACGCTTTTGCATTCCAAAGAGAAGCCGGCATTATAAGTCAAATGCAGTCAAAGATAAGAGCGCGCGTGCAATGCTGACGGCGAACTGCAGAAGCGCCCCTTAACAGCCAGCACCCCTAGCGCCGTTGCATCAAGCCTTCGCCGTTGCAAAAGGCAGCAAAAGCTTCGCCGCTGCCAAGAGCGAGGCTCTTTGATCCCCACCCCTTCTGCCCGGGCTCTTTGGGCTGCCGCCTCGGATCGCCTCTCGCTCTGCTTCTTTCTCTCCCGAGCCGCCGTTCGAAGAGGAAACTGGTTCTTAATCAATTTACCACTTCTTGTTTATTTCATCACTCCCTCCCCTCCATCTCCAGCAAATCGGGTATGTGGGCTGGGAGAGGAAGGTGGGGGTTGCCTGCGATGGAGAGCTGGGGAAGCAACAGTCCCGATTCCTAGCAGCGGCTACCAGGCAAACACACACAGAGAGACTTAGCAAAGGCACCTTGAACGCGCTAAGCTGAGAAGCAGCAGAACGGGAAAACTTCCCAGGCGGGGGCTGGCTGCAGGTTGCTTTTCAAACTAAATGCAAGTAACAGAGGGGCGAGCCGAACGGTAAGGAACAGGAGGAGGAATTCACACACACACACCCTGCCATCTCTGGGAAAATATCTGGGTGTCTTTCCTCTACCTTGTAGAAAGGGTTGCACGAAAATATCCAAGGATTTATTTTAAAAACCAAGGCTCTGCTCGGGTTGAGGTCTGCGCGTAGCGCGCACAAACGGTGCTTTGCAGGCTTTGAAAAGCAGCAGCCCAGCCAAAGCTCCGGCCGCCCGCGACCCGCGCGGCAAGGGAACGCGAGCCGTGCCCAATGGAAGCGCACGCTGCTTGCTCTGGGCTGGGGCAATGGAGGCGGCCGGGAGGAGGGAAGAAGGGCTTAGTTGCCAGGTGCTGGGAGGAGTTGCGCTTGTCGCCCTGTCAGGGCTGGCGCTGCCAGGCGCCGAAGCGCTCCTTCGTTCACACGCTCGTGAATGAGAGACGGGCTGAGGCCCTGGAGGTTTATTCTAAAGCGCAGCGCCTTTTCCTGTCAGGGAAGGCAGGCGCGCCTAAAGGGAGGAGGAGGCGCGGCCACGGGAGGCGCTCCCCAGCAGCGCTCACTTGTGGCCGGGCCGACCTTTCTTCCACGCCAAGCTTGCGGCCAGATGGTTTCCTTAGGTGCAGGGGCGGGTCTTTTTTTTGCCCAGTACTGAGCGGGACGGGCGCTCGTGCAACAGCGTCGGCGCGCGCCTCGGTCGGACTTCCAAGGAGCTCGGGGCGCGCCGCTGGTGCTAGTTCGCTCCCGGTGCCTCAGTTGGGAATTGATCCTGGGAAGCGAACGGCTGCCCTCCGTCCCCAGCTACATAAAGCCAGACGCCTTGTAGCTTTTCTGCCCAGGAAGAGAAGACTAGTGCTGAACCACGGGGGGGGGGGGGGGGGGGGGGGGGGGGGGGGGGGGGGGGGGGGGGGGGGGGAGAGTGTGTGTGAATGTTGTTCTAAACGTTTTCTTTCAGATTTTTATCCTGCTTTTTCATGGAACATACCCATACAGGTAGTCCTCAACTCACAGTCATTCGTTTTAGTGCAGTGTTTCTCAACCTTGACAATTTTAAGGCATGTGGACTTCAACTCCCAGAATTCCACAGCCAGCAATGCTGGCTGTGGAATTCTGGGAGTTGAAGTCCACATGCCTTAAAATTGTCAAGGTTGAGAAACACTGTTTTAGTGGCAGTTTGAAGTTACAGCGGCCCTGAAAAAAGTGACTTTGGACCGTTTTCTCGCACTTAACAACTGTTGCAGCGTCCCTATGGTGACATGATCAAAATTCAGATGCTTGGCAACTGGTTCATATTTTTGACTTGCAGTGTCCCGGGGTCATGGGATCACCTTTTGTGACCGCCTGACAAGCAAAGTCAATGGGGAGAAGCCAGATTCAATTAACAATCATGTTACTAACTTAACAACTTCAGTAATTCACTTAACAACTGTGCCAAGAAAAGTCATGAAATGGGGCAAAACTCACCTAACACCTGTCTTGCTTAGCAACAGAAATGTTGGGCTCAACTGTGGTTGTATCTCCAGGACTACCTTTACTCTTTCCTCCTCCTATTTGCCCCACAAGCCTATGAGGTTGAGTTGGGCTGAAAAACATTGCTGGCAATTTATAGAATATCTGACCTACCCCCATCACTGTTGAAATATTTGCCCTCAACAAGATCAGTGTAAAGGCCACAGTGCCCATTGTGGGACACTAAAAATTGCTAGTGCAGAAGAGAGATCATAACATTTAAAGGTGAGTGGAGTTTTGCATCTAATTAAGATTAAAAGTTTGAGAATGTGAAGGCCCTCTTTGTTTCAGGACATGAACATCTCC
The DNA here is from genome assembly GCF_001527695.2 of Protobothrops mucrosquamatus. Taxonomy (NCBI): domain Eukaryota; kingdom Metazoa; phylum Chordata; class Lepidosauria; order Squamata; family Viperidae; genus Protobothrops; species Protobothrops mucrosquamatus. Next base: position 449,802 of record NW_015386336.1, read on the forward strand.
ATCTTTGTGAAATAAGAATTTCTGGAAAATTATCTGAAATTTTTATTTCACAAAAATAGAGAAGATGTTCATGTCCTAAAAGAAAGAGGGCGTTCACAAAGGCTGTGTATGTATACAATTGATTACACAATTGAAGTTTTATTACAGAATGGTGTATTCAGTTCTCGACATTACTTGGCAATCAAAATGGTAAAAGAACTAGAGCAAGATCCTTTTAAGGAAAGGAAGCACAGACTGGGGATCTTTCACTTGTAAAAAAAAAAAAAGGGGCAAACAAATTGGAATATAATAAAAAGGTATAAAATTACGCATAGTTTTAAAAAAGCAGATAGGGGATCTTCTTTCACCCATAATTGTGTAACCAGGCTCAGCAGTTAAGCTGAGATGGGATGGATTAATAGAAATTCACTCAAGTGAATTCTCTATGACAGTACAAGAAGTTATAATGGCAATGAACTTGTTTAGCCTTCTGGGAGGATTAAACAAATTCATAGAGAATAAGTCTATTTATGCCAGCCATGTAAGTTGCTTGGATCTTCAGCCTCAGAGGCAGCAGGCCTCTCAGTATGGGTTTTGAAGAACGTAAAGTAGGTTCTTCTAACCTCCAGGGCTGTGGAGTCGGAGTCGGAGTCTGACTCGAGGAGTCGGAGTCGGAGGAAATTTTGGGTACCTGGAGTCGGAGTCGGAAGTACAAAAAACTGAGGAGTCGGAGTCGGAACATTTATCTACCGACTCCACAGCCCTGGCTGTGGAGTCGGAGTCGAGGAGTCGGAGGAAATTTTGGGTACCTGGAGTCGGAGTCAGAGTCGGAAGTACAAAAAACTGAGGAGTCGGAGTCGGAACATTTATCTACCGACTCCACAGCCCTGCTAACCTCATCCTGTTTGCAGGCTTCCCAGTGATATCTAGTTGAGGCAGGATATTGTTTCTAATATTGACCACAAGTCACTATTAAAAACAAGGTATATCCAATTGGATTGTGTAGCAAAAATGTGCTGATTATGCTCAGCAAAAAATAAATAAGGATTAGTTCAATAACAGTTTTACATGTTTGAAATAACTCAAGCATAAACAATTAAATTTAATCATTGTGCAGTTAAAAAGATGGTAGGGGCTACTGTAACACTTTACATGGGGCTGTCTGGCTAGTCCAAAGTACTGTTAGGGAGACTCACTAGTGAGACAACCCTGCCAGTTGATTATCATTAGGCTTCTGGGGCCAGTTCAAAGTGCTGTTTTTAACTTTTAAAGTCCTACATGACACAGCACCAAGTTATTTCAAGCAATACTTTGCTAGAATCTGATGGTGGACAAGGCAAGGCTTATCATTCTTTGAAATTTTAATCTTCCCCTGACTTATTTTGAGCTGGGGGGGAGCAGCTGGGGGGGCAGCTCTAGAGTTCAGGTCCACCACTATAATTATGGATCTGACCATAACAATTGGGAGAACATACATAGTAGATGTTATATCAACTGCAATCCTTGGGCAAGGAAGAGAGAGAGGCTATTGCCATCTGTTGTGGTTTTCTGATAATCAGATGTAAAGACTTTTTTGTAAAGGTAGGTGCTGAGATTGCTACTGTTGATCATCTTATTTTTCCTTTCCCTGTGCTGTTTATTGCCTTTTCCAGAGAGCTAGGTCATTGTATAATGTGCCTGAAATAGAATAATTTGAGCCTAATCATTTGTACGAATTAACTCTTGAGACCTAACTAAACAAGTTAGTAGGTAAACAAACAAAATAACCGACAGGTATCCTAAGAGTCCTCAAAAGGTTATGGTTTCAAGTTTCGCAGTTATGAGAAAGATAGAACGAGGAAGTTTCTGGTTAACCCATCTGAAATACCTGAAGTGAAGAGATCTCACAGTATCCTTTATGGTAGGGACCGTTTGTTCTAATCTTTGTAATCATAGTCACATCACGACATCTGAATATCTTTTCCAAGGCCTTCATGGCTGATTTATGAAGGGCCAGTCTGTGGCATATTTCTTGATTGCTTGTTCCTTTACTGATAATGGTTGATCCTAAAAGGCAGAAGCTTTTACTTCTTCAGTATCTTAGTTGTTAATTCTAAGGCTGATTGTACCTGTTGTCACTAGTTTGTCCTTATATAGTATGTAATTTTAGTTCCATTTTTTCAACCATTCCTTGATTTTTATTACAAGAGTCCCAAAGGTATATTTTCATGAGGCAATTACCTCATAAAAAAAGCACCTTTGGAATAACTATGACCTGATTGAGAATCTCCATAGACTTTTATTACAAGGGCTTGCAGGCGTTTTACGAGTTTGACTATCAGAGTAATATCATCAGCATAGCTCAGGTTCCTTCAGTTTTAAAACCATGTTCATTTTCCAAGCCAGCTTCCCTTCATATATATATATGAAGCCTGCTGTTTTGACATGTTCTGTCTGTACAATATACAGCTACCTGATTAGGTACCTGACTAGGTTTCACATGAGGATATGGACATCTCTCTGCACTTGGATCTTAGAGGGCCTGTTGGTTTTCAGAGGAACTTTGAGAGATGAAACAGCAGAAGAGTTTCTTAGAGTGTTGTAGAAAGACAAATAGCAAATCCATGACAATCAAAGCCACAAAATGCAATTATTGCATTTACAGCTTGCCATCCAGCAGCCTTGTTTAAAGTTCAGATCTCTGACTCCAAGAAGTTTATCTGATCTTCTGGTCCCTCTTAGAGTCAGAAAACCATTTACAGGGTGACTAGAAGGACAATTTGAGGCACTTATCAAATATATTTGCTTGTGGGGGAGGGTCCTTGTGGCAGAATCCTGTGTTCTGCAGTGGATACTGGACCGCTGGATATGTTGACCACTTATTCAGGCTCTGGTGCTTCTGATTCTGGGGTTGAGTTTGAGGAGTTTGGTTTGCAGTTTAGTTTTTCTTTTTCCAGAATGTCTCTGGGAAGTGCTCATGATAGTAGTGGCTAGTCTCTCCATATTCTCTGGTATGATGGTCTGTTCCAGCTGTTCCTTGAGATTTGCTATGGTGTGCAGATATTTGTTTAATCTGAGGTGTGATCATGAGCTGTATCATTTTTCATCCACTTTCTTTGTCTATTTCCCATCCAGCTATGCAGTTGATGGGAGGTTTGTATCTGACATTAGTGGATAGGGCATGCTGTTGTAGACATTAATGCAGGAAGAAAAGTTGTTCCTTGGTGGAAGTGTGCCTGCAGGCAATTTTTTCTCATATGTGTGTTTTCTGAAGCATTTGATGCCCAAATGTAGTACCTATAAAGGAGAATATTTGCAACTCAAGATTGAAATGAAGGGCCCTTGGGGCTCTCTGAGCTAGGATGTTTTCTTGCAGATATTTTATTACCCAAACTAGGTAACATCATCAGTGCTACTGTAGTGCTAGTGATAAATTTGTTTGGATTTGCTTTGACTGAATTCCTGTTACACTGGTCCCTTTGAATTGGCTGAGTTAGTGTGATTATTTGAGGACAGTTTGAGCCTGTTATTCCTAAGAAAGTGGTCAGATCCTTGAAGACAAGGTTTGTGCAAATGGTGTGATTTCACCCTTGAATGAAGTGTGAGGCAGTGGTCTATCCTTTCATAAAGTGGTCAATGATAAACCTATTGTGTTGGAAAACCTGCATCCAGTTTTTCATTTCTAGGGAAGTTTATTATAAAGGTGGCTGGGTTGCAGCTTTAGAGACCATGTAGGAAATTGATTATTTGGGTGCCTTCTTGTTGGCTATACTAGTGAGACAACATTAATTGCACTAGTGGAAAATCTGTGGCAGGATCAGAAGGGGGTAATATATTTATCTGTTCTTTCTTGATCTTTAAATGACCTTCAATACCATAGGGAGAGAGAAAGGTATTTATATAAAGTGAGAACAAACATTAAAAAAAGAAAACAAACAACTGAAAAACGTACTGGGACTCTTGGATGGACTGTACTGAAATTATAGTACAGAAACACTACTCCCAAGCCTGGTCAATCTAACTAGTTAAAAAGGTAAAAGATATAAAAAAGATATAAAAAGACTGCTATTACTTTATTCCTTTTGATCTTCCACAGCCGGACTTATGATTTGAGCAATTTATCCGAGGACAATCCTATTGGCCCTGCGCGATTCACCCCTCGCGCAGGCCTGGCCCATTAAGATCTCTAGGGCCCACCTTGAGGATGGGGTTTGGAACCCCGAGAGGTGGCATGCTGCGGGTGCTAATAGAAAATCACTTAAAATGGCCAAATTAAGATTCTTTTTAAAGGGGTGTTTTAATAAATTTTTAGGGGGATCAAGGGTGGTTG
>NW_015386336.1:456934-505951 GCF_001527695.2 Protobothrops mucrosquamatus
TTCTATTGACAGCTGGTGACTTTAAAGGAACCAATACCAGCAAGTTATCTTGTTTTCTCTGCTTTCTTAGATTAGGACCCATAAGATACCACTGGCTAGTCATTTAGACAAACAAATTATCTGCTACCATTAGGAAATAGAACAGTGAAAAGGTATCTTTGGGTTTTATATATCTTTTTAAAGGGGAGAAGTAATAAAAAGCAACTTGTACTCTGATTTTCTATCAAATTATATTGCATTGCTTATATTCATCGGAAGTAGAAATATGCTGCCTTAATAAAAAACAGTATTATCATAATTGTCATAATACATGAAGAGTAGATTGGCAATGTATATAGACCATTGCTAAAGAGACCCGTGGTGTTATGGTTAAGGTGACTTCTGGTCTTCCCTTAGGCATGAAATCTGGCTGGGTAACTGAGTCAGTCCCACACTCTCAGTTCAACCCACCTCACAGGATGTTTGCTATGAGGAAAATAGGAGGAGGGAGCATTACGTATGCCACCTTGAACTGTAAGAAATAATGGTAGGATATAAATCAAACACGTAGATTCAATAATAACTACACTAGGAATACACGACTTGTCTCTGAAATATAAATATAAATACTTTACAATGATTTAGAAGAAAATTAAGAAATGAGTCTTAAACTTTTTTATACCATTCTTAACCATGATATTAAGCTATCTATCAAAGCAGGGTAAATAGCAAATAAGGAAACAACCTTCAGGAACACCAACGTAGAAATTATCACAAGAGTGAATAAGTTAAATCAGAAATATTATAATAAATATTAAAATGTCTGGATGAAACTATTCTTGCTGGCATAGAAATGATAGCTGACAGGAGTGTGGCCTATTTCTTTTGGGAAACAAGAAAGCCCTTTAGATGGTTTGTGAAACAAGTGGAGAAAATTTTTGACAATATTTCTAAGGAATAACTAGAAAATAAAAATGCCTTTAGATGTTTGAAGGCAAGTTTCAGTTGCTTTAAAAATAAAAGTCAGATCTGTTTAATTAAAACAAAAACAAAAACCTGACAGCTGAATTTCTTGCCACTTTGTGGTTGAAATATAGGAAAACAGTAAGCTCTTAAATAGGCATATTGGATTAAAAAACAAAATTCCCAAACTTCTTTGTCTCTATGTATATTACAGTTCTACTAATAGCTACTAATATCAGCCTTTTCAAACAGGTTAGCTTTGCCCCTGTCCACAAATAGGTTGCTCTTTACTGATTTAATTGATTAAAGCACATCATGCTACCATTTGAGCCTCTTTCAGTCATGATAGATCTAGAAATAGCACCAAGCTCTGAACCTGCTCTGTGAGAGAATATGGAAAATTGCCAGAAGAGGTTTAACATGATACTATTGCCATAAGGAAAAAAATATCTACCTATTTCTCAGCAGAGCAGCTCCATTTTGCCAAGGCTCAAATATAAATTTATTCAGTCTTCTCAATCAAGTGTTGCTCTTTTTCATCTGATTCTGTCAGAACATTCTACCAAAAAAATTTCATGGCATTTTTTTATGAGAATGCAGAAAGCAGAAATAACATGCTGTCACTCCTATTGTGAGCTCATTTCCTCAGAAAACCTTCCAAAGTTACAGCACTGGTCTTTCCAGCCAGAATTATGTAAGTATATCTTGTTTCAGAAATTTCTGGAGCACATAACTGCTTGGTGAAAGCTGTTTAGTGCATTTGAAAGCTGAAATGATCCACGAGAGAGCAATCATAAAGGTACATGCCTGGATTAAATATAGGGGCACATTTGTATGTTTCAAATTGTTCCCATGCTGTATCCTAAAAACTTAAGTATGTTTTTTAAGAGTATTTTTGTACAACATACTGAAGAAATGTAAATGCAAACTTTTCCAACTTTGTCATAATGTAACTTTTAGTTTTGTTTTCAGATGCCTATCAAAATCCAGCAACCTCTGATACTGTAAGAACTAAGTAAAATAAATAAGAAATTGAAAAACAAATCACTGTACCCTGGTAGATTGCAAACAAAGAACAATCGCCAAAGAGAGGAAATGAAAATAGTGTTAACAACTATACAATAAATGCAGAAAGTATTCCCAATTTAATGAATAATCCAAAACAGATTTTTACTTTTTACAGTAGTTTATGTATAAGAATTTTTAAATTTACAAATAAATTGTTAAAAGCAAAATTATGTGATTTCATATACTGAAATGCTTTAGGAATTATTAGATTTTTCGTAATAAGCAAGATGGAAATGTGCAATTTTTTTAAAAAGAAATGTATTTATTTGTTTTTTATCTGTTTGTTTGTTTGGATGCCCATCTTACCACAAGGTAACACTGGATGGCTTACAATATTAATACTTCATAAATAAATAACAATTGTAATATGCTTTAAACTAAGCAATTACAATTAAAGGGAGTGCCAGAAAACTTTTTGCATTTACATAAAATATGTAATGAAATTTAGAATTACAGTGTGTATTTGTCACCAGTTCCTATACTACCAAATTATTCAATGTATTCAATAACAAAATGGGAGTAGCCAAAATTCCAAATGCATAGACAGGAAATAGATCATTATCTTGAAAATGAAAAACATTGAAACAATTTTGCATAGGGACTTAATATACATGCCTGTGTGCATGAGTGCACATATATATTCATATACATGCTAATTTTTCATGCAGACAGAAAATACTGGGGATTGTGATTATGTAATATATAAATTTGAAAAATAAGTTAAAAATAAAATTAAACTTGAAACGTGTATAATTCTGGCCACTGCACTTCCAACTGTTCATTATAAAACCAAAAAAGGTGCCAAAAATACCCAAGGGGAGAGTTGAGAAACTATCTGATAACGTAATGGGGTAAGACTGAAGTATATAAAATTATGCATAGTGTGGATAAAGTAAATAGAAAACTTTGCCCTATTTTACTATACTAGAACTCATAGTTAAATTATGGAATGTATTACAGTATCATTAAATGTGATGGTGGTTGCCAATATCCCTACAATTTTGTAGTGCTTCATTGGATAGCAACTGAAGGACTGTTGACTATATGTCCTTCTTTTGAATTTCCATTACCATCTGGAATATTCAAGTGTAGTTACTTAATTTTTGTTGGGCAGACATTTAAAAAAATCATGTAACATATGGAATGCTGTATATGGATTCCCATTGAGGGTTTCATGTAAGTAACATTGTGCTACAAATGTTAAAAAAGAAAAACATACTGAGTAATAGTCCCACTTTTGAGTATGAACAATGGAGGCAAAAGGTGTATATAAGATTGTACATTTTAGGATAAATGTAGTATTTGTAATGCAAGAATACAAGTACTAAGTTAGATTTATTATAAAAATCATGATCTCAATGTACCCTGACCAAATATGTTGCACTAATATTCTCCTGTGTTTACCTACTTTCCACTCAATATGTTATATGTTATGTCTAGCCATATAACAATAGTCTCTTTTCTTTTTTTTGCATTTTTTACCACCCTATGTAACCCTCTTACTCTCCTTAAGAATCCTGGGAATGCAAGGAATGTAAAAATTAGATATTGTGTACTTTTGATTAACTCTCTTTCAGCTAACAACTTTTTTTCTTCGGCTCAAATGTAGATGAAATTAATGAGAAGCAAATGACTGATAGCCTGCTATTCATTCTGATTTAAATCCTGAAACAAAAAGACCACCTGAGGAAGAAGTGAATGATCTCAACAGTGCAAGGTTGACTCAAAACATAGATATCGAGGTCAGCCATAGTTGCATACTCAGAATTCCAAACAGCTATGGGCCAAGAACAACAGACAGATCACATGTTCTTTCAATTATGGACTTTGTGGGATCTCAGTGGTAAAAAAAAGAAATAACATTTTCAGTTCAGAAATGGCATGTTTGCATATAATATGTTTAATTGATATGTTCCTCTTAATTTACCGTGCACAGAAATTTGGTTTCCTAATTAAGAATTAACTATAATACAATGCCTCCTAATATACATTGGTCTTGCCATTCTTGTTAAAGTTATACTACATGAGAAAAATGTATGTATTAAAAATTAAATAAATCAATTTAATTTTGTTTGCCTCATTATGTTGTAGAAATAGGAACAACAGTAAAATATAGCCATATTGGTCTGTAATGATGCATAAGAGAGCAGCACTTCTTGTGCTTCTTGGTCCTATGTTACATGAAAGATACAGTACTTTCTCAAGGATTTCCCAGAAACTCATGAGTTGCTGCCTATTATTTAATCCTCTCTGAAAATCTTTATATTACTTTCTCCTAATGTAAGACAGATTCTTTACTTTCAGTTCTGCAAATACTGTTTAGTGATACATTTAGGGCACTCAAAATTACTTCATTCTGTAATTCTTGAATGAAGTGAATTACATATACCACCCTCTGCTCACTGCAGGACTGATGGGATAATACAAAAATAAAATAAAATGCTCATTGTTTTCTCATTATAATTATTGTGACTAATGTTTTGGATACAAAAATTCAAAAGGAAATTTCCACAGTATTAGGATTCCAATAGCATATAAATCTTTCACATATTTAGGCGTTACTATAACTAAAGTATTAATAAAATCTTACAAATAATTGTATACTAACTTGGAAGAAATTAAATATGGAAATGAAGAAACTGGGCTTCAAAACATTTCAGTGTTTTAGGATGCGTTGCTGTAGTTAAAATGAACCTTTTTGCATGGCGTAACTTTTTATTTCAATACTTCTCAGTGGTAATTTCAGATCAGGCTTTAACACATTGGCAAAGAAAAATAGAAAGCTTCTGTTTCCATGCACACAAACTGACAGTAAATAAAAGGATTTTATATAGACCACAGAAACAGGAAGCTGGGGCACGCCCAATTGGTTAATATATTATCAAGCAGCATAGTTAGGGTATATGATTCCACTTATTATGGAAGAGTCTTCTAAACAAAGGATTCATGTTTAAACTATGTTAGAATCAGATGATATTATTATTATTATTATTATTATCTGATTCTGACATAGTTTAAACATGAATTCTTTGTTTAGAAGACTCTTCCATAATAAATGGAATCACATACCCTAACTATGCTGCTTGATAATATATTAACCAATTGGACAAGTTTATAAATATTATTTTCACCCAAAATATTTTTTCTAGAATAAAACAGATTGAAAATATTTTTACCAGAGCAACAAATCAAATTGACCTAACTCTTCTAATAGAGATAGTCCTTAACTTAAAATAGTTCATTTGGTGATCATTCAAAGTTACAACAACATTGAAAAAACTGACTTATGACCATTTTTCACACTTACGACCATTGCAGCATCCCCATGGTCATATGATCAAAGTTTGGAAGCTTGGCAACTGACTCATGATTGTTGCAGTGTCTCATGATCATGTGATCACCTTTTGCAACCTTCTGACAAAGTCAATGTGGAAGCCAGATTTACTTAACAACTGTGTTACTAACTTAACATCTACAGTGATTTACTTAACAATTGCGGCAAGAAAGATTGTAAAATGGGGCAAAACTCACTTAACAAATGTCTCACTTAACCAAAATTTGGGGCTGAATTGTCATAAGTCGAGGACTACCTGTAACATATATTAGGATGATTATTATGGTTTGGCTAAAATACAATATTTTCAGGTTTATAACTTTTATAGACTAAAATATTTTTCTAGTAATAGGGAACCTTTCAATAAAAATCAGATTGAGCAATGAATTGGTGATAAATTACCTTGACTCTCTTGGTATCAACTTAAATATCTTTTTGGCGATATAAATATTAGAGATCCAGCAACCTGACCCAATATCAATTTCAATAATTTAATAGTTCATTATTTAAAACAATCAAAAAGCAATTTCAAAAATTTGTAGGTTATTCTTGAAATCACAAATAGGGGATCCACCATGTGGTTTAAGAGAAGCTTGGGTAATTGATCTTGATAATCTCATACAGGAGACAAATTGGCAGAAGTTATGGAAACTGGGTGGATTTACTTCAGCTTCAGTACAAGTACAAGAAATGCAGTGTAAGATTACATATTGTTGATATTTGACTCCTTTTAGGGGAAATTGTTCTTCCAAGTGTTGGAGAAATTGTAAAAAAAAAAAAATTAAATTATTTTTTCATTTGTCGTGGTTACATGATAAAGTTACACCCTTTTGGCATAAAAGTTTTGGAAAAATAAGTACCATCTCTAATAAAAGAATTGAATACTCCCGAAACTAGGCTTACTGCATTTATTTACAGGACTAAATTGTAAGCTTAAAAATAAGGAACTTATTTATTTTATTTTAGCTGTCAAAATACTAATTCTACAAGATTGGAAAACTCTAGATAACACAGCAACTAAGTGTGGATTAATAAGGCCTCTTCAATTGCTACATTAGAAAAAATTTCAAAGTTAAATTAATGAGACATCAGAGGCAGAACTGTAATTTTATCAAAATTGTGGGTGGATTTATAGTTTATCTCGATGTTAATGGCTATAATCTGTAATTTATAAATATATAATTTTCATATATGTGGTACCTGTCTCTATTTGCAATAGATTTCCTTGATACTTTCCATATTTTTTCTGTTTGTTTTCTCTTTGATATAACTTTGATTTATGTAAATGTAATTGTCTAATTTGTTTGGTTAAAACTAATTTAAAAAGTCAAAAATGATTGTGACTATTAATGTGAAAGACTATTTATCCTAAATGGAATACTCAGAACAGAAAGTGGTGGGGGGGAAGTATGTAAACCTTTATGTATCAGGTTCATCTGCTGCCAATTGATACATAAAAGGCCCTGCCTTGTTATGCGCAAAATGAGTATAAAGAGAAATTCAGCTAAGTAGCTTAGATCATATTTAAAAGGTACATAGAAAGCAAGTGGAACCACTCATAATGGGTGTGTGAGAGTGTGTTAGCAGTTTGAATGCTCTATGGAATTGAGATGAATTTACCACACTTCATCTTGCAAAACCAAACTCTCCCTGCATATAAACAACACACCTTAATCTTACTATAATTGTACAACTGCAGTGAATTAAATTTGTATGTGATGACATAACAAAGTTAAAGGGAGGAACTCTCTTTTATTCAACTGAAAATAACCGCTTTTTTAATTTGGGGGAGGGGGAAGAGGTATTCAGCAGAAATTGGGAAAGCAACGGGGAAGTGGGAATAAGGGCTGCCCTGAGGATCTTGCAAGGGCAAAGAGACAATGCTCCTCAGTTTGCTTTAATAGCAGGGGGATTATTTCATTTTGACATTCATAGATAAATAGACTAGGCAAGATCCTTCTCCGGTAGTTCACTGAAGCCTATTTAATTGCAAAGAGGTAATTTGATTTCTGAAGTGGGTTTAATCAGATGTATGTGGCAAGCCATTTGCAATTTTGTGAAATAGGCTCTTGAAGATCTGCTTCACCGATCATAACAGCAGCAATGAGAAAAGAAGCAGCACCAGCAGCAATATTATCAAATATGGAAAATATCAAGTCAAAATGACAACCGCCAGTCAAATGTCACTGACCTCCCAGAAAACAACAAGAGGGCAAGCACGCACACACACACCACAGACAGATACACACAGACAGATACAAACTGAGGGAAACTGCCTTGGGTCCATTAGTCCCACTAGCCTCAACTCTCAGCATGTCCATCCCCTTCTTGGGAACTGAAAATTGCCCACTTAAGGTAGCACTCCTGATAGAAGGTGATGTCCAAAAGCAGTGAGATGCCCTGTTGTCAGATTTGCTTTTAGCTGATAAATACTTACATGTCAGCATTCACTCTATAATGTGTGTGGAATTAAGGCCCATGAATTGTTCTTGCAGAAAAACAGGTTTCCCTTTGACCTTAGCTTTCCCATCAATCAACACACATGAATAAGTATATGTTCAACAAAATTGCACTGAACTGGAAAATAGTAAGCCAAAATTCTTTAGAAAGATCTGTGCTAAAACTCTCGTTTCCACTTTCAGAAGATTGGCCAGTAGTACTAACAAATCTGGCAGGGACTGAAAAACAGGGAATGAGTGACATAGGATCAACTTCAGCAATCACCCATCCTGTTTGAAATATAATTCAGAACCCTTTCAAAAACTGTGTAAACACATTGTTACAAATTTTGAGAGTGAAGTAGAAGTGCACATGGGTGCGTGCATACACACACAAACACACACACAGAGACCAATATGTTTATATTATAATGTATGTTTCATTTTTCTACCTGTTAATATTAAACAATATTTAATATTTAATTTACTTTTAGATCTGGGGTTATTTATATATCCTTGACTGGAATTAACAGAAGCAATACTCCAGGAAAGATATTTCTATCAAATATTAGCTTAGCTTGTTTAATTCAAATGAGTGGGAACTCATTTGAACCAATTTTAATTAGACTTTTGTAAAGAAAGCTGAAGCAGCAAATTCAAGGAAGTTTCAATACAATCTTCCCCATCCAAAATGTACTACAGTTGATGTAGTACACAGGGAAACCGTGCCACTACTAAGATTTGAGCAGCAGAGGGCAGAATAATAATTTCACCTTGTCAAGGGTATCAATCATCTACATCTTCAAGACTCTGTTTTTATAAACTTCCCTTGTGCTTTTCCTTGCATTTCCTTTCCCATCAAAGCCTTTTAAACTGATTTGCAGCAGCTTCCTGGTTGAGACAGTAAGCATCTCCACCCTGTCCCAATTGCAGGGAAAGGGAGAGGCCGGGAGAGGAGGGCAGGACTAACCGGAAGTGCCTGCAAGAAGTGAGATCTTAATTTCTTCATTGTGAATACAGAAAACATACTCAATAGGTCTGTTCTTTGATGGTAATCCCCTTGCTACTGTGAACTGACCTTGTGAATGCTGAGGGTGTCAGTCATTTCATTAGCAGCAAAATGTTCTGCAACTCATTTACAATTTCATTAAAGGAACAGCTGATGACCACTTTCAGCAGTGTAATTTTGTTGATCTATCACCCAACATTGTACTTCAGCTCTAAGTCATAATTCTTATCTGAAGGCTCATCACCAATTTGTCAGGACAAGGGCTCAATTGCTCATATTTCACAACCATCTTGTTCTGATGCTCCTAAACATGCTCAGCTACAGCACTGGGACCCACTCACTGATAAAATCACAGTGGGTAAATCAACTGTTTCATTGAAATGCCTATGGGGGAACATCGTCTTGTGCATTAAGATGGGGGTCAGCAATTCTTTCAGGCAATTGGTGTTTGTTTTTGTTTTTTAAAGTATCAAAACTGCTCAGTTTATCTGGTGAGCATCTTCACTCTCAGTCTCTTGTGAGGACATCATCAATATCATTTTAGTCATTGCCTCTCCACTGCAGGATGGAGAGGCAGTTTCCAACCAATATGGTCCTTGTTGTGTCCTGAGCCTGCAGAAGCAGGCTCGGGACGATGCAAGAGTCCCGGGCATTGCATGCGCAAGGCGGGAAAAGACTGCCTGTTATTGGTTGGGATTGCCCAGGGATCCGGGGGTATAAATAGAGGCCTGCGTGCCTCTGCTCTTGTTGGTTGTTAGCTGTAAGAGAGAGAGAATAAAGATCTGTTAGCAACATGCATTGCCTCTTTCACCATTATTCTCCGGACTTAACAGTCCTGAGCTTTCTTTTGCCAATTGGGCTGATGTCGCTCTATCTTGTTTTAGGTCTCGGACTTTCATAATAATGACAATCTGGCTAGACATTATTTTTAAAATTGGGTTAATTGTGCGGTTCTGCCATTATGGAGTGTCTTTTGTGATTATAATATGGGTCAAAAGTGTACCACATTACCAACTACTGTTCTCTGGGAACAGTCTGCATTGCCTCAGTTATCCATTGCTAGTACATTTAGCATAGTAAGAAAATCTTTAAGAAAATGGTTACATAAATAGTTGCACAGGGAGAAAGCAGGCACTTCTGACTTAAGAAACTATAGTTACTGTGGTGGATTATCAGCCTAGGACTGCTTGAAGATTTCCCCTTGCCTTTTCCTTCCCTCTGAAGAGAGGAAGCAAATCAAGAGCAAGGGAAGCTGGAAAGAGAGTCTTGCTTCTGGCTGGGCTTTTTCTTTCATCTTCTGGCAGCTTCTGTTCCTTCAATAAACACCGGAAAGCTGTAGCAGGGGAAGGGGGGAAAGTAGCCCAGTCAGCAGCAAAACAATGCCATGTCTCCTTTTCTGAAACAAGGACCTTTTATTTCTCCTCTCGGTTTCCTGGAACAGCAGAACAAGGTGGGGGCTTCAGTCCCTACTTCAGGCCCCTTGACCCTTCCCTGCTCCTGGGAAAGATGTGGGAAAGAGACCTTGGGAATTCTAAGGAACGAAGCTTGGCTTTCCTCTCCCCCCCCACCTCAGCCAAGGTCACAAAAGGCAGCCCACTTCCTCAGTCTAAAGCTCATGAGCATTCTTGAGAAAAGCTGCAAGAATGGCAGAAGGTCCTGTTGTAGGCCCTGCACGAGAGTATGATGAGTCCATAGACTGTTATATTAGAGATTAAGGTTTGTGATAGCTAAGAGAATTAGAGTACAGTTAGAGTGATCGAGGAAAGTAGGATTTTACACTTAGGCAGGAAAAATACACAGGTATAGAACAGGTGGTTCAATAGCAGTAACTGTGAGACGGATCTAGGAGTTCTAGTGGACAACCCCTTAAGTATGAGCTCACAGTGTGCTGCAGCTGCCAAAAAAGCCAATGCAGCCCTAGGTTGCGTCAACAGAGGAATAATATCATGATTATGTAAAGTATTAGTACCGCTATATTCTGCATTGGTAGGGCCACACTTGGAATACTCCATCCAGTTCTGTTCAACTGGATACAAACTGGATACTAATACAAAAAAGATGTTTTCCCTTCACCTGCTGCAGCTTTCCGGTGTTTATTGAAGGAAGAGAAGAAAGAGTGCAGAGAAAAGCAACAAAAATTATTAGGGGGCTGGAGGCTAAAACATGATGAATGGTTGCAGAAACTGGATACATCTAGTCTAACAAAGAGAAGGACTAGGGGTGATATTATAGCAGACTTCAAATGTTTGAGAAGTTATCACAAAGAAGGGGACAACTATTCTCCAAAGTAATGAGGGCAAGACAAGAAGCAACGGATGGAAACTAATCAAAGAGAGAAGGAACCTAGAAATAAGGAGAAATTTCCTGACAACGAGAACAAGTGGAACAGCTTGCCTTCAGAAGTTGTGGGTCCTCCAACACTGGAGATTTTTAAGAAGAGACTGGACAGCCATTTGTCTGAAACGGTATAGAGTCTCCTGCTTAAACAGGGTTGAATGAAGATCTTCAAGGTCTCTTCCAACTGTTATTCTGTATTTTGGGGTCATATAGGATATGGTGGCTCTTACCCTGTATGTGCAAAACATCTATGGAAGGAGGATCTATCCTTAATGAAAAATGCACCTAAAGATAAATTAATAAATAATTGGCAGAAAATAGTTAAAAGAAAAAATTTCTTTAACCACGGAAGTCAGTACAATAGTGTTGGTACTGATTAATCAGCCTAATTAAAATGCAATGAGAAAATTGAACCTAATAACAATACTTTTCTTTCTAAAGCCACTTGCAAGAATTTTTATCGTCTTTTTATTGTCTTCAGTTGCACTTCAATGAGAGCAAGCTCTTAATTCAAGTCTGTTCAGGGCTTTTCTTAGTAGTTGCCACCACAAGGGTTAGGTAGATGGCCCACATAATCTCTCAACAACAGACATGGCCTAGAATATTTTACTAGGCTGTAATCTTGGCTCTCCATGTTAATCTAGGCAAAAACAAATGAACACTAAATCCCAACTCTAGATAACTGCAACAAAGCAATCAAGTTATCCTTCTGCCAGTAACATATAATAATGAGAATGATAAATGAGCTTAGGTGAAATCCATGTATTATATTGCATTCAGCCATGAAGTTTATTGTGGCAAGTCATTCTCTTTAAATAGTATTCCAGTTATAATCTTTTTTGTTATAGTGTACAGAATTTATTTTTTTAAAAATGTAACAAACAGGTGCAAGCTGATACATTTTTAATTCTTTAGCTTGGGTGTAATTATGTCCCTGAAGTTATAGATATTGCAGTCTTTTTTTCAAAGCACATCAAATAGTCCAACATGACACTGACTTCATGGTTCCTACGCTTTCTACATGTTGGATTAGCAGCACCTAATCTGATGTCCAAATCTTAGGAAGAGAGACCTGCAGACATCCTGGTTCCACCTCTTTTTCAACTGCGGCTTTAGTTGCAGTTTGCAATGAGCATGTGATGGTAGACTTTGTTCAGATCATGCCTATACAACTTCTTTGTGTTCTTGGATCCTGGAGGACTCTTGGTTTTTGGAACAGCTCATGGAAATGAAGCAATGCAAGAGATGTTTAGAACATTTGTTGGAGGAAGACAAAGAACGAGTTCAACTGAGCACCAGAAAAAGCCTGTATTAAAGACTACCTTGTGGCGATAAAGGATAGCAAAACATGCTTATTATAAACATGCCTTTATTGTAGATAACTATCCAGAGACCATGTTCTTGGTGACTTGCCCCCCTTCTTGGAGAACTTTGCGGGGCTGTTGGGAGGATTGTGCAAAGTGTTGTATAAAATTAGTTGGATCTGCTTAGAGTTAGACTCCGGCTGTGCTAGTCCCGTGGAGATGAGCTGGGATGGGTCACCCTGAACTCGCAGCTCCTACTCAAAGCTATAGATATCTTAGAATACCAGTTCCACCCACAGTTTGTTTGATTTTCTATTCAATGAATAAATAATGTCTAACATGGATATATTTCTATTAATACATCCAGTGTATTATAGATATAATAGGCATCTAGGCTTACAAAAACCAATAGGGGTTTTTTGTTAACTGATTTTACAGCTTTCAGCAAAAGCTCTAAATTTGTAAGTGCGATCAAAAACAAAAGCAGCTGAAGAACTCACAAGAATCTGCAAAATAAAAAATGAGGCAAAAGGATACATGGAGTGGGCGGGGTGGGTGGGGGTGGACACAGTATTTGGTTTATGTGTTTTAAACTACTATTATGAATGATGGGTGCCAGGATGGAGGCAATATAAATTAATATCAGTCTGTGAATTTGGCTCCTTGTCTCATTGTAAGTATTTGCTTTTTTTGGATTTGATTCCAAAATGAAGCTTCAAAGCACACAGTGATGTGATCATGGCACTTGTCTACAATCCTTTAACTTACCCTTGCAGTTCTAGGAAAAGATGTGATTGTCTTAAAGAGTTGCTACCTCATGCTCCAAAACACCTTTTCATACTACTGAAGCATTGCACATCTCTAATGTGTACCCTTGACTTGTGTTTCAGAGATCCAAAGAGAGTAATCCACAATGAATTTCATAACTCTGGAAAATGTTCTTCGAACCGTAATCATTTTGGTTTCTACTTAAGCTGATTTTTAAAGCTTCAGTCATTCTAACCCAATATGGATATATTGCAGATCAGTGGTTCTTATATTTAATATATATGTGTTTATATAAAGTCACTATGAAGTTACATCAGTAATAAGTAAACCCTTTTATAAACATGAGGAATTAACATTACCTGATTCAGGAATCTTGATAGCAATGCAGTCGCTAACATATCACTGAACAGGAGGGCATAAAGAGGTGCAAATTTACATGTAACAGTTGTATATGCTAATGTATACAGAGTTGCACAAATTTAGAAATAATTACCGCAATTACAAATACAATAATCTCCTAATCATGGGGAAAACTACCATAAGATGACCTGTACAACTGTTCTGTCTGTCCTCTGGATGTTAACTGTTCAGGGGCAACCTCAGTGTCTCCAATCTGTCCTTAGATTTGTTCTTCTGTAATCAGACTATTTCAAACACAGCGCTGTCTGCAGGTGGCCCTTCAAGTGGAAGACTGTCTTTTGTAAAATACTGTATGTTTCCTCTCTTGTTAGTAACTAGCAAATGTATTAAATACAGTAAGCCATTTCCAGTTTCCCAGCAAGATTTAATGCATGCCTGTGGTGGGATTTTTCCTATCTATTGAAGAGGGAAGGGAGCTGAGTTGGTTTAACATTAATGTACCTGAACAAAATACCAATGGGACAATATATATTTTAAACAGTGACTCAGCTGCCACTCTTCTCACCCTTTCTAGATTTAGAAGTTTATATTTGCAATCAAATAAAAATAAGTACACAATTATGTAAGTCAAAGCATTAACTCAAAAATCAAATCAGGGCAAAAAAATGGATGTGGGTGTGAAGCAGGGACAGGGGAATCACATTCACAAGAAGTCAGGGCTCTTGACCCTTTCGTGTTACAGCAGATGGCATTTTAGCCAGTGGAACGAATTTGTCCAGCGGGCTCTGTCAGTTGGCTGTTCCTCTTCTGTTAAGAAAAATGAGACTGCCATCTTTTGCACCGTGCCATCCTAATTCTGGTAACTGTATTGTACCATCCCTAATTTGCATGAGTTATCCCAGTCAGGTTCCTTGTTGCAGTTCTGATTGAATCTCTTTAAATTATTTCCCCAAAGCTATTTTGATAAATACATGTCAACTCAGGCAAGAAAATCAGAAATGCCAGCCATCAGTGAAGGTCTCACTGAGCTCCAGTGTGCCCCTGACACATGACACTATTACAAGTCTCACACAGAGCCAAGTTAAATAATATTGAGCCAGACCTATTTATAACTCCTGACTTTCACCAGATCCACATGAGACCCTAGCATAGAAAATACTGCTTTGCGTTTGATTTTAACCTCCGTTTGCACTGCTCTCCTCCTGTCTCATTTCCCTAAGATTTATAAACCACAAAAACAGAAGAGAGGAAGAAACAGGTAAATATGCCTTTTTTAAAAAAATAATAATCAAATGACTGTGAAGCTGAACATTGAGTTGGGTGACTGTGTGATATTGTTATATAAGTTGGGAGTAGGAGGCTTTAGCTAGGCCTTAGGAATATTTAGAGGTAAGATTTTGCATCATTTTCAAGAATAAGAATGGTGTTGGCTTGCAGTGTACATTTACATCTATCTACGGGATTCTTAGCACAAAATTATTTCATTGTACATAAATGCACATTAGCATTGCCTATAGTGTCCAGTTGCCTATACTAGGTCATAATCTGTGCCTCTATGAGGCTGAAGAAATATTAAGCTAAGGAGAACGTATTCCCTATAGAAAAAGGTTTCAAACAAAGAAGCAAGTTGGAAGGTTAGGAAATGGGCATTACTTTCACAAGTTATGCTCTGAGAAAAAAAAATCAGTCATGACCATGAAGTTATGACTATAATTGGAACCATAACCCTGCAATGTAAAGATTACAATGTAAGTGTGGCATAGCATTAATTGCTAAATTGCTGAGAGTATAGATTGTATGAAGATTATTTAATACTTCTAAAATGATTAGAGTAACATACAAAATGGGCACCACAAAGAACCACAAAATGGTTCCCTCCCCCAAGGCTAGTTTCAGCTGATTGGGGTGGGGACATTATTCCCCGTCCCCTGTTGTGTCAGGTGATGTAGGATTATATTCTTTTTCCCCTCCTTTTCAGCATCGTTATGAATTGGGTAAGATCATCAGACAGTTTGGGTTAGGGTATTATTGGCACCTTAATAATGCTCTTTATGAGTTCAACCCTGGATCATTTCAAGGTTTTATGCCAGTGCCTAGAGGTTGTGTGGGTTTGGATAGAGAGAAACTGTTTTCAATTCAGTCCTCCCAAGAATACAGAATAACGGAGTTAGAAGGGACCTTGGAGGTCTTCTGGTCCAATCCCCTGCTCAAGCAGGAGATCCTACTATATCATTCTGGGCAAATAGCTGTCCAATCTCTTCTTTAAAACCTCCAGTGATGGAGTACCCACAACTTCTGGAGACAAGCCATTCCACTGATGAATTATTCTCACTGACAGGAAACTTCTCCTTAATTCTAGGTTGGATCTCTCTTTGATAAGCTTCTACTAAGTGGTTGTGAGTGTTTGGGCCATCCAGAACTGCGGATGTTTTGTCTAACCTTGGATGGGGAAGCACTTCCCCATTTAAGAGTGGTGTATAATTTAGAGGTCTTCCTGCACTCATAGCTCTTGCTTGATGAGTAAATGGCAACTGTGATCAGGAAGCTTTTGTCCAGCATTATCTGGTATATCAGTTGTGCCCCTTCCTCAATTGGGAGGGCTTTCAGAAAGTCACTAATACTGTAACCATTCACAGCTCTTGCAATGCTCTGTATATGGAGCTGCATTTGAAGATCACCTAGAAGCTTCAACTGGTCCAGAATGTAGCAGTGTGGACAGTGATGGGCATGCTTTGGTATGCCTATGTAACACCTTACTTTGTGAGTTTTATGGATTGTCAGTTTGCTTCCAAGGATGATTCTAAATGTTGGTTACCTATAAAACCCTACATGGCATAAGGTCTGATTACAGGTAGTACTTGACTTACAACCACAATTGAGCCCAAGATTTCCCTGCAAATCTGGGTGGCCCCCGCCCTGCTGGTATTTGAAGGGCCTTGCCCAAAACTGAAATCATTTTTAGATGATGTGGGTTTCTTTTTGCTCATATCTGGCTTCTTTTCTTTTATTCCTTGTTCTTATTTATTATTATACTGTTTTATTCATTTTAATTTTATTCTACTTGTGAACTGCTCGGTTATGGAGGTCCTGTAGTATACAAATCTCCATCTTTGAGAGAGATAAGAATGAACAAATGAATGAATAAATACTGTAACAGTACACATTGTTAGCAATCAGCGATAAAAGAATAACATTTAATACAATAATGAGTTGAAAGCAGTGTGTTTCAGAAGTCACTGACTAATTTTTCCAATATTTCATAGTAGTACTGGAAAAATTAGTCAGTGGGTTCTGAAACACACCTTCACCGTTGCCAAAACATACACAGGTAATTCGCAATTTACTACCACAACTGAGCCCAAGACAGTTAGAGAAGCAAGACAGTTAATAAGTGAGTTTTGCCCCATTTTATGACCTTTCATGCCACAGTTCTTAAGAGAAAGTGTAGGAGATAACAAGGCTGAGCCTGAGGGAGGGGTCAAACGCACCATCAATCTCAAGTCTCTTTGCGCCCAGAAGAGACCTAAGTCTAGCCCACTTGAATTCTGTTGACTCTTATCTACCGTCAATTTGCTTTGACTGTTAATAGTTCAGATTCTTCTAGAGAGTGTTAGCATGCAATAAACCTGTAGTTATTTGAAGTGCTTTGCTTCCTGATTTCCAGAATCACTGTAATTGTTAAATCAATCATTTGGTCATTAAGTGAATCTGGCTTCCCCCATTGACTTTGCTTGTCAGAAGCCAGCTGGGAAGATTACAAATGGTAATCAGATCACCTCAGAAAAGTGCAACTGTCTTAAATACATGCCAATTGCCAAAGATCTGGATTTTGATCTGGTGACCATAGGGAAGCTACAATGATTGTAAGTACAAAAAATAGTCATAAGTTGTTTTTTTCAGTGCCATTATAGCTTCAAATGGTCACTAAATGAATGTTGAAAATTGAGGCCTACCTATATAGCATAATTGCTAACTCAATCTATATTTTAAATGTTATTTAACACATAGTGTTCTTGAGTTCCTTTTCTAATGAAAACTCTGGAAATGCCATACAACTTTTATATCATGATAAATTGACATTTATACCAAAGGCATGCTACAACTTTCTCCTATAAGGAGTGGAACTGAAAATCAAACATCAAACTGGTTTATTTACTGAAGATAGTATATTTTCTAATATTTCCCATGAAGGCTTATCAGAAAATGCCCACACTCATCAGTGTTTCCCCCATTTATGGTATAATATATATCAATTCTCCAAAGAGTGGTAATCATTGCATTATCAGTTATGTGAAATTGGATATGTGATTCAAGAGCAGTTGTATATTTTTTGAAGCTTTCCCTTATTTTAAAAAAAAATACTTCTGAGAACCAGCAACATTTTCAAAAAAAATCTATTTCAAAATATTGGTAACATTATCTTTAATATGCCAAATACTTGCTAACATAATATGAATCAAGCTAAAGAAGGGCAGTGTAAAGCTTTTATGATTGCCAAACCATTCAGGCAGACCTACGCACTTTGTAAACCCAGATTCTTTGAGGTAAAGGTCCCTCGTGACCAGCTCAACTGGTGATCACATTCATGCACTTTCTGTGCATGCTTTGTCATTGTCTTTTCCAGTTACTGATTTGCTGCATCCTGAGGCCCCATTTTGGACTTGTTGCCATTACAGATTTGAGCTGTAGTAACTACGTAGTGAAATTCTCTGCTTTTGGATGTCTGATTGCCCCTTTCTATTGGCACATGGTTTTACTGAGCTTTTCACTTGGCTTGTTTGTTTTCACTTCCAAATATTTTGACAGAGGATTAGACCGCCAGAATTGTGACCCAACATCTTTATAAGTTCATGAAAAAAAAGATTGAATTTTCATTAATTCAACTGAATGGATTAACCATTATTTTTTATTGGGACAGCAGCACCAGAAAAAGAGCAGTAAAAATCTATACCTGTCCTTTGGACTTTGATCCCTGTCAATAAATTTACCTCAGTGTGTCAGATCTTTGATTTGAATGAAAACCAGATCATCAAGTCTTCAATAGTTACAAAAAGACTTAACATTTCACAATTAACCAGCTGTGCTATGATTAAATTAAAAGAGTAAAACCTTAAGGAGTTCCTTTATATTTGAATCATGCTTAATCATGTTTTAATGCTATGACATTGGAAATCTGTTGTATTTGGGGTTTACTCCCAAGTAAATATAGAAAGTAATATGCTAAAATATACCAAAATGTCAAGATAATATATTCAATCAGCAAAGAGTACAAATAATCCTCGACTTATAACCACAGTTGAGCCCACCATTTTTGTTGCTAAGCAAGACAATAGTTAAGTTAGTTTTGCCCCACTTTACGACCTTTCTTGGGACAGTTGTTAAGTGGATCACTGCAGTTGTTAAGTTAGTAACATGGTTGTTAAGTGTATCTGGCTCCCCCCATTGACTTTGCTTGTCAGAAAGCCACAAAAGGTGATCACATGACCCCCTGGGACACTGCAATCATCATAGATACATTTCAGTTGCTAAGCGTCCAGATTCTGATCACATGACCACAGGGATGCTGCAACGATTTGTGAAAAACGGTCCAAAGTCACTTTTTTCAATGCTATCGTATCTTTGAATGGGTCACTAAATGAATAGTTGTAAGCCGAGAACTACCCGTACTTTGAATAAGTTAGGCTGCAGGACAATTTGGATGATCGTTCCCTGCATACAATCTCTGCATTTTGTTTAAAAATAGAATAGAAATATATTGATTCTTTATTGAGCACATCTTTATGGAATTTGAAGAATGATTTTTTTTAAATTACTGCCTTTTGTATGTGGACACAGAAGTGAGTCCATTAAGTTGAATGAAGCTTAGTTCAAAAAAGGGAGTAAACAGTTATCAATCAAGATGGTTAGTCAACAGAAAGTTGCAGGAAACTTGAGCTAAACCTTAAGTAGAAATACATATTCTTATTATATATTTGAGATTCCAAATGCATGTTTTTCATTGTAATATTGTAAGGCGGGGTAATTGTTCATTTGACACCACTCATGTTTGTTCACTTTACTGATATACTCGAAAGGATTTGCAAATCACTAAATCCTGAGCATTTTACTGCTCATGCTTGTAGGATAATATTTCTATTCAGATTTTTTTCTATATATTATAAAATC
Source organism: Protobothrops mucrosquamatus (assembly GCF_001527695.2). Taxonomy (NCBI): domain Eukaryota; kingdom Metazoa; phylum Chordata; class Lepidosauria; order Squamata; family Viperidae; genus Protobothrops; species Protobothrops mucrosquamatus. The sequence continues at coordinate 476,660 of NW_015386336.1, forward strand.
CTAACATTGCACAATACAAAGTTTTGTAACTGGCCTGTGCAGCAACCCAAATTCCAAGGGAAAAGGTGATCCAGACCACACCTGGACAGATGTGCGTCATTCATAATTTGTCTATACTGGGAGGCTCAACTACTCAGAAAATGATTTAACTGACAAAACTGGTAAACATAATTTACCAGAAAGCAAATAACCACTCAGAAAACTTTCTATTTGTGGGGCCTAAATATATTGCTGCATAGGATGCTGATAGCTAGTACTTTCCTATGCAACAGAGAAAGTTCAGTATTATTTTTTTAATCAAAAGTGTATTTTTGTATTTCTGAGATGGTCAGCCAGGAAAAGATTATGGGCAGTGCTTTTTTTGTATATATATAAAAAAAAAGGTGCCGGAACTCACACATGTCATACAACCCGCCTTGCCTACCCTACAAGGTTTCATCCAAAAAAGGTACTGGAACTCCGTTCTGGGTGTTCTGTGACAAAAAAAAGCCCTGGTTATGGGTATTTACACAAAATTGCTTCCTTATATCTATCTATCTACCTATAGTCCACACTGCAGCTACATTACAGCCAGTGTTAAAGCAGAATAAGATACTTTTCAAATGGTATGTCCCTGGCCCAGGTCTTTCTTTTCAAGAAAGAGTGGGTATCAAGATATGGTTTAAATTAGAATGCCTCGTTGGCAAGACAGAAAGATTTATGCTTTCCAGTGTAATTTGTTCATTGAAGAATTATTAGGTTTAATGTAGAGAGAGGGGGAGAGCTGATAAGTTAAAATACTGTTACTTTTACTATGATAAGATAACTAAAGTGTCATTATAATTAAGAACAATGATCCCTAGGATTTATAGTTTCCAGACATACATGAGAAAAACTCTATTATTTCTCTCCCCAACCCTTCTTTACAATATTTATCACAGTAACCTAACTAACTACAAAGAACCAAAGGTAAGCTTGTGGTAAGGGATAATGATATTTAGAAGGGAGGGAGGGAGTCTGTGTGGCAAATATATAATAGCCGCATCCCATTATGTTTGGTTTCTCTTCCAGCTGATGGTTTCATCCTGACTGCACTCATCCTAGAGATTTCTAAAAAATGACTAGAGAGCTCAACAGTGTATCTCTGACCGGACAATGGAAACTTTTAATTGAAGGTCACAGTTCCCTGATGGGCAGCAAATAAATTTAATAAAAAGGGTGCTTGATGTAGTATGCATGTCTTCTGCATGCAAAGCATGCCATCTACCATGCAGTAACCATAATGATGCTTCCCTTAAACCCAGAAGAAATACAAATTCAGAATAGCAATACGGCAGTGATGGCAAACTTTTTAGAGGCCGAGTGCCCAAACTGCAACCCAAAACCCACTTATGCATCGTCAGGTGCCGGGTGGGTGTGGCCCATTGGCTGGGTGTGGCCAATTGGGTAGGGGTGGCCAATTGGTAGGGGGTGGCCAATTGGGTAGGGGTGGCCAATTGGCTGGGTGTGGCCAATTGGGTAGGGGTGGCCAATTGGTTAGGTATGGCCCATTGGGTGGGCGTGGCTGTGATGGTAACGGCAGACTGGATGGGACTAAAAAGTTCAATCAATCAATTCCAACTTTGCAAGCTCTTTTTTTTCCCCTCGAGAAGTTGAAATTGACTGATTGATTGAACCTTTTTTTTTTTTTGCACACGGCGGCGGAGTCCTAAAGCGAAAAGGTTTTATAAAACCCAGCTGAAGGCCTAGGACTGGGGCGACGGCGCGCGTGCCCACAGAGAGGGCTCTGAGTGCCGCCTCTGCCACCCATGCCATAGGCTCGCCACCACTGCAATACGGTAAATATTTTAGGGTTTGGCCGCTGCAAAACTTTATAATCATTCTAAATAATATTTAAATACCTTCCTGATTTTAAATAAAATATAGCATAATAAATATTTTTTCAGTACTGTTCCAGTTTCTCATCTCCATAATTCTATGTCATTCAAGTAATTCTTGATTAACAAGCACTTACTCAGCAACTGTTTGAAGTTACAAGGGATCTGAATGAGCAGTGATTACAACTAGTTCTTGAAGTTCCAGCTATTCCAGCAGCTTGTGGTCGTATTTTAGATCCTGCCTTTATTCTTTTTTTATTTTGATCTGGAGACTTGGCAGTCAGCTCAGGCTTATGATATTTGCAACATCCCCTGGTCACGTGACCGTGATTTATGATCTACCCTGTCAGCTTCCCACAAATAAAGTCAATGGGAAAGCCAGCAGGGAATTTCTCAAGTTCCTCAGATTAGTCTCCCCCACCCATGCACCTTTCCCCAGCTCCTTTGCCTTGCACCTTGCCAGCTACCCACACACTCTTGCACATCCTCTCACAATTTGCTCCATGCCTCCCCAGCCACTTGCGTACCTCATGCTCATACCACACCTTTCCAGCCACACAAGCACTCTTGGGCACCCATCCTAAGCCCTGCTACACTCGCAAGGCACCTCCCTAGCCACTTGTGCACTTCCCTAGCCACATGGCAGCAGCCACCCCAAGCTCCAAGCTTATTTGTGCTCATGTCTTCATGACCACCCATGTGTCCCCTCACTCCTTCTCTCATCCAGTAGCAGCCACTTCTGTGACTGCCGGCCTGTTTGCAAACTGCCTGAGATTTGCAACATGCCATCCCCACTGACTTTGAATATTGGAAGCTAGGAGGAAGTTGGAAGAAGGTGCTTGCTTAACAACCCATAGCCCTTGTTTAATGACAACAAGGGGGCCTACAAATGCTTCCAGTTCCCCATTGCTGTTGCAACTCAACTTATGTAGGATAGTATTATGTAGGATTAGAAATGCAGAGTGATTTTTTTCTCCTTTCTAGAGTGAAGCAAAAATAAGAGAATAGCATCTTTTATAATTATATATTAGTGTGTTCCATAACAATAGCGCTTTTCCAGAGGCATACAACAAGACTGATACGATCTGACAAAGGAAAAATATTGCTGTTTGATGGATGAACTTTTTATGCTTAAGGGGAAAGTATTGGTTTTACTCCAATTTCCTCTTCCTGTTTTCATTTAATCACAGACAGTTCTATGCTCTGTTGTTTCTCTTTCACCACAATGTCAATAAATGCAGAGTGGGATGATCTAAAGCCAACACACATGTGATTGCACAGGATTCCCTACAGACCCATATGCATCCAGCTGTTAGGAGATGTGTGGGTGGTTCATAATGACATCATAGGATCCCTGGTAATTCTATAAATCGTTCATTAACTACAGCTATCAATGCGCCGGACCAAAACCTCCTGAGACCTGACAAAAAGTTCAAAATTAAATTATGCTGATGTACTTTAAAAAGAGACATGATGCCCTAAGAAAATAAACTGATGGAGCCATCTTTTTCCTCCCAATAGCCAAGAGGAAGAAGCAAGCAAGATGTGCACATGGCAGGAATTAGTGCTGGGAATGAGTAGGAACGAAAGACAGAATCTAACTGTCATCTTGCAAAAATAAAAAACTGTGATGTTGTGATTTCTTCTAGAAAACTGATGTTGACGTGTGGGAATGTAAACAGCCTGTGTAAATGTGTAAATAAACCTTATATCACAAATCTGCAAAGATCTCATATATAGGGGGAAGTACAAGAATCTGTGAATTTCTCACATGGAAATGAGCTGCTTGAATATCTTATATAGGTACTTCTCGACTTAGAACAGATCATTTAGTGACTGTTCAAAGTTACAATGGCACTGAGAAAAAAGTGACATGACCATTTTTCACACTTACGACCGTTGCAGCATCCCCTTGGTCACGTGATTAAACACATCTCAGTACATCACAGAATCAAAAACAAATTTCTTGGTTAGTGTTCTCGAACCTCAGATGTACTTCTGTCATCATAGTCACTGACTTACAACAGTTTGCTTAGTGAATGTTCAAAGTTACAACAGCACTGAAAAGAGTATTTCACACTTAGGATTGTTGCAGCGTTCCCATGGTCCTGTGACTTACATTTGAATGCTTGATAACCGGTTCATGTTTAGGATGGTTGCAGTGTCCCAGGGTCACGTGATCACCTTTTGAAACTTTTCTTTACTCAGGAATTAGAGAGTTGAGTAAATGAGGGTAAGTCTGTTAAATAGGCCAACACAGGATCAAATTTTTATAATACTCCACATGGTTTGAGTATTGAGTATTTCCTAACATTTAGGCACAACAGATATACTGGATGCTCTTAGAGCACAATTGCTAGAATTTTGTTAAAGAATGTGAAAACATGCTGTGTTAGCTACACTAATAATTACTAAATTTAAGCCAGAGTTACTGAAGGGAAACAAAATTAACATTGTCAGGATTAAAAAAGGCAACCAACAGATGCAATGAAAAGAAGCTTGTAGTCTGTATTTTTTTCCTATGTATTCAGAGTTTAATGCTATTTCTATTATTTACAGAAACCTACTGCAGATTCAATAAGCTATTTAAAATTTAGCAATTAGAGAAATTATAGAATTGGAGCGGAGCTGCAGGTTAAATACAACTGACACAGCTTCATAATCTATTGTTAATTTTATTAAATATTTCATTAGATGGAGAGAAGGATTTTTATTATGCATTCTGGCACTGTACTATATTCACATGTGAATAAATTATTAATTTATCAAAAAAAATCCAAAACAAACTTAGAAGGAATGTATATAGCTAGTCTGCACACAGCCAAGTGTCCTTTTCTGTCCTTTGTTTATTACAATTGTGAAGAAATAAGACATCTGGATTAATGCTAGCAGAATATGGATTATTATAAAGAGAAGCCTAAGAATGTGTATTTTAAAATAAAGCTTCTGCTCACATACACACATTGCTAATGCACAAAGTACATACAGAAACAGAGCATACAATATGCCATTAAGACTTGGAAAGGATTTGAAGGTACGGCATCAGATGTAAATACTAGATCAGCCTTTCAGAATCAAACAGCCTCTTGAAGAAAATAGCAATAGCACTTAGACTTATATACCGATTCACAGTGTTTTACAGTCCTTTCTAAACAATTTACAGAGTCAGCATATTGCCCCCAACAATCTGGGTCCTCATTTTACTGACCTCGGAAAGATGGAAGGCTGAGTCAACCTTGAGCCGGTGAGAATCGAACTGCTGGCAGTTGGCAGAATTAGCCTGCAATACTGCATTTTAAAACTACTGAAGTTTATACTGAATCTCAGCCACTAATACAGTCACTCCACAAGGAAGAACAGCCAATAAAACTGTTAAATAAAACAGCCAATAAAGCAGTGGGAAAGGTATGAAACCTTAGTAGAAAAGGATATGGATAGAAGCAATTAGAGACAGACCTCTCAAAAATATGGGCAAGACCAAAGAAGCAAGAATTCCCCAGATTTCAGTTAAGGCATTCTTAATGCTAAATTCAGAATTTTGGAAATGGCAATAGGAATTTCCCACCCTCTTTTATAGTAAGTTAATGAAGGCAGAACTTCTTTACTATAATAGGCTTTCCCCAGATTTTTCCCTATCTAGGCTCAATTGCCATTTATGAGATTAGTGACTTACCCACTGCTACATTTGCCATTCCTTTCTCAATCTTCCACAACTTCTCCCATTAAGAAACAATCCTGTCGCAACCAAAGTCTGCTCCAAAGGAAAAAAAACACCCTACCACGTAATGATTTTATCACACATCTGTTTCTATGTCCATAGGAGGTGCCAACATGCAGTAAAATGTTGCAAAGGATGTTTTTATTGCATATATGCATATGGTGGGAGTTGGTGTGCTTTTCAAGACCTTTTGTTTGACATTGTACTGAAAGGAAGGATTAGAACTCCTCTGAATTTGGCAATAGTTTCTATCTTTCCTTGCAACAGCTATGTTGTAGCCTCTCAAGAGGAAGGCTTTTGCAAACCACCAAAGACCTGTAGACGAACATCTGGTTAATCTGTTTGAAACTTTTAAACTTCTTTTTTACAAACGGAAGAGGAAAGGCTACTCATTATTTAAGTGATTGGGAATTTTAAAGTGAATGAGGATTGCTTTATTCTACTATTGGGTATCCTGGACTGAGCAAAGGTGGGTTGAAATTGCTGGCTATAAAAAAGAAGTGGATCTTTATTATAAGCTTTTGCTTGCAAGATTCAGATTTAAGAGCTCATGTGTTCTTCTGTTCCTTGTGTCAATGGTCTGCAAGGGTGAGAAACACATACTTTGAACTTAAGGTGGATTGGAAATTATCTTGTGACTCATCAACCACACCATTCTTACAAAAAAATGGATTAGCCCAAACTGATTGTGCTATTAATAGAAGAAGCATAGAAATAAACAATGAAATGAAATTAAGACATTCATTAAAAGTCAGTGGCTTGCGGACTTCTGGTTTTGTGTCGCGGCGAGATGGGACGCAGGAAGGCAGAACTCTGCCTTCCATGCCCGATTTCACCCTGCTGGGGCTCCTGAAAAGGGCCTAAATTCACCCCAAAGAGGCGATGAAGAAGAAGTGGTGCCTTGTCGATCATGGAGAGATGGAGGTCTCTCTGTTCGATCCAAGGAAAGCCCTCTAAACCAGCAAGGGAAAGACTGGCCACACCTCTGCGGCCGGCCATTAGCTGCTGACAACTGAAGAACAAAAGCGTTAATTAGCACACCATAAACAGCATGTTTGGACTGGGTACTGATATTGATCCTTTCTTTACTATTTTACAACTGAATTTCCTGGGAAAGGCTCCCAAGAAGCTTAAAAACTCCAGAAGTGACCGGAAGCGGCATTTTAATTTTTTTATGGGGGACAGAAATACACAATACTCAAATGAAAGTAATACAAAACTACAGTTTTGATAAATCTGAGAACTGAGATAAATTGTTAAGATTTTCTCTTTGGAAAAAATTTATTGAGGTGAAATATAAGAAATATAAGAAATCAACCCTTTGTTTTAAGAGTGGAAATAGACTTTGAATGACATCTAGTGGTGAATTTGAGTACAGCACTATAACTAGCTCCTTGGCTGCTTGGTGAATTTCAGCTTAAGGGAGAACAGCTGGCAATAAAGGAAAATATTTTGGCATATCTATCATTCTGACCTTCTTGGACTATAAATACCTACTGAGCTTGGACTTTTAATCTCAAGAGCTAGTGGGAGCGAAAGAAAAATTTAACTTTTGAGTACATCTGGCTGCAGGGAGGTTGAACATTTTGAACACTTGAAACATTGTGGATTACAACCTTGCCTGACTGATAATTTTCAGGATACTTGAGACAAAGGATTACTATAAAATATTGCTATTAGGACTGGATTATAAAGGCTATATATAAAGACCAGAAAATGAGAGGAAATTCTGTTCCACTCTTACTGAGACTGGTGATATAGAATAGGAATGATGCCTCAAGAAAAAACAAATACCTTTCTAGGAATTATGCCTCAAGAAAAAACAAATACCTTTCAGAAGGAAATACTCTCTACGCTACAGCAAATTCAGCAAAAATTGTTGCACACAAAGAGGACATAAAAAAGAAACCATAATGAGACTAAAAATAACCTAGCTGATATAAAGGACCAAATCTCCAAATTGAGGCTACAACTGGAAAGCTCCCAGAAAATGACTACAAAGTATGAACAAATAAACCAGAAATCAGAGGGTGAACCAGAAGAAATAGATCTAGAGATGGAGGAGATAGGAGAAGGGAAATATGGACTGCCATACACAAATAAAATACTCCAAGACCTACCTATAACAATGAAAATACAAAAGACCCATTACTCTTTTCTCCAAAATACACCTGATGACAAGGAAGAAGATTCTAGAAAATGGAACATAGAGTGGGCAGGGGAAATGTCTAGAGAATGTGGATGTGCGGAGTTCCCCCCCCCCAAAAAAAATACTCTACCTAAATTGTCTTTCTCATGCCAAGCAGCTTGCACAAAAAAGAAAGAAAATTCTTCAGCGATTTAATTGCCCTGGCCTGGAAAGCTGCTTGGCAAAGAAAAAAAGCAAGAGTTAGACTTAAAAAACAGAGGATTTAATCTATCAGAGGGAGCACTATATGTTTAATATACTTGTTTGGATATGATTAAAAGAACAGATGACCCTTAGATATAACTATATTTTTATAATGGAAGATATGATTTAGAATTAAAATAGCATTTCTTTTCTTTTTTTGATATGGGAAATTTGAAAGTAAGAGGATTGGTATGAGTAAATTTTTTTATCTATATAAATGTAATTAATATTGAGAAAATCATAACTGACAAAGATACTTTAAATATTGGCGGGAAATCAAACTTTAATAAGAGCAAGAAAAACAGGATATTGACTTATGAATTGATATTATTGTTACTTCTATAGTATTAGCAAAATATGATGAAGATATCTATATATAATTTTGTATACATCAATAGTATTAAGAATTGTAATTGTTTAATGAGGGGAAATGGGAAAAATATGGGGAAGAAAGGAAGATGAAGGAAAAATACTGGATTGTGAGTACTGAACAGATTTATATTGAAGAAGTTAATGTTAAATATGTGAACCCAGACAACATGTTGTTTACTAAGCTTTAAAGATTCTAATTTAAAAAAATTAATAAAACTTATAAAAAAACAGTGGCTTGCTTCCTTACCAATTTATATTTAACTGAAAGTTGTTTTGTCATTTTTTTCAAATAGAAATTCCTTTCATTTATGCAAGTCATCTACTAATGGACTTGAGATATATTGATACCAAGGGTAAAATACAATAATAATGCAGTAAATTAAAATAACAATAACAATAATTCCATAGTGAATCCCCAAATGCCTTCCAGAAAAGCAGGGGTTTTTTTCTGCAGAGAAGGCTATTCCATAGGAGAAGCCCCCACACATGATGCCTGCAGTTATATCCACTCCTATTATACCTCTTAATAATTTGGGGCTCTAAGCAGTCTCCGCTGCTGTCTGACCATGAAAAAATGAATGGCTGCAAATATTATATCTCTACAAACCAATCTGTAATTCAAGAAAATGAAAAGATAACTATCTGGAACTCAAATATTCTTTCTCTATTGAGATTGTCTACCTTAATTAAAAGTAATTCACTTTCCAAAGTTAAAGACAACTATTTCTAATAAACTTAGCATTTCAAAAAAAGTCAAATGGTAACTAATATTTCCAATGGTATTCCCATATGGGTATTATTAGAAAGAATATTCACATGCAAAATAGGTAATTAAAAGTAGAAACATAAACAGAAATATAATATATATATATTATATTTCTTTTGAAATATGATATATTTCTTTTGAAAATAAAACAATGAAATCCTAATAATTCAGTTTCATTTGTTTAAATCAAATAATTCATAAAAACAATGTACTTACAATATTGTAAAAAAAATAAACCTTGCATATACTAAGCTTACATGTTTCCAGTTATTGCGGGTCAGATGATGTTACAGAATAAGCCTCTTCATAGTCATAACTTTGTAATATCGTTCACCAATATCAGATATGAGATTTTAATTCTGATATGATATTAATCATGGATTTCACCCATTTTACCAAATCACAAAAGCACATGTCCCCCCATTTTTAGACTTGTACTGCTCTTCTGTCCATAGAACTACAGTCTTTGTAAATTAATCTATCCTATAAATAGAATATCACATCAAATCTTAGAGTTGCAGTATTTCAAAACAGTCATCTATACTTTAGTGATATCATTATTAAACTACCTGAATTGCATTCCTCACACAGTAATCCCTGAAGACAGTGTAGAAGCTTCATCTGGTATAAAAATGCAGCAAAGAGGCTGCTACATGCTGCATAATCCGGGGATCATATTCTCTTTGTGCTACACTGTTTTAAACTTTTAAGTCTCAAGATAGCTTCAAAGCCGATTACCCAAGACGGCCTATCTCAACTTTAACCTCCCCAGCTTCAAGATCAACAAGAAAGGCCCACTTAAACCTTTTCAAAGGCCTATTTGTTTCCAGCACAAGTGAAGGGCTCCAAGCCGTGGAACAGGCTCCTTTGAAAACTGCTCTTAGCTCTCCTTGTTCCCACTGTCAGGGAAGTAATTAAGACTTTCCTGTTCTGCTAGGCCTTTTGATTATATCTTTGTTAAAATCGTAACAACAAGAACCAATCCACTGGAGAGCCAGTTTGGTGTAGTGGTGAAGGTGCTGACCTAGATACCAGGAGCTGGTAAGACTTCTGTCAACGTTGCTAACATTGGATGTTTTTGCATTGACAACAGATGGAAATGCAGCCATCTTTTACCTTTTGCTTTAGACTTAGATGATGCTGGGAGGGGGGATGTGAACGAGAGTTCAGCTAGACATAACAACACTAAATCTAGTGTGAGAAACAAGGTTATTGTAACCAGAGCTGATAAAGAATTGGTGGGCTGGAGAACTGGAGAAGAAGTCTGCACTTTGAGCTAATAGGGGAATGTGATTTATGACTGTTAATTGGAGGAGGGAATTGTGCTTTGATACTATGTGCTCAGGGGAGGGGAATTCAGTTTTTGGCTTTGATTATGCAGTGCCGATATTATGCTACTCAAAATAAAGACTCTTTAAGGTAAATAATGCCTCGAAGTTCTTTTGAAGAGTTTCATCTGTCAGAACTGTGACAACTTCTTTTAGGCAGCTGGATGACTCTGGGCCGATTCCTCTCTCTCTCTCTCATCCCAACCCACCTCACAGGGTTGTTGTCATGGGGTAAAAAGAAGGCAGGAGGATTAGCCTTGAGTTATATAAAAATATAGAATTAAAACGTAGTATAATCATCATCTCACCCAGCCATCAAATCATTTTCTTGAGCCTGTCCGTTTTGCTTGCTGATTGGTGATCAGAGAGGGAAAGCTAAGAGGAAATTTGTGGGTCCCCCACTGGCAGGACAACAGCCTTGCTGAGGACATTTTCCCCAAGGATTGTGAGTACAGTAAGCAACGGAGTCATGTATCCATCCTTTTAAGATGGCAGCAATAGCTGTCTCTCAATATATGCCAAAGTTGTAATGAAAAAGCCTTTAACATGGGTGGCACTCAGGTTTAACAAATAATCTGTGTCTTAAAATTTGTGGCCAGCATGCCTAATGAGACTGGAATTTCAGAAGAGATTAACTGAAGGCTAGCTTTATTGTGTTACCTTGTAAAACATCCAGCTTTGTGGCAGAAGAAAGATCTGTCCTCTAATGTTTGGACTGTGTCATTGAAGTGAATAGATCATTAAACACTGCAAGTGATTATGCTCAAGGCAGGGTGCAAGTTGCCAGGAGTATTTTAGGATGAGGCGCAGAAGGAATATTGCAATCTTACTGTTCTTAACACTGTACAAGCCTGCCTTTCTGCAGGAAGTTGAGCTCACATCTTTGCAAGTGTTTGGTCTCCCATGGCAACCTATATGTCCAGGAATAAAATAGTATGTTTTACTTATCCCCAATTCAGCCTTTCTGATAAGCTATTAGGATCTAACAAGGAGAGATGGCGTTCTTTCCTGCCTGCCCTTTGTGTTCCCTGTGAACTGTTAGAGTTGCAGCTCTACCTAGGCAGCTCCGTCAAATCAATGCTTTTGTTCTTAGCATTTATCCCACTTGGTTGCAGTATCTGCTTGTTTTTGCATTGTGCTTACCTCGTTGTTCTCACCACAAAGCTAACAATGCATGATGCAATGAGGGTTTTTGTTTTCCAGCTGGCTTGTTGCAGATGGAGTGCACAGTGAGCTTCCATGCAGAAAGGAAGAATAGAACTCGGATTTTCCATCTCTTAGTTCGGCATCTAAACCCATATACCATGCTGGCTTCTTCAGATCAGAATATCTACAGTAATTCAAAATGTTATTAAAATGTTATCTCAGTGGGAGTCTTCTATGCATCAAGAGTTGGTTTGAGAATCATATCCAGGCTTTGATGAGGGGGAATGGAATCTAGCAATGCTCCTCTTTTAATGTTGAAAACATTGTTAACTAGAGGAAAAATGTTCTTGTGAAAAGCTTAATGTGGGATTTTAACAGATGGATTTGTCAGATAACAGCATTAGCATTTATCTATGTGTACAGCATAGAATTGGTGATTGGGTTCTCAAAAGATTCTTATTGGACTGTTTAAAGAAAGTTACAGCATCATTTAATTACATTAGATTGTATGTAAGAATTTTGGTGGATAAAGATTGCAAAGTTTCTTTTATGAACCTTTTAATATTATTTAAACATTACAATGTATTCAACACTGTATGAATTATTAGCACATATATAATGAATATTGTGTATGTCATTGTATATATTATAGTACCATTAGAAATTAGGCAGAAATACTAAAAATAAACCTGCTGCAGTATCAAAATATTCTTTGGTATTAAGCTCTATAGTGGAAAATACACTATATTCTTCCTAATTATTGTTCAGCTGGAAAATAAAGTCATCCATTCATTCATTCCACCGCTTTTGTAACCCACTCCAAGCCACAAACACTGGGTAGCATATAATAGAATAAAAATGTTAAATTAAAAAACAAAGGAAGACAATACAATTAATTAAAAATGGTAGCCATTAATGGTAGGCATTAAACATTCATTCTGATTAAAAACATGGCAGGGCACTGCTGTTCGGATGGCTTCCCAAGAAGGAATGGGCTTCATAAATCTCTGGGTGCAAGGCATTTGGTATACAAAGTCCCAAACAACCTAATTCCATGTCTCTGGGGCAGTGTTCCAACCACTAGGTGGATTTTCTGTTATAGTATTGCCACATTAGTATATATTTCTGATGCATTTGCTCAAAACATTTACTGCCTATAGACCACAACTGTTTTTCTTTCTCCTTTCTAGGAATAAAATGAAGGAATTTCATTCCGAGAGCTCTCAGATGTACAAATAGCTATTTTAAAACTCCAATAAGCACCAGAAAATACTTTAAAATATAGTCCATCATGGATTACAAGGCTGGAGGTAAAAGGAAGCAGCAGCATAGTTTGAATTTACTAGATCAACTAAAATGTATGAAAGATTTAACTGAAATGATTGATGTGGTGTTAGTGGCTGAAGAAAAAAAATTCCCTTGCCACAAATTGATCCTGGCTGCTTTTAGCCCCTATTTCAAAGCAATGTTTACTTGTGGGTTGATGGAATGCGCACAGAGAGAAGTTGTGCTACATGACATAGCAGCTGAAAGCATATCCGTTCTCCTGCACTACATGTACACTTCTGAATTGCATCTCACAAATTGTAATGTACAAAATGTGGCCATTGCTGCCTTTTTTATGCAGATGGAAGATGTGTTTAGTCAATGTCAAACCTACATGATGGACCACATTGAAGCTTCCAACTCTGTAGGGATCTATTATTTTGCAAAGCACATTGGGGCAGAAGAACTATCTGAACGAGCCAGGAAATATTTGTACCAGCACTTTACTGAGGTGAGCCAGCATGAAGAAATACTAGAGATAGAAGCTCAGCAACTGCTAAGCCTGATCAGATCCGATGATCTGAATGTATCCAGAGAAGAGAGCATCTTGGACTTAGTCCTTAGATGGGTTAACCACAGTCGGAAGTTGCGTGCAGATCATCTCATTGAGCTCCTGAAGCAAGTAAGGCTGGAACTTGTAAGTCCTTCATTCCTAGTGGAAGCTCGGAAAAGGAACACAGTGCTTCTGAGTAATTCTCAGTGTATAGACATGATTGAGGGAGCCTTAGAAACCATGAAAAAATCCAATCAACTTTCCCTCAGCCTTCGGTATGGCATGGAGACCACTACACTTCTCCTTTGCATTGGCAATAACTCAGGGGGGATCCGATCAAGGAAAGGTAATTATGCCGAGGCCAGCTTCTGTTACGCACCTCTAACGCAAAAGACCTACTTCATTTCCTCTCCAAAATATGCAGAAGGCCTTGGCAGTATATACACCGGTGTGGTTACTGAGGTCAACAGAATTGTTGTTGCAGGGGAGGCGAGTGCTGCCAAGATGTCTAGACAAAAGACCAGGAAGATTGAAATTTATAGGTTTGTATGGGGGGGGGGCACTAAGACACAAAATATTCCTATATCATTTCCACTCCCCAACACTTAAAATTACAAATGGCCATATAGAAGGAAAGATTCAAGTGGTATTCCCAAGAATTATTCAGTGCTGTGTGATTTTTTCTTCTAAGCCTATGATAGAACTTCTAACATCAAAGTGAAATTTCTAACATCAAAGTTAACCAATGAATAATCTTCCTCTGGCTCCTTTTCTAGATCAGTTATAATGATGGAAGACAATCTTAACTAAATGCAAAAAAGTTTTGGACAATTCTAAGTCATCATCCAACTTTATAAATTACGTTTGCAAAGTTAAAAGGCATCGTGTAGGGATTAAGTTCTTGTGGAATATTTATAAAGGTTGGATGGAATCCTCCACTATTGTTTTACACACATTCCATTGGCTTCTAAATTGACTGAATACAGCATATACTATACTGCTCAAAAAAAATAAAGGGAACATTTTAACATGGAACTGAAGGGGTTTGCGTTCCCTTTATTTTTTTTGAGCAGTATATATTTATATCTATATATTTAAAACAGGTCTGTCAAGCAGAGTTATTTCAGGTTGTGAATGAAACAATTAGGTGTTTGCTCATTCATTAATGACACAATGGCAAGGTCTATAGTGCCCTCTAGGTGCCAGATATAATGCTATAAGCAACTTCTTTCTTTCTGGAGTTATTTTGCCCTTATTCAGTCATGAGGACAATACAAATGTATATCTGTAGTGCTTTCATTCTGTGCTGCCTTGTTAATATTGAAAATGTTAATATTGAAGGAAAATGAAAAGTATAGTCCTTGCCATACATCCCACTAAAATTCAGGAAAACTGCTTTAAATACATTTGGTTAGGATTGAGTTTCTAAGGCTATACATATGCATTGCCAAGTCAGATTTTGCCTTTTAATAAAAAAAAAATAGCAAGCAAAGGGAATAGTCATCTTGAACTGCAAGATGGGCAGCAAATGAATTTAATAATAATAATATTAAAAAAATATAATAAGAGAGGGATTTTCTAGGAGGAAATTTTCTTTCCTGATCTCATCTGATTTCTTAATGATGGGTATGCCCCTAGTTATGCCCCAAGGTTCAATGCTTTTTTTTACAGATTTTTAGCACAATTCAGCTCTTTTAGCACAATCCAGCAAGATCTCTTAACATAAGATCTTGCTGGATTAACCATATGCTACCCTGACTGTTGCTGCTCTGGTTAACTAATATATTTATTATCTACATGGAGGAGGATAGGAAGCAAACAGAATATTTTGAGGATGTTGATTGGGTGATGAATAGCCAGTAGTGAAAGACATTTCCCACTATATTCCTAATATTCAGGCACCTCTCCGACAAGGCTAATATAATTGGGGCAAGGGGGCAGTTATGTCCCCAGACTGCGTGGGTGGGTAGAGAAGGAAACGGGATAATAGTCAGAAAAATTACCTCTGTAAAATCATAGCATTTAATAAGACATGTCAATTTATGCCATTGGACATTTGTCAAAATTAAAATTCTTTTTTAACCCCATGTTGGGCCTACTTAAGAATAAAAGCTGTACTTAAGGAGAGAAGGTTAGGTACAAATACATAGGTAAACTGTGATAAATTAAATTCTAATATGAGGATTCATTACAGGTATGAGGGTCATGGAAATCGATTTTGGGAAAGCCTGTGCACAGCGCAGTTTCGTGAACTGTATGCTTTAGGCACTATCCATCATGATTTATACATCATAGGAGGTCAAATGAAACTGAAAAACCAATATCAAATTACCAATATTGTGGAGAAGTACTCCATGGAGCAGGAGAACTGGAGAACTTTGGCCCCGCTCCCAGTGCCGCTGGCTTGCCATGCAGTCGTTGCTGTGAAAAACAGGCTGTATGTCATCGGAGGATGGACCCCACAGGTAAGGAACGTTGCTAAGCGTTTCGGGACACGGAGTGCTCTCTGAAGCCATTGTCTGTGCTTGCTAAAGCAGCCTTCACAGTTGGAATGTAACTGCAATCATTGCCATTCAGAAAAATTACAAAAGCTACTGCTGATGGATGTGCTTGCTTTCAGGCAGTAGGGCAATATCTCTTTTCTCTTGCCATTTAAAAAAAAATCCTTTTGGCTTTCAGGTCTTAGTGCATATGCTGGATCAGTCTGTGCATTCAGTCGATCCAGTTATTGTCTGCTGTAATTGGTAAAGACTCTTCAGCCTCTCTCTAGATGATGTTTGCCGCTGGCTGCCTCTGAGGCTGAAGAATTCTGACTTACTCAAGATCAAACAGTTATTATTTAGGAGGGAAATAAGATTTTAACTGGACTTTCCAGTTCATTCTCTTGACTAATGCAACACATCAATTCCAACTTTAGAAGATGAAAATTACTTTGGTTTGAAAGTCACTGAGGGAGGGAAGGAAACTTTGTCTATGTACCACACATTATACCAGAAATATTATTTGCCGGCACTTGATGTGATCTTATTGATGGACAGAGAAAGATAATCTGCCTTTAAAGGCAGACTTTGAGACTAATTACAGAGAAAGCAGGAGAGCCAATCTGGTATAGTGGTTAAGGCATTGGGCTAGAAATCAGGAGACCATGAGTTCTAGTCCCAACTTGGGCCAGTCACTTTCTCTCAGCCCTAGGAAGGAGGTAATGGCAAACATTCTGAAAAATCTTGCCAAGAAGAGTGCAGAGACTTGTTCATGCAATCTCCATGATTTGGACACAATTGAATGGAAGAAAAAAACCCACAACGCAAATTAACAATTACTCTGGTTTCTAGTGCTGTTCACTGATTGCTCTTCAGTGGTAAATTAGAAGTCAGTTTACAATACATCTTGCACATTATTGAGAATACTGCTATTTTTATATGAGGCTTGCCAGACTGCCAAGCTATCTATTTCTTGTTTGTCATTAACATTGAAATAAATTTTGAATACTTCTGAGTCATTTGTATCTTTTCAGATATATGTTGATACTCCTAACAACATAATCATGAGCATGTCTATATTTTTATTTGTCTAAAATTGTCAGAAAACATCAAACACTCTTTCGCTGCAGTTATGCAGTGTGAAGTAATAAACATCTGTTCATCTTGCCACAAAAATTGAGTAACTTACTAGCCATCTCCTCTCTGCTCATAATACAAGTATTTTATTAATCCACATTTAGCCAGTAATTTCAAAGGAAAAGCCTTCTGACAGACTGCTCTGTGAAAAGTGAGGGTGAGGGACGATTGATTATTAAAAATTTAAATTAATGTCCTTGGGTCACAGAAACTCTATAACCATGGTGACATAGCAGGAGAACTATATTCTTGAGTGGCTGCAGTCATGGTTGTGGCAACGCAGCCAAAGAAAACCCTACAACCTTGATACGAACGCCATTATATGAATGTCCACATGCTTGGTATTATGTTATATCCTAGCATTTTCCCACAAATGCAGGGCCTGCTTTTTTTTATTGATTGTGACAGGAATAGACTGACTGGCTTGTCCCCAAGCTGACATCATGAGCCAAGACAGGCTGACTGGTCCAAAGTCACCCAGTTCTCTTTCATATCTAAGATGAGACTAGAACTCACAGTCTCCTGGTTTCTAGTCTGGTGCTTTAACCACTAGACCAAATTGGCTCTTTATGTCACAGAGCAGTACTAAAGTCTTTCTGAGTGGTAGCAGTGAGGGAGTTAAGGAAGAGCAATTCGCTGGAACACCTGCTGCTCATATTAAAATGTTGTCTTTCAAAAAGGATGAAGGTATAAGCAATAACAGCATCTACAGCATTTTCTTCTGAAAAATACTCAGGCTTCTCTACGGTTTATATTTTCCACAGGGGAAAATCTAAAATGTAATTAGTGGATGGTGAAGTGATATTGGATGCCCTTTGAAAAGTGAGTGCAGCTTGCACTACTTCACCAAACATTGGACAGAAGTATTATTTCTCTATTGTACTTTTAGAGCTGGAAGTGAGTTGTTTGTATTTTCTACCTTAGATATGAAAATGTGTTGTACATTTTTTGAATATGGCATTGCTATACATATGGAAGATCAGCAGGAAGCACTTTATTTAAACTTGTGAAAAACTAATATGTGATAGGATTGCAGGGTAGAATTGCAATTTGAGACTGGGTATTGTGCTATGATGCATACTGATGTTTCTAAAGCGTTCAAAAATGCAAAAGATTCAATTCAAATAATTATATTTTCTTATATTTATTGTGGCATTAGCCTCTGATATAAGAAAAAAAATCATATAGAAAAGTTAGGTCTATATAAAATTAGTTTAATCAGGAAAATAAAGCCTGGAGACTTTAGATTACATTTAGCTATTTGTGAATCTAACTTGGATTAATTCCATTTAATAAGATTTATTTATGATTAGGTAGGATTGGATTGCAGATGGGGCAATGAATTACAGTACTGACAGCTAATTAACTTTCAGAGAGCATAAAGGTTTGCTGACATATCAAAGTGCTACATTGAGAATTTTTTCTGAGGTCTGCAAATATTTCTTTTTTTGAGAAAGGTTAATGTAAGAAGCATAGTTCTGGGTAGTCTTTCTATAAAAGAAATTAGAGCTTAAAATGGATTAGAAAGTTTATGTTAGCCACTATATTAACTTAACAGTATATTGTGAAAACTTGAGACAGAATAGGCAGTTGCCTCAGATAGTAGATGCTTAAGAAGGAACAAAATATTAGAGAGAGTGTCACACCCAGTCTGTGCTGCACTGTAGGATTGGTCATTTTTGTTATCTGCCTCATGAAGCAAATATATTAGTCTAACTTTTGCTAGACCAAGTTCATGTTGCTTTGTCTACGTTAAGGAAATTGTAGCCAAAAATGGCAGGACTATTTGGAGCCACATATCTGCCTAAGGTTATGAAGGAAGGACAGAAACTAGAAACTGAAAAAGAGCAAGGTTGCTACATGGGCAACCGTCCCAGGCTAAATTGCAAGATTAGATGGGGGGGGGAGTTGGAACCATCACACGAGGAATTTGGGAATGGGAAGAACCTGAGCCGAAGTGATGAGCTTTGCAGAAGGATTTGATGGGCTTCTGTATGAAACAGGATGCATCTAGTTGAATGATCAATCTCACAGAGATCTTATCATGTTTTTATGTAGGAATGCATATGTAGGGTGGGTCTTCTTAATACCGATCTTGCATGAATTAGGAAGCTAATTGCCACGTCTCTCACAAAATAATAGGTGGCAACCCATTTAAAATGAACCTTTCAGTCTAATGGATAAAGGTTTTGCCCCACAGAGCCTATTAGGTAAATAATAAAGGAAATGAAAAGCATGAAGGCAATATGTACTATACCAAATATAAATTTCTATATAATTTGCTATAACAGACCTGCAGATATCTGGAGATGTAGTTAATATACACAAATATTGCTCCAGTTCCTATTCTTTATTGTTTTATATATTTAAACAGAAATAATTTTGGAAAACACAGGAAAGGTGTTTGGGCATTATATTAGTCTTGCCATTGAAATCCCTAACTATACAAAGTACCTAAAACTTTAAAAATGCTGCATCAAGTTTAGAAATAAGATCTAAAAGATACAATAGAAAAATAAAAAGAGAATGAGGGGGTGGAGAAGAAATTGAACAAATCAGTATGCTAGTCTTAAGGATTACATCATCTCAGTGATATTTTCTGAGCTGGGGATGAGATCCATCCTGCTTTTCAGTATACCATCTTTATGATTTAGACTACAATATGCAGTATATTATTTGTTTGTTTCTCTACATCAGCAGTTCTCAACCTATGGGTTGCAACCCCATTTGGGATCGATCGACCATTTCACGGGGGTCGCCAAGCAAGGCTGTCCGCCATTTTTCCCCCCTTTTCCGGCGGGTGCCTTACATCCCTTGAGCTGGGCCAGCTGGTGGTAGGCCTGCTCTGTCTCTGCCACTTGCCAGCTACGCCTCGGCCGGCGCAGGGGGCGGAACAACGCATGCGCGGCGCTCCCAGGCAGGGAAAGTCCTCGACTTACGACCAGTTGGGGGTCGCAGCATTAAAAAGGTTGAGAACCACTGCTCTACATGAAAAACTACATATAAAGTTCACCTGAGCAAATCCTACAAGGAATTTTGTAGGTGCTTAATTCTTACACGATATGATGGCTTGTATAAAATACCAGTTTCTTAACCTCATAATTCCACAAATTATATCTCAATCTTTGGAGGGGAGAATTTGTCAGAAGAATGATAGTATCAGGCTTACTTACATATGTATAGGCTGAGCAAATAGAAACAAACCCACAAGCAGTGTCACTTTCCCAACAATAACACTCCACTTCTTCAGGCACTTTGTGCAGGATTTTAATTTCTGTCTTCCACTATTCAACCTACAAGGAAGAACCTCTGAATATTCAGCAATCTTCCATATATTCGTAGTACAGTAACATTTATAAGCATTGACTACCTACCTACCTAAGAGCCTTGGTGGTGCAGTGGTTAGAGTGCAGTATTGCAGGCTAATCCTGCCAACTGCCAGGAGTTTGATCCCGACTGGCTCAAGGTTGACTCAGACTTTCATCCTTCCAAGGTCAGCAAAATGAGGACCCAGGTTATTGGGGGTAATATGCTGACTCTGTAAACCATTTAGCGAGGGCAGTAAAATGCTATGGTGGTATATAAGTGGTATATAAGTCTAAATGCTATTGATACTTACCACAGTCACTTAGGTGAGAGATGCGGTACAGAAATTTAATCAATAAATATTGAATGTATAATGTAAAATCATGTTAGTCTACACATGATTTTACCATCAGCATTCAACATTAAATGTGTTAATCTGCACATTAAAAAGCTGCAGCTTTCATGAGCCTATGTAATAAAATTTATTAATTGGAAAAGGTGCTACTAGACTCCTGATTTTTTGATAAGCTTAGGTTGAAAACTCCCTCTATTCTGAATGGGACAAGGTTCCAAAAACATCCTTAAAATGAGAATGAAAATCCTTATTATAATTTTTTTCTTTAAAATTTGAATGTCATAAATATTTCATATGGATATGCACCTCCAGATTATTTGTTTATCTGATGCCTTCCATTTAAGAGCTCAAAGTGGCATTCATAACAACCCTTCCTCCCATTTTCCTTGCAGTAACAGCCCTATCAGGTAGGTTGGGTTGAAAGAGACTAATTAGTCCCAGCTTGCCTTGTGGACTTCCATGGCTGGAAGTGGACTTGAATCTGGGCCTCCTCCTGAAACATCTTTACCATACTGGCTATTGTGAACACACACTTATTACTGTAATGTGGCAAAAAGCAGCCTGTGCGAATCCAATTAAATTCAGTGTCAAAGAATAATTTATTTATTTTTTTAAAGTCCCTTGTGGTGATCCAGAATTAAAAGGAAAGAATGAGGAACTGGTAGTCCACCGGCTAACTTGTTTCCCCGAAAATAAGACTGGGTCTTATATTAATTTTTGCTCCAAAAGACGCATTAGGGCTTATTTTCTGGTTAGGGCTTATATTCGAGGAAATACAGTACTAAATGCATCCATCTGGCTGACAATCTTAACTGGGGCTTATTTTGGGGGTGGGGCTTATATTACGAGCATCCTGAAAAAATCACGCTAGGACTTATTTTCTGGTTGGGTCTTATTTTCAGGGAAACAGAGTCATTTTTGAACTACAGTCCCCATCAACTCCTACCATTGGCAATACTTAATGGAATTGAACGGCTGCAGAGAATGCACCCTGTTTAAAGGTCACACAGTACCTATCCTCTGTTGCTTAGCTTACCATAGCTGACTGCAAAGAATGACCACCTTGTATAGTAATCATTGCAGTAACTCTGTAGGGAAACATTTCAGGATACGCTAGAGACTTAAAATGGAGACTTTCTAGTAGGCTTTGTTCATCTCTTTTAGTTTTCTGGAGGCTCATGATTTAGCAGCAACATATGGCTCCATGAACACAACTCCACTTGCCCATCCAATCTTGTTAACGTTTTTACTGAAGAATCCAGACAAGTTAATTTTCTATATGTATGTGGTTTATGAATTATATTCCCACTGGCATCATCCTGGCAAAGAATCTATTTGTTTCAAAGAAGGCGGCAGAGCCAGAGGTTTGAAGGCTGCCAAGAATGAGAAGGGGAAAAAAACACACAGATGGTTGCAAAGGGATCAAAGCCTCATTGTCTCTGTTCTTCCTCTGCTGATTAAAGGTAATTGTTCACATGAAGCTGCAGATATATGCATACATAATTGCTGGTCATAGCCTAATGAGCTAATCTGTGAGAGTACCTTTAAATTCACCAGTCCTTAGAAGGTCATATTGCTTTTCTTGAAAGTATTCCTTTTTCTTAGCTTTTGTTAGTCTTACCACACTACGACCTGTTTGGGATGCAGGGTGTCCCTAATGGGGAACAAAATTTGTCAAGCTGATCATCTCTGTTACTGGTGGTCCTAGACTTACAACCACTTGTTTAGTGACCATTTGAAATTACAATAGCACTAAAATAGTGACTTACGGTTCTTGCACTTGCTACCATCACAGCATTCCCAGGGTCACATGATCAGAATTAAGGCACATGGCAAACTGGCTGAATTTATGACAGTTGTGGTGTCCTGAGATCAGAATAACGGAGTTGGAAGGGATCTTGGAGGACTTCTAGTCCAACCACTGTTCAAGCAGGAGACCCTATACCATTTCAGACAAATGGCTCTTTTTAAAAGCCTTCAGTGTTAGAACACCTACAACTTCTGGAGGCAAGTTGTTTCATTGATTAATTGTTCTAACTGTCAGGAAATTTCTCCTTAGTTCTACTGTAGGTTGGTTCTCTCCTTGATTAGTTTCCATCCACTACTTCTTGTCCAGCCTTCAGGTGCTTTGAAGAATAGCTTGACTCCCTCGTCTTTGTATGGCAACCCCTGAGATATTGGAACACTGCTATCATGTCACCCCTCGTCCTTCTCTTCATTAAACTAGACATATCCAATTCCAGCAACTGTTCTTTATATGTTTTAGCCTTCAGTGCTTTAATCATTTTTGTTGCTCTTCTCTGCACTCTTTCTAGAGTCTCAACATCTTCTTTTGATCATGGCAACTAAAACTGGATGCAGTATCCCAGGTGTGGTCTGACCAAGGCATTGTAAAGTGGTACTAACACTTCATGTGATCTTGATTCCATCCCTCTGTTAACGCAGCCTATGACTGTGTTGGCTTTTTTGGCTCATATTTAAGTGACTGTCCACTAGGACTCCAAGATCCCTCTCACAGTTACTACTATTGAGCCAGGTACCACCTATACTATACCTGTGCATTTGTGGTTGCCACTTGTGACCTTCCAGCTTCTGACAAGCAAAGTCAATGGGGTAAGCTGGATTCATTTAGCAAACACAGGATTCACTTTACAACTTCAGTGATTTACCTAACAACCATTGCAAAAAAAAAGGTTGTAAAATTGCAATTCACTTAATAACTGCCTGGTTTAGCAACAGAAATTCATGTCCCAATTGTGGTCGTAAGTTGAGGTCTGCCTGTATTCCGACTGACACGTTGTAATGTGCAGCTAGGAGGTAGCAAGTATGTCTAGGAGTCAGTATGTCCAACATGAAAAAAACCAGGAGATATATGGCTGTGTGAACATTCTTTAGCAGAAGATATGGAACCTCATTTCTAGTGTTAGCAGAATTGTGAGAACTTGGGACTGCTTGAAAAGTTCTGCTGCTGGATTTCAAGTAGAGATGTGAGAGTCTTAACAAAGTCTCCTCCAGTATAAATTCCCTATGTGTGATAGAATTCAGCATTGTCCTGTGATATGGCTTCCTTATGGTTTAATTAGCTTTCCCTTGATCAAGGAGCCAAGAAATTTTCTAAGGTTTTCTTTCAATCCCTAGAACAGGGGTGTCAAACTCGCAACGTCACGTGATGTGTCGCGACGTATCACGACTTTTTTGCCATTGCCGGCAATGGGGAGGGTGCGGTTTTGCTATGATGCATCCGGCCCGTGGGCCAGCAGTTTGACACCCCTGCCCTAGAATCACTCTGTATCCAACAGTTTATATTCTGTACTGCCCTATGTCTGTCCCTCAAGAATTTAAGCTCTTTTGATTTCTTCAAGATTATTTTATTTATTCTTATTATCAAATTTAGATACCTCCCATGCCCCATCTCACTATCCAAATTACTCTGGGCAGTTTACAAATAGAAACCATATAAAAGAAATATAATTAAAAATAAAGTGAAAACAGAGAGAAAAATAAAATAAGACGAAAGCTAAAAAGACAAGTTAAAAAAGGCAGAGAGAGAGGAAGCTGAATAAGTGGGGGCCAACCTCACCTCTGGGGGCAAGATATTCCATGGGGGGGACAACAGCAGAGAAGGCTCTTTTCCTAGACCCCGCCAATCAAAATTCTTTAGAGTTTTAAAAAGGATGTATTCAATTCTTTAGAGTTTTAAAAAGGATGTATTCAATAAGAAAAAAATATTCTGTGAGGGTAATTTGGAGGGAGTGACTTAAATTTAATAATGAACTTTAAAATATGCACGTTAAGAGGCAATTTAAAAAAAAGATGTATTAGAAAGTGTTGATTTCAGAAATGTTTTTAAAGAAAAGTTTAGTGTTTTAAAATGGATTATTAAGTGCAAATAATAAATATTTCCACAGCAAGGAAGATAAAGCAGAAATGGTTATATTGATTGTTTTATTCAAAGAGAAGAATATATTTAATTATGTTTTTTATTTGGATATCACTTCTGGATTTTGTGCTTGTGATGAAAAAAATGAAACTTTGACTTTGGTTTTGCTGATTAGATAGATTCATTATTATAGAAATGGCTAGTTATATATTAATGTGTAAATGTTAAAAGTTGAGGCTAGAATGTTATCTTGTACTGTGCTAAAAAGAGTCAGAAGTCAACGCTTTTTTTTTTCTTTCCTTGTACACTGACATTCCCTAAATTCTGCTGAAGATGTTACCTAGTCTGGTAACGAAATGTTCAGAAACCAATCCACAAACTCAGAGAATGAATCTCCGCCTTCATCCTGCATCCAAGCTACAGATATTCACCACTATCACAATTATAATTTCTGTTTTAGCTCCATACACAACTGCAATGACCATCCCTAAACTTTATCCATATAACTTTCCTAAATCTGCCCTGCAATTTCCATTGCATCTTTTCCCAATCTTTATTTGGCCAATATTAATTTGTTTGCCTCCATTCATAACTTTGCATTAAGAATATTATTGGTAAGGTACCAACCCATGCGCTATAATAGTAAGCTATCTGCTGATCTCTTTTATAACGTGTGTGCTAAAAAGAAAATACGTATGTGTGTGCTAAAAAGAAAATACGTATTTTTAAACTTGTACATTTTCCTTCCAGTTCCATTGTTTCAAGTTTATTAAAACTTAGTGAATAAATCTCTGGGAAAGTTCCCATTTATTACAGTATATCTATCTTGACATGCATGCATGTAGCAGTTTGAATAGATAGATATATAGATATAGATATAGATATAGATATAGATATAGATATAGATATAGATGATATAGATGATATAGATGATATAGATGATATAGATGATATAGATCAGTGGTTCTCAACCTTTTTAATGCCGCGACCCCAACCGGTTGTAAGTCGAGAACTAAACCGGTCGTAAGTCGAGGACTAAACAGGTCGTAAGTCGAGGACTACCCAACCGGTCGTAAGTCAAGGACTTTCCCTGCCCGGGAGCGCCGCGCATGCGCGGTTCCGCCCCCTGCGCCGCCAAGGTGTAGCTGGGAAGCAGCAGAGACGGAGCAGGCTGACCACCAGCTGGCCCAGCCCAAGGGAGGTAAGGCACCCGCCGGAAAAGGGGAAAAAAATGGCGGACAAAAAAATGGCGGACAGCCTTGCTTGGCGACCCCCATGAAATGGTCGATCGACCCCAAATGGGGTCCTGACCCACAGGTTGAGAACCACTGATATAGATATAGACAGTGCTTTTTTTCTAAAAAAAAAAAAAAAGGTACCGGAACTCACACACTTCATACAACCCGCCTTCCCTACCCTATAAGGTTCCATCCAAAAAAGGTGCCGGAATTCCGTTCTGGGTGTTCTATGAGAAAAAAAGCCCTGGATATAGATATAGATAGAGAGATAATATTATTCACACAATCAGGTCTAATAATTGTTTTCCCTTCCCCTCCCTTCCTTGATGACAATAGAGAAAGAAAAACGGGGGAGGGCATACTAAAGATGAGTTCAAAATCCATTCAAAAATAAAAGAAGTGCAGAGTTTAGTTTTTACTGTTATGTAATTTTATTTCGCCTAAAGCATTAGTAGATAAATCTTCAAACTCCCTCTGGGATGTTGTGCCCTAATCAAATAAGAAGCTAAATCAAAATTTGATCTCAAGGGGGAAATAAGTGGTTTTTGACTTTCTTCTTGAGACTTCACGGCATCCTTGTAAAAAAGAGCTATGTGCTGTCACAGATGAGTCTATAGATGGTTTATTATTACCCAGATCCTCAGCTTCCTTGCTGCAGTATATATATGTGTTGTTATTCCTGTGTCTTCTTCAGTGTACTTCTAAGCCACAAGTCATAGGTTCCACTAGTCAGTATGAATCACTTTGCAGCTAAAATTGATGTGTTTGTATTATTTATCTGCTCAACTGTCCTCCATGATTAATAGCATGCAGGCGTGTATAGAAGGCTCCAAATGTTGTATTATTATATGGCTGTCATATTTCACACAGATGGATCTTCCCGATGATGAGCCTGATC
Source organism: Protobothrops mucrosquamatus (assembly GCF_001527695.2). Taxonomy (NCBI): domain Eukaryota; kingdom Metazoa; phylum Chordata; class Lepidosauria; order Squamata; family Viperidae; genus Protobothrops; species Protobothrops mucrosquamatus. The sequence continues at coordinate 503,351 of NW_015386336.1, forward strand.
GATTAAGCAACCGAACGTTGCAGTATAACCCAAGCCAAGACAAATGGGTGGAGTGTGCGCCGATGAAGTATTCGAAATACCGCTTCAGCACAGCTGTAGTCAACCATGAGATTTATGTGCTGGGTAAGAGCAAACAGATTTTTAAGAGATAGAGGGGCCACTTTTTATTTTTTCCTAGCAATTTGATTCTACGAAATGAAAGATTTCATTCTCCTACCACTCTCTTTCTTGTTAAGTTAGAGAAAGAAAATAGTATAAAATAACCGGCAAGGAACAATTATCTCCATTTTATGCACTTACTATATTAATTTTTTTCCTTGATTCATTTCCTGCATCACTTTGGAAACCGCATTCTTCCTTACCAATCAGAGGACGTTATTTGGTTCTGCTATTTTTTATTTTAACAAAACAACAATGTAGCCAGTGCAGTCTCTGTTTTTGATGAGTATGCTGATTGGAAATTTCTGGGAATTGTAGAACTACCTGGAAGGTGAAGGTGCCATGTTGGAAATAGTCTGCAATAGTACATTATAAATCTCTCTGCAGATAAAATTGTTATGACTAAATGGGATGTCAGCATAGGTATGTCATTCCAGGTCAATTTACACACGTAAAAATATTAGGTAAAATATTGATCTATAGCTTAGCCACCACAGGAATCCAGTACAAAGTGTAAATATAGAAACATAGAAGAAATGTGCTTTGCAACATCCCAGCGTGAATCCATGCCTTTGATATTTATGTCCCAAATTGAACACAAGTGTATGAGTTAGATGGTTTATATTATAACAACATAACATGTTTTGTCATTTTTTTCCAGTCTCTATGGCAGGAAAATACTGCAGAAATTTATTTTTATCTTCATATGTTGGCAGGATGGCCGCAAGAAAATTAATTAACTTTATTAATGTATGAGGAATCATTAAATTATCTCTCTGCTCTCTGTGGCATTTTCAGCATCTTAGTTTTAATGCTTCAGACTTTCCAATTCAGTATGATTACCCTAATGGTCTTATGAGAATGAAGCTGAGGCTACTCGAGTACATGAAAACATTATTATCTAGGACCTCTGTTGTATATTTGCTCAGATTTTCTATTTTGATCATTGTCCCTCCTGAATCTTTCTGAAGCTAGCAAACAACTTCCCTCACACAAAAGTTCCTACAGTTTGTCCTCCTTAAAGGTACAGGAGAAGGCTTCAGAAATAATCTCTGCATATAAAAAAGCAACGGAGGAGGGTAAATAGGGGAAGGGAAAATACTGTAATTGACAGCTCTGCTCAATGAATTATTATTTAATCCATTGATCAGTCATGAACTCAGAATGACAGTAAAGGCCTATGCCAGAGCTTTCAATTGGACAGATATATGGAATTTGACATAAATTAACTACTGTATTTGAGGTATTTTTCTATTTGCTTGGATTCCAGTAAGAAAAAGGTTTTTTTATATATTTGGGAAAACATTCAAGATGTGTTGTGGTGAGGAGTAAAAAAGGGGGGTAGGACTTGAGGTGGTCACAGCCACCATGCTTACATTTTTTTTACAAACACATACATAATACACACCATGGACACCCCTGGGGTGTTCTAGCAAAAGGGAAAAAGAATGGGTTTTCTATCATTTTCTATGATTTGGAGTTGAGGGATATAGACTAAAGGAATTTAACTGTGGAGGGTAAACACCGGCTATTGGTGGCTTTTTAATTCTAAACTAAATTATCAAGAGAGCTAGGAGACAGTTTATGACCCAAAAAGAGAAATGCAGGGAATTGGAAGAGAATCTGTTTTCCAAGTCCTTATTTTTCATGTTGATGTATGTGTTTGTGTACATACAAGTGAAGATTTATTAAATGTGTTCAACCTAGGACCTAGGAAGAGATATTTCAGCCTATTTCTGACAAGAGAAGAATAGTAGGTTTCCAGGCCAAAAAATCTAGAATTTCTATCTTGAAGAAAGGCCTGGGATAACAACAATAACTGCAGAATAAAGCCTGCTTAACCTAATCTAACATACAAGAGTAAGAACTCTGAAGAGAAAGGAAAATATATTTAATGAATAACTTCAATAGGCCCTGCACAGTTGAAAGCTAGTTGGAAGAACTCCAACAGAGGTCTGGTAGTACCATTTTGGTCCTCATTAAAGCAGCTTAACTTTTTTCAGGCTTTTAGCAAAAATGCCTTTTGGGGGGGGAAATGAGCCATTTGTAGAATCTTAAAGCAGGAACCCCTTTTTCCCCAAACTTACACAGAAGTCTGAAAGAAATCAGATTGCTTTAAGGAAGAACATAGAGGTGTCGCATTCACAGCACCTCTAATGCAGTTCTTTTTAACCATTTTCAAAGGGTGCATAGCCCTAATTTACACTATCCTTACTTCACTTCAAGTTCTATATACACTCTTCCTCCTATCTTTTCATCTGCTTTACTTTTGGACTCATCTCCCTTTATGAAGAGATGATAGTGTACTCAGTACCCTTACCTGTCAGTACCTTTCATCTATTTTTGTCTCTATTTAAGGCGTAAGCATAGGGGAAGCCCTCAAATAATATCCCATAGAACTGAGAATAAACCATTAAGTTCATTGCCCAGAAAACACTTCAA